>NW_011494734.1:975850-988487 GCF_000754665.1 Bison bison bison
CCAAGGCCCCTACAGACAAGGTTTTGGTCTTCCCAGTGGTCACGTATGGTTGTGCGAGTAAAGGCACAGCAGTAAAGGCAGAACGCCAAAGAACTGATGCCTTCAAACTGTGGTGCTGGAGAATACTCCTGAAAATCCCTTGGACAGCAAGGAGATCAAACCAGTCAATCAATCCTAAAGGAAATCAACCTTGAAAACCCATAGGAAGGACTGATGCTGAAGCTGAAGCTCCAGTATTCTGGTCATCTGATGAGAACGGCCTACTCATTAGAAAAGTCCCTGATGCTGGGAAAGATTGAAGGCAGAAGGAGAAGAGAGCGTCGGAGGAGGAGATGGCTGAATGGCATCACTGATGCAATGGACAGGAACTAGGGAAAACTTCAGGAGATGGTGAGGGACGGGGAGGCCTGGGGTGCTGCAGTCCATGGGGTCACAAAGAGTCAGACAGGACTGGGTGCCTGAACAACAACAATAAACTGTACATATGCAAAATGTACACATCTTAACACGCGAATAAGCCTGTGAAACCATCACCGCACTCATGACAAGCACCTGCAACCCCCATTTCTTCCTGCCCCGTTACTTCTTCCCCCCACCATCCCCACCTCAGGGGTGCGTAAGCAAGGACACCTGAGCCTGTCTGACCGCCCGGCTTTCTAGAATCGAGGATGGACACCTGAGTCTGTCTGGCCACCCATCCTTCTAGAATCTAGACCAGTGGTTCTCAACCAGGGCTATTCTGTTCTTCGAGAGACATTTAGCAAGGTCTGGAAACATTTTTGTCTGTCACAGTGCTGACATGAATAGGGGTAAATTACTGAAATCCTATGGTAGAGAGAGACCAGGGCTGCTGCTGAGCATCCTAGAGTGCACAGTATGGCCCCTTCAACAAGGAATTATCCAGCCCAAAGTGTCAGCAGTGAAGAGGCAGAGAAGCCCAGTCTAGATTAAAACTGGAATTCCCTGGTGGTCCAGTGGTTAGACTCCACATTTCCACCGCTGAGGGCTTGGGTTTGGTCCCTGGTTGGGAACTAGGATCTCACAAGCCGAGTGGCACAGCCAAACTAAACAAAGAAAAAAACCCCGCGCATCCCATTTTCTGTGAAAGCCTCCCTGGCCTGCCCCCACAATGAGTGCCAGACTTTGTTAGCAGGTCTTCCCTAACACCCCAAATACACCTCTATTCTAGCATTTACATCACTGTGTGTAAGTTCTGATTCACCTGCCTGCTCCATTATAGTTACTTCAAAAGCAAAGACCACCTTTTCCTCTGCAGATCTTGTGTATAACAAAAGGGCTCTTCACTGTTTTGTAATTAAACTTTAAATAACTTATATTTAACAATCAATGAATAAGAGAGACAAAAGATACAGAAGCACATATTCTCTTGGTTCTATCAACCACACAAATCCTTTAAAAATGACGTAAATAATACCAGCTTGCTGCGAAAACATTAGGGAATGCAGATAAGCAAGAAGAAAAGAAACAAACAGAAAAGCAGTTTTTTGAACAGAGAGGCACTATCTAAAGATGGAAGAGGTAAACCCCACAAAGCAAATCCTCGAACTTGGAGATACAGTGCTAGGATTTTTACAGAACGAACCCCAGTATGTACTCCTACTTACTTGAGAACAGCAATCTCCTGAACGGTTATGGCTCTTTTATCTTTGGTTCCCATGTAGGAGAATATGTTTGGCTTGACTCTGATGAGGCAAAAACAAAACCATACAAAGTCACATACTGTTAGGAAATTACGCTTCTCATAATTTAAGATTTAAAATAAATATACTTAAAATAGTAACAGAGTAAAAGAAAAGTAAGGAGAAACTTCATTTAAAAATATATTCAGGAAAACATAAATTAGTATTTCTTAAAAGCTAAGAAACTAAATGATGCCTGGACAATTCCCTCCTTAGCTCTGTGTGACTTGGAATGTGTCAGAAAAGGAAATTTCTGACACATTCAACAAATTTCCTGTTGATTTCATGCAATTCATATAATTACATAACTGAAGGTAAAGAACTATCCATCCTAGATCTACCATGTATCACTTCAAAAATTTTGTATTTTCAATTTCCAAAAGTTAATATTATATGAATTTTCCACAAATACATGCTATTTCTTTGTATAAAGCCAAATGCTACAACAGGGAACAGAATAGTTTTAATATGAAGATACAAGTAAGCTAGATAACTAAGAAGAATTTAATAAAAACTGTTCCACATGAATAGGAGAGAAACAGGAAGGGTTTTTGAACTCTGAGCAATCCAGATCTCAGAGGAACTCCCTTCCCAACCGTTTACTCTTTCATTGGAACTGTCTTCTTCCTGGGGTTCAGGGACAGACAAGATGAGAGATAAAGCTAGCAGTAAATAAAATGCTGCTTTATTAGGTACCGTGTCCTATGGGATGAACTGCACTCCCCTAAAATTTCTGTATTGAGGCTGACTCCCAATAGCTCCTAACCCAACAGGATTTGGAGCCAGAGCCATAAAAGAGGTTATTAGTTAAAACGAGGCCCTCATTCGATTAGACTTGTGTCCTGGTATAAGAAGAGGAAACCTGGCCTCACAGAGGCCTCTGGGACACACACACTCAGAGGCAAGACCATGGGCACAGAGGCAGCGGCCACCTGCAACAGGCAAAGGCCTCAGCCAACAACCGAATCTGCCAGCGCCCGCAGCTGGGGGCTTCCCGCCCCCACAACCAGGAAAATGAAGGGCTGTTACTGAAGCCACTCGCTTCACAGCATCTTGTTAAGGCTGTCAGAGCAAACTATCACAGTATGTACTATGTTTAAACCAGGTTAAACACATATCAGAAAGTACATTTCCACTGTGTACAGATTTGCTCTGGTACCTGAATCCATTTCTGAAAATAAAACAGCAACCTGGCCCATCCTTAGAGACCCAAATTCTATTACAATTGCATTCCTATGAGAAAATCTGACTGGTCTCAGGTTTCCAGTCCAGTTGATTTCTAGGAGTTCAGAACTCAGATTTAGCAGCAGACTTCTGCAACCACATCAAAGTATGAGTTTTCAGGGGAGACAGTTAATTTTTCTTTTTTCCCTAAATATTTGTTTTTGGCTGTGCTGAGTCTTCACTGCTGCAAGTGGGCTTTCTCTAGTTGCTGCGAGCAGGGGCTACTTTCTAGCTGTGGTGTGCAGGCTTCTGACTGGTGGCTTCTCTTACTGCAGAGCACAGGCTCTAGGGCATGTGGGCTTCTGCAGCTGCAGCACTCAGGCTCAGCAGTTGCAGCTCCTGGGCTCTAGAGCACAGGCTCAACAGTTGAGGTTAAGGTGCAGGGGCTTAGTTGCTCTGTGGTATATGGGATCTTCCCGGACCAGGGATCAAACCTGTGACCCCTACACTGGCAGGCGGATTCTTAACCACTGGATCAGCAGGGAAGTCCAATTAATTTTTACTGTAGCTGGATGGACTAGTAACTCTCTACTATATGTAACCATTTAGTTAGAGAATTGTCATTTTTGAATCACTGACCATATGCAAGGAGGTTAAAAGAAATTAATTCAACTATTGCCTACAAAAACTAAAATTGGGAATTCCCTGGCAGTCCAGTGGTTAGGACTCAGGACTTTCACTGCTGTGCCCCAGTTTCAATCCCTGGTCGGGGAACTAGGATCCCACAGGCCACAAGGCACAGCCAAAACAATAAAAAAGACTGTAACTGGGAGGTACGTTTGCTACCTGTGTGCCTATTTTCCCATTCCCTTTTCATCAGCATGGAAAGAAAAAGACGTTTCTGTGTTTTGATTTTGCGTAGGCACCAGAACAAGATACTAACCTTAAATATTTGGACAACAGATTAATAGCATCCATGGTGTCTTTGTTTTCTTTGTACAGTACAAAGTGACAGTAACTTCCTCTAGATTTTGGCCAAGAATGTTTCCTTGGATCTTAAAAAAAAAAGTTAAATGTTATGTACACCATAATAAACGTTAGCTGAATTTTTCCTCATGAAACTCTACAAGATCATTTTTGCTAGAGAATCCTTGAGCGAGAAATCAGATCCAGACTGACAAGAAACACAGGTTAGATGGTTATAGCTGTGTGGACCACAGGCATTATTAAATTAACTGATTGCATACTTATCTGTCTCTATTTGAAATCAAAAGCGAGAAGTACAGGTCATATGACAAGTCATTAAACCTAATGAACAATCTTCACATACAGAAATACAGAGGAGTCCAACCATCCCCTGGTTTAGTTGATAAACAGGTATCTGAAAGGGGATCAACAGGCTCTCCAGAATGTAAGCAGGCCAGGGGGGCACCAGCAGTCATGGAGGAACCCACAAACCTTGCCTTGTCTCGCCAGTTAGGTGTTCCTGCAACAAGCTGGCTTGGTGACACGGTGAGACTTTCCAAAGGCCACTTCTGTCACAGAAGTTGAGGTAACACTAGGTCATTTACAAAGGTCTCCAGACAGAGAGAGAAGCTGGCATTCAATACCTAACTGTCAATCTTCGGGCAAGAGGAGACTTTAAAAATCTGAGCCATTGCTACTTCAACTGCTCAACTTTTTAGAAACTGACAAACATTTCAAGACTTTGGAGAATCTGACTTTACAGCTGTTCTTTTAAACATTTAAATTATACTACTAGAAACATCTATTCAAACAACATCAAGATTTAGACTTCATTGCTGAAAGGTGTTCTGAAAAATCAACACTTTGGGAAAAATGTGTAAGCCACAACTGCACTTCCCAGATGTTGTACAAGAATGTCCATGAGTCTCATGTGACACACAGATGCAGCTGCTATTGACAATGCATCTAACTCACTTCATTTCTCTAACTCGTCGAAAGAAACAGACTGTGAAAAAATATTTCACACAATCCCTAGAAAAGTCTTTGTCTTTTAGAAATGTTCCTTTTTCTTTGTGCCTAAAATAACCCTTTAGCATGAACTCATGAATTCTTCATCTTTAGAGACACAAGAAACTCCTGGTACTAAAGTTACTTATACACCTGCCTTTGCCAAGGCAAAAAGCATTGCTTGACAGGTTAGTTATATAAGCTACAATGTAAAGAACAACCTGACCACTTAAGCCATTTGGAAAACTGCCACAGCATGTATGCTTAGAGTATTACAGAAAAAGCACTGCAAGTATTTCTTTGGTTCTTGGTGTGAATTCCTTACAACTCATCCTCAGGAAACTGTGAACAGGGATACTATTTTTGGTTTTCCTTCCAGCTCCCTCCATTTAAGCAAAGTTGTCTATGCTTAGTACTTGTGACAAAATTCATTGGCGTTTCATTTTCCCTACATGAAACGCCAACCGCTCTTACCTGCTGCAGTTCTGACCTCTGTCCAAATGCACAGCATAAAGAGCACAAGAGAGCAGTATTTAATTTATAATAACATTAAAGTGCTTTAGAAGTGAACATGCAAATGATCACATGGGAAGTTGCTACCGAGGAACTCCTACAGCATCTGGTGGTTATGTGGTGGGTTGACAGCGATTTAGACATTAACAATGGAATGTCGCAGAGGCAAACAGTGAACAAGCAGAAAACTCACCGACAGGTTCAAGCCTCCCTGTCTATGCCCTCACAGTGGCCTGTTCATTGATCCTCAAAGCTGCACTGTCTGTGCCCACGGGACACAGCAAAAGGTGTGAGACTAGAGGCAAAATGCCTCCCCATCCAGAGATTTGTTTTCTTAAAAATGGGAGGACGTGTACCAGAACACTATTCGTAATTATCTTTCGGTTGTTGAGGCTGCACGTGATGACTGTTTTGTATTGTGCTTTTCTGTGTTCATGAATTTCCTGCACTGATTTTATTATTTAAAAAAAATACAAAAATTATGGAAAACCCTTTTCAAAGCAATAGATAAAAAGAAGTTGAAGAGACATTCGTCGAATGCAATGTTCTGACCTTGTCTGTATCATGATTTAAACGAGTCCTCTGTATGCAAAAGGCATTTCTGAAACAATGAGGGGAAAACTGAACATGCACTGGGTATGAGATATTAAGAAATTATTATTGATTTTGTCAGGAGGTGATAATGGTTTAGGGCTTTAGTCCTTTTCTATCAGATACATGCTGAAGTACTTACATGTGAAATGAAGTACTACATAGGATTTTCTTTAAAAACATCTCAAGAAGGGAAAAAAAGTGGGAGGAACAGATTCAACAACAAAATGTTAATAATGCTGAAGATGGCTGATGGTACACAGAGGTTCAATATACTAGTTCCTTTACTTGTCTGCATGTTTGAAAATGTCCATAATAAAAACTTTA
This sequence comes from Bison bison bison, assembly GCF_000754665.1. Lineage (NCBI taxonomy): Eukaryota > Metazoa > Chordata > Mammalia > Artiodactyla > Bovidae > Bison > Bison bison. Next base: position 982,120 of record NW_011494734.1, read on the forward strand.
AAAAAATTTTGTGATAAAAGCTGATGAAGTGTAAGCTCCATTTTCGGTATATCTAGTGACAAGAAACAAATGAAACCACAAGACTAAAACACTAAGTGCTATTACACCTTACGAGAAACCATGACAACCGATATGAGTTTGGCTCACAAACATGCATCTTATTAGCAAATCCAGGCAGTGAGCATGCATTCAATTATCTCCTCGGTAAATAACATACAAGGATTCTTTTTCTAAGTGCACTCAGTACACAAACTGTTAATAAGCATATGTATTTATTAACTGGAAATGTTTTGAGTAATGGAAAATCAGTGAGTCTCAATTTCCTTTGGGCGATTTGTTTGACTTTATAAAACTCCAAATCCTTGGAATGCTAGGTAGCAATTTAAGTGAATTTAAAATAACTTTCACACATTTTTGAGACACGCTGACTTAAAATGCAAAAGCAACGAATTCTCAGGCTAGGAAGCAACCTTCTGATGGTCTGATACTGCAGCCCCAGGGAGAGGAGAAACAGAATCCAGATAAAAAAAGAAAACTACATTCAGGAAGATTCCTGTATTGAGCAGAGATCCACATGAATAAAGAAGGAAAAACGTTTGTAGCTCAAGAAAGACGACAGGATGGGTAGCATGCAGAACATTCTTTCCTTCTCATTCAAGACAATTTACCCTGCTGCACCCCTGCACACCCACCCTGCAGCTTCCTCTGGGGTCCTGCTCCAGCCACCATCACCCAGCTCCCTCTCCATCGGCTCTTCCCCTTCAATATATCAATATGCTCAGGGCTGGCTCTTACATTTTAGTCAAACCTACGTCTCCCTCTCCTTAAGCATGTTCCTTTTCTTTGTCCTTATCTTTATGGCGGATTTATTATCTTCCATCCTAACCTACTGTGTGAACTGGTGTCCAATAAAACTGCTCTGGCAAAGATGCCAATGATCCCCAAGATCCTAAAAATCGGTGGATGTGTTTCAGAGTTCTTATCTTGCTGGACTTGTGTGTAATATTTTCCATGGCTAATCACTCCATCACTGAAATCCCCCCTTCCTATGGATTCCGTAACAGCAATCTCTCCCAGAAAACGAACTTTTTATCTGTCTGGCTCTTCCTCCTTAGTCTCTGCAGACTCCTAGATACAGGTATGCCCCTGCTGCTGCTGCTGCTGCTAAGTCGCTTCAGTCGTGTCCGACTCTGTGCGACCCCATAGACGGCGGCCCACCAGGCTCCCCTGTCCCTGGGATTCTCCAGGCAAGAACACTGGAGTGGGTTGCCATTTCCTTCTCCAATGCATGAAAGGGAAAAGTGAAAGTGAAGTCGGTCAGTCGTGTCCGACTCTTCACGACCCCATGGTCTGCAGCCTACCAGGCTCCTCCATCCATGGGATTTTCCAGGCAAGAGTACTGGAGTGGGGTGCCATTGCCTTCTCCAAGGTATGCCCCTGGAAACCATTAATTTCACATAGAATGGATTATCTCTAGATAGTACATGGCGAAAAAAAAATTTTTTTTAAACTTGAGTCTTTAAAAAGTTTTTTGGAGATGTACACTATTTATTTCAAAATATAAGTTAATTTACCTGAGTACATGGTGTATGATAATTATACAGTATTTTCAGAAAAATACCATAAGTACACTTTGGTAGATAAATCGATGTGCCCTATCAGATTGGATTAACACACCAAATAACATTAGGGTTAAAAGACCTGGTATCAATAATTTGTGTTTGGCTACCATGATTTAGAATCTATCACGCCTGTATTTTAGGCTGTGTGGCTTATCTGAGGTTACGAATGTTGCAAACCTGCTACATGGTGCATGACCCACCAATAACAACTTACGTCAGGGTTTGGTAGTAAGGGAGCTCAAAACATTCCAACTTAGCTTTGCAATGAGGCTTTAAAAGCTAATCTGTTCAAATGCCAGGCGAGGTGCCCTAGGAGGACGAGCTGTCACTGTTTCTGGGTTCTGTCTGTACAGGCAAGAACTGCCATCTCCAGACACCAGCTCTCCCTACGTTCCCAGTGTTGCCTACTTGAAGTGGCCCCCAGCTCGCAGGTGCGGGCCAGACCTGGAGATGCTCACGGGCTCTCCAGTGCCAGTCGGGCCTCTGAGGAGGTGGTAGAGAACATGCAGAGAGCAGGCCTCTAGTCCATCTCTGAATAAATGCCACAGCCCCTCAAGCCCAAAAGGGCCCAATTTTCGTCCACACACTGATTCAACTGGACCTGCTTCATGCTTCTTTTTCATAGTGAGAAATTAATATTTTATTGAAGATGTGAGATGGGAAAGGGGTGGTTCATGTCACACAGCTCAGTACCTCACTTGGTAAACCTTAAGGAAATTTTTTATTTGAGGGGGAAAAAAAGGAAGGCGTGGTGTGGCCTAAGCACAGAAAAGGTGGATAAACACAGAACACCAGGGATCCGGCACCACTCACTTGAGGGGCAAACTGCTGGCCTCAAGTGTGGCCTGCAAATACCAAGATCACAAAACTTGGCTGCCTCCAAGGAGGAGCAACCATTTCCAAGAAGCAACCAGTCTGAGAAACACAGGCTTCGCCTTTTCCAATCTGCTTCCTCAGGACCACAGTTGTCAGAACAAGACCCTGCCTCTTCCTCCTGCCTTTGCAAAAAGGTGGCTGACCGATGAGGACTGCCTCTTCTCTCCAAGGAACTTCTCCACAGCAGCCCTTCTCAACCCGGGTTCCTGAGAGAATTAAGAGTGAATGCAGCAAATCATCTATGCAGGAATTCACCTCTCCTCCACTGCTAGATAAGTGGGAGAATGGAAAAAACAGTCACTCACGTCGCTCCTCACTGGGCTTAATCCTCCTAGACAACCCTGGCTGCAGAACAGCTTTCAAGGTGATATGTTATACTGTCACTCAGACATCAAAGAAACATAGAGCACTCAAGCCATGAGCCTCTGAACTGAGAAGTGATTAACAACTCATGCCCTCAAGCAGTCCCAGAACACATCCTCTCCCTGCCCTTTCTGGTTATCTGCTATGAAGCGACCTCCAACCTCCACTTTCTCCTCCCCACTGCTCAAGGATTCTCACTTCTATATCACTATCCAGATCTACTGACTTGATGACATGGTTTTCTCAGGCACAGCTAAATCTTATTTCTGCTCCCATTTTTCTCACATCCTCTCCTTTCACTAGAACCACAGTTATAGACAATTAAGGCTTCATCCACTCACAGGGTTATCCCAAGAGAATACTGACAAAGCACTGATGGTTTGGACAATCTTCTGTTATATAACAATTGTGGAGTTTTACTCCAACAAATATACCTAGAAGTAACTCTTCACTAACAGGCGTCATCAACGGTCTCGGAGGAGGTGAGGAATTTTCCCTTTTGTAATTTTCATAAAAATTTTATCTACTGATCTGACAGATAAAAGAAGAAAAATTATCATCCAATATTTCTTAAGGTTATATGCAAATAGTTATTTTCGTGGCTGTAGAACATAGAACATAAATAAACAGGGTTCACTGACAACACACCCACTTCAAATAAATGCTACTCAGTGAAATATGGGCTTGGGTGAAGGGGTGGTTTTCTATATATTCCATTTTTTTTTTTTAATATATTCCATGTTTTTTATGTGTAGTCAACAAGGTACTCACAATTGGAAAGCAGCGGCACTGTCAATATAGGGACTTTGCAGAATATGCCACTGGGAGAGGTGACAAGCAGTTTCTGTTCACCTGAAAGCTTTCTTACCTCCATTAAGAGGACAGAATGAGCGATATTCTTCTGTCTTCTTCTTGGCTTACGGCTCGGCCTGCTCTGCTCTTTAGGGAACGTATTAAATTATGTAAGACTCTCTCTGGCACCACTGTCATTACTGCAAATCCGTACTCACATGTAAGACCTACTGCCCCGTTTACCAGACACGTGACTGTGTAACCGTGATTTCAGATGCAGGACTGTTTTAGCATCTGAAAGACTGTTCACCTTCTTTGAAGGAATGATATGGTCAATATCCATCTCGGAACAACTGCAAAACGACCCTTGAGTGTGAACAGGCAGGGAGAATGAGGAGGCAGAAGAAACGCCAGGTCACAAGCCCACTTACTTGCCAGAGCCTTTTTTCCAGCTGCATGATAGGCTACTATATATTTCTTCCCTTCTCTGTCTTCTGTTTTTGTCTCTAATCCTGGAAACAGAGATTTAATTGCCTGATGGATGATGGTTCTTTTCTCTTTGGTGTCCTCAATGACCTATTAAAAACACAGATAATGATACTAATTTAACAAACATTAAATAAAGGAAATAATACTAAAGAATTAGTAAAAACACTACTTATCTTAATAATGATATAAAGTAACCAAAGTAGAAGGGTATAATTTCAGAACTTTTTTTTCTTTAATTATTTTTTTATTGAAGTATAGTTGATTTACAATGTTTCAGGTGTAGAGGAAAGTGATTCAACTATACATACATAATTACAAGATATTAAATATAGATAGCTCCCGTGGTACATGGTAGGTCCTTACTGTTTACTATACACATACTAGTTTGTATCAGTTAATCCCAAATTCCTAATTTATTAGTCCCTCACCCCTTTCTCCTTTGGTAACCTTAAATTTGTTCTATCTGTGAGTCTGTTTCTGTTTCACAAATAGTTCACTTGTATCGTATTTTAGACTCTACATATAAGTGGTATCACATAGTATTTATCTTTCTCTGTCTTACTTCCCTTAGTAGTTCCCTCCATGTTGCATATTATTTCATTCTTTTTTATGGCTAAGTAGGATCCCAGCATATATATGTACCACATCTTAGTTACCCATTCATCTGTTGAAGGATATTTAGGTGCCTTTCATATCAGAAATCTTTTAGACCTTTACAAATTGTAAATCATAAGAACCCATTTACTGAGTTTGTCCAGCTGCCAGGTACTGTTACCAATCATTTTACAATCACTGTCCTATTCAATCCCCATCAGTTCCCTATCAAGCCACCAGCACATTTATTTAGAGACGAGGAAAGTGAGGCTGAGAGAAGTTAAGATTATATATTTGGAGGGGAGCAGAGCCAGATGTGAATTCCAGGCCATCCAATTCCATAGCCACCCATCACAGATGCTCCCTTTCAGGGACTCAGCTAAACAATGAACACCTCAGGGCTCACAGATGGAAAAGCAGGTGAGCTGTGTGTTTGGGGATATCAGAAACTCGATTCCCTGAATAATGCAATCTAATCTACTCCTGCGTCTAATGAACCCTGCCCTATACTGAGAAACTTTATAATGACAGTCCAGTATATTTGTTACTAAAAGAGAAAAATCTACATCAAGAAAATGTAAACTAACTAGTTATACAACTGTTTTTCAATTTCTGAATGTATCTTACACTGAGAAATACATTTCATACCTGGATTCAGTATCCAGCAATATATATTAATATGTGATGGGTTAGTTGCTAAGTCGTGTCTAACTCTTGCGACCCCATGGACTGTAGCCTGCTAGGCTCCTCTGTCCATGGGATTCTCCAGGCAAGAATACTGGAGTGTGTTGCCATTTCCTTCTCCAATATATTAATATGCATATGCACCTTATTAAAAATCTTTTAAAAATGTACAGAACAGTACTTAACCCTTATAATGTGCAATGCACTGTTATTTCCTATTTCATTTCATTATGTTAGAAAAATGTTGGTTAGCAAGAGCAGTTTCTTTGAAGAGGTAAACAAAAATCGACAAATCTCTGGCCAGGCATTCCAAATAAACAAAGAAAGAAATGAAAGAGGAAAAATAACAGCCAATAACACAGAAATACAGAAAACCATAAGAGAATACTGTGAACAACTACACGCCAATAAAGTTTCTTCGCCAATCTAGAAGAAATGGACGAGTTTCAAGAACATACAGCCCACCAAAACTGAATCAGGAAGAAACATAATTTGAACAGATGGAGCACTAGAAATGAAACAGAATCTGTAATAAAAAATACTCCCTGCAAACAAAGGTCCAAGACCAGATGGTTTCACTGGGGAATTCCATCAAGCATACAAAGAGAAACTTATACTGATCCTTCTCAAACTCTTAAGAGGAGGGAACAGTCCCAAAGTCATTTTAAGAAGCCATCATCCCATACCAAAACCAGACAAAGACACTCACTATAAAGAAAAATATTATCTTTGATGTAAAAAAATTTAACAAAGTATTAGCAAACCGAATCTAACAACACATAAAAAAGATTATACACTATAATCCAGTTGGATTCACCCCAGGGTCACAAGGATGGCTCAACACATGCAAATCAATCAATGTAAGGGACTTTCCCTGGCAGTCCAGTGGTTAAAACTCTGTGCTTCCACTGCAGGGGGCACAGGTTTGATCTCTTGTAGGGAAACTAA
>NW_011494734.1:988587-1003756 GCF_000754665.1 Bison bison bison
AAAAAAAAAAATTAATGTGACACATCACATCAACAAAAGACAAAACCATATGATCATCTCAATAGATGCATAAGAAGTATTTGATAAAATTTAACATCCATTCATGATACAAACTCTTACCAAAGTGGGTACAGAATACAAACAAAAGCAAAACTAAACAAACGGAACCTAATCAAACTTACAAGCTTTTGAACAGCAAAGAAAACCATAGACAAAAATGACAATCTACCAACTGGCAGAAAACATTTGCAAATGATGTGACTGACAACAGATTCACTTCCAAAATAGAAACAGCTCATATAGCTCAATATAAAAACAAACAAAAAACCCAATCAAAAATTGGGCAGAAGATCCAAATGGCTATTTCTCCAAAGAAGATAATATAGGTGGCCAACAGACATGTGAAAAGATGCTCAACACTGCTAATTATTAGAGAAATGCAAATCAAAACTACAATGAGGTACCACCTCACACCAGTCGGAACAGTCATCATTAAAAAGTATACAAATAAATGCTGCAAAGGGGATGGAGAAAAGGAAACACTTTTAAACGGTTGGTGGGAATGTAAATGGTGCAGGCACTATGGAAAATAATCTGAAGGTTCCTCTAGAAACTAAAAATAGAATTACCATATGAACCAGCCATCCCACTCCTGGACATATATTTGGACAAAAGTATAATTTGAAAAGATACATGTTCATGGCAGCACTATTTATAACAGCCAAGACATGAAAACAATCTAAGTATCTATTGACAGATGAATGAAGATGAGGTATTTATACAATGGAACACTACTCAGCCATAAACAATGAAATAATGCCATCTGCAGCAACATGGATGGACCTAGAGATACGTACACTAAACAAAGTCAGTCAGAAAGAGAAAGACAAATAAAATATGATATACCTTATATGTGGAGTCTAAAATATGATACAAATGAACTTACTTACAAAACAGAAACATACTGACAGAGAACAAACCAAAGGTAACCAAAGGAGAAAGAGGGTGGGAGAGGAGTTTGAAACTACTATATACAAAAACAGAAAAAACAAAGTCCTACTGTGTAGTACAGGGAACTAACATATTCAGTATCTCATAATAAACCCTAATGGAGGGAATTCCCTGGCACCCAGTGCTGAGGACTCCGTGCTCCCACTGCAGTAGGCACGGGTTCAATCCCTGGATGGGGAAACTAAGATCCCACAGGCCACAGTGAGGCTAAACACACACAGAAACAAACAAACCTAATGAAAAAAGAAAAAAAAAAAATATATATATATATATATAAACTGAATCACTTTGCTGTACACCAGAAAATAACACAACACTGCAATTAAAAAAAAATAATGTTGGTTAAGATACAGTACACTAATTTCATGACCCACTGATGGACTGTAACTTGCAAGCTAATAAGATGTAATATAACTACTACTAGCTAAACCTAAGAATATTCTAGCAAAATAAAAAATATAAATGAATATGTATGTAAAAGAAAAATACATTATAATATAGATAAGACATTTTTCATTTTGAAAAGTGAGTCTAGGGGAAATCCCTGGTGCTCCAGTGGTTAGAACTCTGTAGGTTCGGTGCCTAATGGGGGAACTAAGATCTTGCAAGTTGAGTGGTACAGCCAAAAAAAACCTGAGTCTAGACCTAGAATTCACTGAAAGCAATGAGACAGAACCATAGTTTGTATGTATAAGTGAATACATATTCAGACCTCAAAAATTCAGAAAGTTTATCCTTCTATTTTATAGATGAGGACACCTACCCAAGGTTCATGCTCTTTAAGGTAAAATCTTTCAGTAGATGGCATAACTATAATTTTTAACGTGACAGTAAATCTTACCATCTCTGTAGGAAAAAGCATATTATAGAGATAATATATCACTGCATTGCCTGGACCATCCTCCTAGAGTGCTCTCAAAACCAATTCTTGGGAATTTTCTTCTTGGCATTGTTGACTATTTTGTCTATGAGTAAATTCAGTCATTAAAGGCTATGGTTTTTCCAGTAGTCATGTACGGATGTGAGACTTGGACTGTGAGGAAAGCTGAGTGCCGAAGAATTGATACTTTTGAACTGTGGTGTTGGAGAAGACTCTTGAGAGTCCCTTGGACTGCAGGGAGATCCAACCAGTCCATTCTAAAGGAGATCAGCCCTGGGTGTTCTTTGGAAGGAATGATACTAAAGCTGAAACTCCAGTACTTTGGCCACCTCATGCGAAGAGTTGACTCATTGGAAAAGACCCTGATGCTGGGAGGGATTGGGGGCAGGAGGAAAAGGGGCCGACAGGGGATGAGATGGCTGGATGGCATCACCGACTCGATGGACGTGAGTCTGAGTGAACTCCGGGAGATGGTGATGGACAGGGAGGCCTGGCGTGCTGCAGTTCATGGGGTCACAAAGAGTCGGACACAACTGAGCGACTGAACTGAACTGAACTGAAAATTTTAATAGTACATACTTCTGAGAAATTTTGGTAGGGAGAAGAGGGTTGGAGGCAAATAATAAATTCTGAAAGTGCAAAAAGCAAAAGTGACATCGCTCAGTCGTGTCCGACTCTCTGCGAGACTATGGACTTTGCCTGCCAGGCTCCTCCGTTCATGGGATTTTCCAGGCAAGGATACTGGAGTGGGTTGCCATTTTCTTCTCCAGGGATTTTCCCAACCCAGGGATCAAACTCAGGTCTTCCACACTGCAGGCAGACTCTTTACTGTCCGAGCCATGAGGGAATCCCCCAAAATTCAGAGAAGTTACAGTAAACTCTTTCTACCTGGGAGCAATGGAAGTGGCAATTTCTGACAACCCGAAATCCAGCAAGTCATCAAAATATAGTGCAAGATGAATTTAACACAAACTTACAACTCTAAAAGTCTTGTGCTACAAGATTCTTAGAATCTTGTATTTTTTTTGCTACAGAGATCACCTAGAGCTGCTGTGTCCCTCATGGTAACCACTAGCCATACAAGGCAACTGTGCACTTGAAACATGGCAAGTCTGAAATGAGATGTGCTACTGGTATAAAGTAACACAGGATTCTGAAGACTTGGTAGGAAAAAAAGAAAAGAAAACATGTCATTAGTAATTTTGAAAATACTGATTATATACTGAAATATTTTGAAAATAGTAGGGCAAATAAAATATACTGCCAAAATTATTTGCCTGTTTGTTTTACATTTTTTGAAGATTTGAAATTAAAAACATGTCTCGCATCACAATTTCACTGGAGAGGATCATGGAGGTGGTAGTTTAGTTGTTAAGTAATGTCCAACCCTTGTGAGCTTGTGCACTGTAGCCCACCAGGCTCCTCTGTCCATGGAATTCTCCAGGCAAAAATACTGGAGTGGTTACCATTTCCATTTCCTTCTTCAGGGGATCTTCCCAAGCCAAGGACTGAACCCACATCTCCTGCATTGGAAGCAGATTCTTTACCACTGAGCCACCAGTGACAGCACTAACTGAGAAGAGGAAAACTTCCGTAACCAACAACTGTATAAAAGGCATTTACTGTTCTATTTAGTAGCCGAGCTCTTTTTGTTATGAACAGTAATTTCAAGATAAGCAGAGCAACACTCCCTTACCTCCTTCCCCCAATTCCCTTCCCTTCCAGTGCCTCATCTGAGACCAGGAGGCCTTTGGAGCTGGGCCATGGCCTCCCTGTCAGGACCACACTCTGTCAGGCTGTGATAGTCCTTTGCAGCAGACACTATGTGATACAATGGTCACTCTACAATTCCAAACAGCAGATTTTTTTTTTTGTCGATTTGTGGTCATGTAAAAAAAAATATTTTAAGCAAAAACATAATTTTTTTTTTTCTTTTGGCCATAGTTTATCTGAATACTTGTTACCTGCCACTGATAAAAAACATTTTTTAACACAATGCTCTTTTAGATCAAATAGGGCAAGTCCATCCTTTTGTTAACTACTGTAATTCTTCCAGAAGACACTTATTAAACATCCACCCAAAAAGACGCAATGAAAACCTTAAAAAAAACTTATCACGTGTTTTTGCACTACTTACCTCAATGGCAACACTGGTTTCCTTATTTTTAAAAAGCTGGAGCTCTTCTAAACGCTGCTTTTCTTCAGCTGTTAAAACTGTAAATACATCTTCTGAAGGATCCTTTAAAATAACCACGAGAACTCTCAGTGAGTCACACACAGAATTTGAGGCTGTCAAAGCTCTGTATTTCTGTGATCTCCAGGAAGTATTATTTTTATACAGAAGGTGACTTTTGCTAGAGAGCTGTTCCTACCTCTTCATCTACTGGGACAGACAAGTCACTCAAATGGCTGATTCGTCCATCTCTTCCTATTTCGTGAACGACAAAGTCAGAGTATCTGAGGAAAAGAAAATCAGAGCATTATTATTTTGCTGCCTATTAATTTTAGGAGAAAGTTTGTCAACAGTAAGCCTTATTATTGTGCAAACAGGTATTAAAAATAAAAACTCTCAGTGCAAAGTCATGTAGTTATTTTTTCTGGTTTCGTGATGAAGTCTAATCCACACCTTGGCCTGGTACCAGGTACAGAAAAGACCTTCTGAGCTTCTAGAATACTCTTCCAGAAAAATGCCTAGGTCAAAGCTTATTAACGTTGCCCTATGATTACATAGTTCATTCTAAAGTGAATCATGAAACACAGCAAATTTAACTAAATTGGAAGCTAGTGTATCTACCTTGAGCCACCCTGAAGCTTACCTTTATGCTAAATACTTTACATACATTATTTAAAGTCCTATTAACTATTCCCAGGTAGCATTATGACCCATTTTTCGGACAAGGATTCTGAGGCTCAAAGAAGTTAAGTAACTATGAAGTGGCTGAACTACATTCACACCCAGATCCACCTGGCTACAAAGACTACCTTCTCTCTCCTGTCGATGTGGCCCATTCAGGTAAAAGAGTTTAAGATTTTAAGACCAATTCAAGGGAAAACTCGAAACCATTTAATTACCATTGAAAGTAATATATTTTAAGGAAATACCCATTCACATACTAACAAAGCAGGCCACAGGGAAATTGCTATTTTTTACTCATTTTATATTCAAATGGTTTCATTTACTTATTTGGGCAGCTTTCCTATTCCTGACCGACCACTGGTGTGAAAAATCCTTGGGGACAGAACACTAAAAATGGAAAAATAGACTGATTTCTTTTTAAAGAAAAGAATTAATAAAACAAAAATAACTTGATACAAAAACAAAACGAACCTTTCTTTTAAGATTCCTGAGAATCCCTGGTGAGAACTTACAAACTTGGTGATGCCCACATCCAGCTCTGTGAGCCCATGCTTCATCATGTCTGCAAAGCTCTCCGCTTCCTCCTCCTCCTCATCCTCCTCTGAGAGGCCATCTTCCTCCTCCTCTTCCTCTGAGGGAACCTCAGAGTTCTTTTCACCCTGTTCAGCAGTTTCGGGAGGCCCAGGCACCTTTTCGCTGCTAGGTAGAGAGCTGTTCTCTAGCCCATCTTGACCTGTGGTTGGACAGCATCCTGAGACCTTCTGTCTCTTGGCCTCCTCAGCTGGGGCCACACTGTCATTATCTTCTATGGCAACGGACCCCCGTTTCAATGACACACTAGTCATTTCTGTCATCTCCATTTTCAAGTATCCAAGAAAACATGTAAGAGAACCTTTTAGAAGGAAGAGAGTAGGTGGTAAAAATCACTTCTATACAGAATTGGGTTTCAGCAAACAGAGGCACAGTTAACTTTGTTCCTAAGGTCCTAAGTATCAATTATTAAAATAATTCTTCCAAATATGCTTTTAGTGGCATAGAAAAAATGGTACAGCACTTCTGCAGGGAATTTGATATCAAAAGCCTTTAAAATATGTATGCCTTTTGACCCAGAAATACTTCTTTAAGGGATTATCCTAAGAAATTAATTAAAGTGTTTCAAGTTTTAGCTGTAAGGATGCTCATCTCAGTGCTTTTACATTAAAAAAAAAAAAATAAGAACAATGACATTAGGGTACATAAGCTGAACAATATGTAAAACCAATGTTCAAAGAAACTGGAAAAGGCAGTTACTTCTAGGAGAGGGTGTGTGTATAGGTGACTGGGGACGGCAGGAAGACTTGTTTTCACTGAATACCACAGTTGTATCATCTAACTTTTGCTTCATGGATCTTGCTATCTTTTCGAAAAACTGATTAAGATAAAAGTGTATGCATATATTTACTGACATGAACACATACTCATTTTTTTTTTCTTTTTGAAGCAAGGAGAATGAGATTTTCCTAGTGGTCCGGAGCCTTCCAATGCAGAGGATGTGGGTCCGATCACTGGTCAGGAACTAAATCCCACATGTCTCGGGACAACTAAGCCTGAGCCTCAACTACTGAGCCCGAGCACTTTAGAGCCTGGGTACACAACTAGAGAAGCCCGCACGACACAGTGAAGACTCAGCATAGCCAAAAAGTAAAAAATGGACTTTAAAAAAAAAAGCAAAGAGAACAAAAAGTTGTTTAAGTACAGAGTTTCAGTTTTGCAAGATAAAAAAGCTCTACATATTGGCTACACAACGTGTATGAACTTAACACTACTGAACTATATACTTAAAAATGGTCAGAATGATGTTGTGTGTATTTTGCCACAATTAAAAAAATACAGATCATTTAAAGCTAGTACACACATTACTGAGCAAAAGTCTAGGAAGCCATATATATTTTGCAGTTCAGAGCACACATTTATTAATATCTAAGACTGCAAGTGCCTGTCTAATTTGATTTTATTTGATGCTCTAGGTGAAACAGGGATAAGGCTTTTTCTTATTTTAATTATATTGTTATTTAGTCGCTAAGTCATGTTTGACTCTTTTGTGACCCCAAAGACTGTGGCCCGCCAAGCTCCTCTGTCCATGGGATTTCCCAGGTTAAGAATACTGAGTGGCTTGCCATTTGCTTCTCCAGGGGACCTTTCCAACTCTGGGATCAAACCCATGTCTCCCGCATTGCAGGGTGGATCCTTTACCACTGAGCCACCTGGGAAGCCCTATATTAATTATTTAGGGAGATGCTTTAAGTAACATACAAACTCAGTAAACATAAAGAATATAAATGAGCAGAACATCCTAGTTCTCTTGATTAGCCAGAATCCCATCTATACAAGCATCTACAGCAGAGCAATAATGATGAACTAAATTTTAAGAATCCATGTTTGATCTTGCTTCATTGTCAAAAATCAAGAATGGAAAGAAAAGGAAAAGGAAAAAAGGATCATGACGGGGAAGGTAGAGAAAATGTCAATAAAAATAATTTTGTTTGAAAGACAAAAAAAAAAGAAAACGGAAGAAACCAAGAAACAGGAATAGAAGTGGACTGCAACTAGTTGTACAATTTATAAAAATTATCTCTTAATTCAAGTAAGAAAGCATTTATTTTTTATGTGTACTAAGCAAGGTATAGCAAAAGAGAACACTGACTTATGTGATGTGGTGCTATTTCATTCTCATTTTATTTCACCAAAACTGCCCTCAGAGCTTGTACACCAGTGAGGGAGGCAGACTGGGCCCGGGGCTTACTTGGAGACATGGCCACACAGAGAAGACCATGGGGCCACTGGTGGTGAGGGTGTCCTAGAAGACCCCTTCCTAATGAAAGACCAGAAGTGAACACCTGAGCTAAGCTTTGGGGACTAAGTAAGAGAGAGGCTGTGGAAAAGCGGGGAGGAAGGTGGTGCAGCATGCACAGAGGCTCGGAGAGCTAGAGGAAGCCCACCAAGCTGGCCCCGCATCACAAAGAGTAAAACATACAAGGAGAGAGCCTGGAGTTAAAGCTGGGAGCTGGTTGAAGCCACACCAGGCTGAATGCAGGGAATTACAGCTGAAAAACCAAACTGCCGTCTGATTCATGAGTCAGAGATATTTCATGGCATCTTTTCAAAGAGAAAGATGGGGTTAGGCTGGGAGATTAGGTAAGACAACAACTGAGGAAAGAAATCAGCTTGATCTAAGGCTGAGGCAAGGGTAACAGAAGGTGGAGGTGGGTTCAGGAACATTTAGGAGGTGGTGCGGACAGGACTGGGTGGAGGAAAAAGGAAATACTATAGGATGACTCGGGTTTTCCATCCTGGGAACTTGAGAGGGTAGGGGAACTCTTCCTGACATGGGGACCCCGGAAAGAGTCACAGGGGCATGGGGATGGGGAGGAGACCAGCACATGTACAGTCCAGCCATGTTGCTGGCACCTGGCAGACATCCCTGAGTCACTTATTACACTGTGTCACACACAGTCTTCCCCCCAAACCCACAACAGCTCCCCAGGGGCGGTGTGGACCTCGACCAGGGTCTGAGCACGTCCTGTGAGCTGCTGATCTGGAACCGTGGCCTCCAGAGCAAGCAGCATGGCTGCAGAAGCGCCTGCAGGAAGCCAAGAAGGAGGTGCCGCCCACCAAGAAGCCCCCGGTGTGAAGACACGCTTGCACGATGCAATCATCCTGCCTGAGGTGGTGGGCTGCACAGTGGGCATCTACAATGGCAAGACCTCCAACCAAGTGGAAATTAAGCTTGAGATGACCACATAGGCTAGGCGAGTTCTCAATCGCCTACAACCCAGTGACATCAGGGCCACCCATTTGTCCCAATTCACTCCCCTCAAGTAGCCTGCTAGCCAAAAGAGACACAGACATCTCTAGAAGAAACAACCCCTTCCCCACCCCAAGTTCCCAGCTGGCATGACAGGATCTACCAGGAGGTCCTGATACCCTTCCAAGTCCTGAACTCTGCTCTCTTCAGGGAGGGCTGGAAATGGCAACCCACTCCAGTGTTCTTGCCTGGAGAATCCCAGGGACGGGGGAGCCTAGTGGGCTGCCGTCTGTGGGGTCGCACAGAGTCGGACACGACTGAAGCGACTTAGCAGCAGCAGCAGCACATCTACCTCCTACCCAGAATGCAGAGAACTCATCAGGCTCTTTCTCAACAACCTGAGGGCCAAGAGCCTCAACAGAAACACCAGTTACTTCCTCTTCCCCATTCTGCTTCGGCACCGTCCATCATCCAGCACTGTGTTGATTTCCAATCCTCCACACACGCCTCTAACTCAGGCCCAGCCCCCACAGGTCTCAATCCCAGCCTGACTGCTCACAGAACTCTCTCCAGTGGGAGGTCCTCCATATCTGTATTCTCAGATTAACCTAGTCTCACCTGATTCGATGGACATGAAACTGAGCCAACTCCAAGAGACAGTGAAGGATGGGAGAGCCTGGTGTGCTGCAATCCGTGGCATTGCAAAGAGTCCGACATGACTGAGTACCACCACCACCACCTGTCCTTTAAGACTCACCTGAAGACCTTGAGGCCCAAATCCCATGCCCTCCTCTCTATTAAGTCCACGTCTTCCCATTTTACCTCCCTTCATGTGCACTACCCATATAGGCACCCAAACACCAGGCTTTCCTGCCCCACTTTCCAGCTGTTTAACTGGTCAGAGTCAATAACCTCTCCTAGCCCCTGTTCTTCAGCTGAAAAACATGAATAATATGTGCTTCCCAGGACTGTTGTGAAAATGAAATGAGATAACAAACAGAGTGGCTAGCCACAGTAGGAACTAAATAAATGCTAGTCTCTTGTCCTCCTTCAAGAGGTGTGCAGACTCTCTGAGGATATTAACTCTCTAATACCTGCCAGAGAATCCAGAGAAGTATATTAAGCATCAGCAGATATTTTTGAGAAGTCCTGAAACAGGTGCTGAAACTCTTCCCCATCTACAGAGATCAAAGACACACTAAGTAGCAATTCCCTAATGAAATACTAGCCCTGGGCAATGACATCAATGGCCACTAACATCACAAAAAAAGAGACAACCCAGATGCTGCAGGCCCCTGAAAGGACATGCTGTTGTCTATGAAGTTCTTACTGACTGAAACTATGTCTACTAGTTTAGATGGCATAAAGAGACAGAAGATGTTACGTTCACCACCAGCACAGGGAAGCAATCAGCAGAAGTCTGAATGTGGAAAACCCAACAAGGATCAAGACAGTCCCTCAACTAATGAATAGCAACAGGAAAAGGAGGAATAAACCTGGATCCTTCTTTGAATCCAGGTTTAACAAGCCAACTGTTAAAAATGTATTTATGAGACAATCAGGGATATTGAAACAGTGGGGACAGTTGATGACATTAAGATAGTATGGTCAACTTTTAAGGTGCAATATCACTATTCAACTCCGTCGCTCAGTCCGACTCTTTGCGACCCCATGGACTGCAGCACGCCAGGCTTCCCTGTTTATCACCAACTCCCGGAGCTTGCTCAAACTCATGTCCATCGAGTTGGTGATGCCATCCAATCATCTAGTCCTCTATCATCCCCTTCTCCTCCTGCCTTCAATCTTTCCCAGCATCAGGGTCTTTTCTAAGAAGTCAATTCTTCTCATCAGGTGGTCAAAGTATTGGTGCTTCAACTTCAGCAATATCACTGTGGTTATACTTAAAAACAGAATCTTTATGTTTTAGAGATACAGACTGAAATCTTTATGGTTGAAAAGATATGAAGTCTGGACTTTGTTTCAAAATAATTAACCAGTGGTGAATGGAAGTGGAGTAGGGTACAGATTTAAAACAAGACTGGCCATGAGTTGATAGTTGTTGAAACTGGGTAATGGGAACATGGGGATGTCATGACATCATTCTCTCTACTGTGCATGTCTGAAATGTTTTATTATAAAAGTTCAAGGTATAAAAAGATATACTAATTATTCTACCCTCATCAAACCACCACTCTTTCTAGCTCTACTGCTCCCTCTCTCCCATCACCTGTTCTTCAAACACACCAAGACCTCCAGTTCCAAGATACCACCTCAAGTACTTCATTTCCTCAAGTACTCCAAAGCTCAACAACTGCAAACTCCTAACCAACACTCAACACTCTTGCTCACTAGTCCTGCTGCAAGATCCCTGTCAAACCTCAACTGAGGACCAATTCTGCTGTCTCCACCTGTGCTCCTGGCCGGAGAACACAAGGCCAGGTGAGTGGACTTCTCATGACAACCCTCCAGGCTGTCTTGCCATCCCTCCAACTCCTGTGGGCCATTCACCAAGAAAACAGGGGTCCTCAGGCAATGCCCCTCCTACCAGCACAGTCACAAAACCCCTTATGATAACCATTGCCAAACAACGGCAGCCCTCTGAAGAGAGGTCCAGACTCATTTTAACACTCACTCACTCCTCGTACCCGTACTTCATCCCCTCAGCAAACACTCACCGTGCACCTCTGTGCCAGGCATTATTCCAGGCACCATACACGACACAAGACGACACACAAGCAAATCAAACAGACTGCCCAACCAGCACGAAGCTTACGTTCAGGTGGAAGATCTGGCTTCTACTCCATGCTGTTCTCCTGCATCTCGAGGTGCTCTTTTCCCCTCCTGCTCAACTTACAGCTTACACTTGGCTTCCCCGGCTTCCTTCCCCAGTCCTGATTCCTTCTCAGTCTCGTTTTCCAGCCAAGACCCATCTCCAACTCCCTGTTCACTCAAGGGTCCAAGGCAACGGGAACAACAGCTAAACAATGACAGCGTGTGCACTCTGAGCTCATTTAAGCCTCTCTTCAGCCCTGTGACTTATGTGACATTATCATTCCCACTTTAGCCCCTAAAAAACTGAAGCCCAGAGAGTATTTTGCTCTAGTTCACACAGCTAGTAAGAGGTGGAATCAAATATCAAATTCATGCCCTAAAGTGATCTCATCTTTTCCCACCACAAATGCACTTCTTTTAAATTGCATCTCTTACCTCAAAGAATCTTAGCAACAAATTACCAGTCACCTAAGCCAAAATACGGGTATCACTCCATCCCCTCATCTTCCCAATGTGAATGAAATTCTAGAAGGCTTAGGACAGGATTGTTACACCTAACATCCCTGGAATGAGGATATTAGCAGATGGTGGATCTGAAGTATCAAGCACTGGTGTCAACTCTTGTTTGGTGAGTGGCAGTCTGGGCATATGACTTGGAGTCTGATCTAGGCTGTGCCCTTTACCAAGTGAGCCACCACTCTGAAGTCTCAGTTCCTTTCTCTGGAAAGCAGAAAAATGATGACTTGGTCAAAGGTCTGTTCTAGCTGTTGTTATTCAACTGTTGCTCATTAATATTTATTATGGATGCTTTCCACCGCAGAACTGCGCTGCTGAGTCTGGGAAAAAAATCAAAGCTTCTTATGGTTCTTTTGTTTTCTGGGCTAATGGTTAAGCATGGCTTTCTCCTTCAAACATCATTTCAATTTTAAGAGACCCTCAAAGCACTGCCAAGAGCACCAAATAAACAGGTCTTTAGTATTTTTTGGCAGTCTTTTTCTTGATACTTTGGACACTTGCCTGATCTCTTTTTCTTGTTACATTTAATTGCAAAGACAAGCTCATTAAACAAAATTATTTTCCATTTGTTTTAGCCAATGGCCCTAATACAGACATTAATTATTAAGGTATATGTAGCACAAGTGATTATACATCACTTAATATATATTTTGCTAAGTTCTGTCTGTGGGCCTAGAAGCTGAGAACAAACATATTTACTAAAACAGCTGAGCAAACTTCTGGACCAGGAGAGGCAGAACTAAAATCAGCATCAATTTCTTAAGCAGAAAATACATAAACGAGAAGACTGAAATGAAATATAATTCCTAAATGAGAGAGGACCATGTGAATATCCAAGAGGCTGAGAAGAATTTAACCAGAATGACGGAACAACCCTGACTGCCCCCATTCAACTGCTCTAAGGAAATGAGTTTGCATTCAGGAAAATCCAAATATACATATTCAAGTCTTCTATGGCAAAGCTGCAAAAAACGACTGGCTTTAAAAAAACGGAGGGGAAAAAAAGGGGGGTGGATAGGGGTGGGAAGTAAAAGGCCTAGCTTTATGAGTTTTTAAAATGGTATTAACATTTCAAAAATTTTCAAAAAACATAAAGCTGCACAAATACACTATCCAAAATAGTAAGATAGCATCTCAAATGTCAAGCAGTCTTTATTAGAGACCAGAAACTTGATGCTTCTGGGAAGAAAATGAAATCCACTGATACGTACACACGAACTCGAAGTCCTACACAATTCATTAGAGGAAAACACTAAAGTAATAGATTTTATTTCTTTTACACTCCAAATGAACCAAATGGGATTAGAAATTTTACAATTTCAACAGTTTTTAAGTTTTTCATTAAGAAATTAGATTCACAAATAAGCTTCCTCTACAATCCACAATAAAAATCAAGTTTCGCATTTTCAAAATTTTAATGCAACATTGATAGTCCCTTAACATTATTTCCTGCAAAATGAACGTTGAAAAACAGCAATATTAATCTCAATCTCATCTGTACTTCAAAACCCTCTACAACTTACCCTTTTTAAATGCATCTCTCCTCCTCCTCTGCAAACCATCAAGAAGCCCTCCAGCTCTCACAATAAGGAGCCCTCTCATTACGGCAGGGCACACACTACACTCTAATATGTGAAGTAATGAAATCCGTTAGATTTGTTTATTTCACAAATATTTATTGAGCACCTCTTATTTGTCTGGCACTGGTCCAGGCACTGGGGAAAAGAAAATTTCCTGCCCCCACTGAGCTTACATATCAGAGAAAAAAATTAAAACAATCTCAGGAAACGCACATCTGTAAAAGCCACTAATCAAGCAGAGTAAGGACAGTGAGAATAAGAGGGGTGCTCTTCAGTGAAGTCTAAGGAGGTGACTTGTGAGCAAAGGCTTGAAGAACTAGACACGAAAAGCAGCGGAAACAGGGCCAACAAAGGACCTGAGATAGGAGCAAACTTGGTCAAGGGACCAGCTGGACTGTGTTTTCTCTCTCCTGCTGCTGCTGCTAAGTCGCTTCAGTCGTGTCCGACTCTGTGTGACCCCATAGACGGCAGCCCACCAGGCTCCCCCGTCCCTGGGATTCTCCAGGCAAGAACACTGGAGTGGGCTGCCATTTCCTTCTCCATTTCTCTCTCCTATCTGGGGCCAAAAGCCATGTTTTACTAATCACTCCACTGTACCAGTTTCTACCAAAATATAAGTTCAAAAGGAGTTGTAAATGAATACATACGAACTGTTGGCTATTCTGCCTAATGACTGACCAAAATCACTGCATATCCAGCAGTCCCTTTTCAGTATGACTGTACAGTAGTCTGATTTTTGACTGTTCCCTCAAATGCCAAGGCAGCCCCAGGAGACGGGGCATGCCGGATTCACAGATGATTAGAGACTTGAAACAAAAACCAATCTGTAGTTAGCCTTTATTTTCGGAATTAAAAAAAAAAAAAAAAGTGGTGTGACAACAGAACTAAATATGTGAAAGACTAAACTCTCCAAACCTTATTTCTTGGCAGGCCCTAATACCCAGGCAATGAGTGTATTTTTAAATCTCTCGGTGGAGGGCTGGCGGTAAAGACACCTTGCGGATTAGTTTCAACACGCCCAGCAACCCCCTGCTGCATCCACTCATTTAAATTTGACCGGGAAAAACTCTGGTTTGCTCCTACACTGGGAAACGTCTATAAAACAGTCACCTGAGAGCCTGCCCGGAACATAGTAGGATCGCTGTTAGTAATGAGATAAATAAGAGGATGAAAGAACGTGGGCGGGCCCAGCGGTGCAAGGGAGCGCTGTCATGGGCTTCAAGATAAAGGAGGGTTGTGTCTTCCGGGAGGAAGAAGAGTTTAGGAACCCTCGGGGGCAAAGAAGAGGAGGAGTGGGACAGGGATCCACGCGCTGACAGCGCCGCTGGGAGGAGAGAGGGCGCGGCGGCCGCTAGGACCCGCCCGGAGAGCAAGGAGGGGCGGGGCTGGCAACGCCGAGGCTCAAGACCAGCCCGGCTCCAGCCGCGCTCCCGCGGGCACGACCCGTAATGGAGGGGCTGTGGACGCGCCGCGGGCTCAGAACACGACCGGGACTCCTTCCGAGTCCATGCTGCCCCTCCAGGGTGGGTTTCGGGCCGGGGCGCCGGGCCGAAGGTTGGCCGCGGAGCCCAGGCGGCAGATGGGAGGCCGCACACTTACCCGGGGCCTGAGAGCGTGCGCGCGGCGCAGGCCGGGCGACGAGAAGGCAGGCGCGCTGCTCCGGGCGCAGGAGTAAGGCGGAGGAAAGGACCACTCGGAAGAACCAACCACGAGAGCAGCCCAGCATACGCAGCGAGCTCGGTTTACGCCGAGGCCCCCGCAGCGCTCAG
>NW_011494734.1:1003856-1007237 GCF_000754665.1 Bison bison bison
GCAGCGCTCAGGCGGACTCACAGCCGCCTCGCTCGCACACGTGCGGCGCACCGACGCGCCGCTGCCTGCTGGCCCCTCCCCTGAGGGCGGAGCCTGCCCTCCGCCGCCAGCTTCGCTTTTGGCCCTGCCCACACTCCAGCACTCTTGCCTGGAAAATCCCATGGACCGAGGAGCCTGGTGGGCTGCAGTCCTTGGGGTCGCTAAGAGTCAGACACGACTGAGCGACTTCACTTGCACGCAGTGGAGAAGGAAATGGCAACCCACTCCAGTGTTCTTGCCTGGAGAATTCCAGGGACGGCAGAGCCTGGTGGGCTGCCGTCTATGGGGTCGCACAGAGTCGGACACGACTGAAGCAACTTAGCAGCAGCAGCAGCAGCAACCGATCAGGGGAGGCGGTCTCACCCGCGTCATCCCGCTGCTGCTTCTTGGACCTGGGGAGGCATCGCGCTCGCATCTTTTGGCCTCGCAACCTGTGGGGGCTGGAGCTCACTGTGGTCCTTTCACTCTAGGAGCGCACAGGCTGCCGCGCTTGGACTTTGGTGGGGCTATAAACCCAGAGAGAAATTGCAGTGTCATATGGTAATTATGTCCATGGGGGCCATGGGGCCGCAAAGAGTCAGACACCATTGAGCGACTGAACAACAACAATGGTAATTTAAAATTTTTTGACTAACCCCCATATAGTTTTCCATAGCAGCACTTCAGTTCATTTCAGTCGCTCAGTCGTGTCCGATTCTTTGCGACCCCATGGACTGCAGCATGCCAGGCTTCCCTGTCCCTCACCAATTCCTGGAGCTTGCTTAAACTCATGTCCATGCAGTCAGTGATACCATCCAACCATCTGATTCTCTGTCGTCCCCTTCTCCTCCTGCCTTCAATCTTTCCCAGCATCAGGGTCTATTCCAGTGAGTCAGTTCTTCACATCAGGTGGCCAAAGTATTGGAGTTTCAGCTTCAGCATCAGTCCTTCCAATGAATATTCAGGACTGATCTCCTTTAGGACGGACTGGTTTGATCTCCTTGCAGTCTAGGGGACTCTCAAGAGTCTTCTGCAACACCACAGTTCAAAAGCATCAATTCTTTGGTGTTTAGCTTTCTTGCAGACTTGTTTTCAACCCCAGGGTTTACATGTGGGAATCTGGTTAGCTCATTATAGGTAATTCATGCAGACTGGTAGTGTTCTATCCTGCCTTCCTCTTATATTATTCATCTCAGTTAAGTACTTTGGGTAATTTTCTGTCCCTAATGCATGTACAATCACATATTCTTGAACTGTGGTTAGTTCATAGGTTAATGTCCTAATGACAGCAAACTACAAATATTTTTACCACACCCACACAGTAGAAATTCAATCTAAATTTAATTTTTCCCATACGGTTGACCCTTGAACAATACAGGGGTTGGGGCACCGACTCTTTGTTCATTTGTTGTTGCTCAGTCACTAAGTTGTGTCTTTGGCGCTCAGCCTTCTTTATGTTCCAACTCTCATATCCGTTCATGACTACTGGAAAAACCATAGCTTTGACTATATGGACCTCTGTCACAGAAGTGATGTCTCTGCTTTTTAATATGCTGTCTAGGTTGGTCATAGCTTTTCTTCCAAGGAACAAGCATCTTTTCATTTCATGGCTGCAGTCACTGTCTGTGGTGATTCTGGAGTCCAAGAAAAGAAAATCTGTCACTGCTTCCACTTTCTCCTCTTCTATTTGCCATGAAGTGATGGGACCATATGCTATGATCTTCGTTTTTTGAATGCTGAGTTTCAAGCCAGCTTTTTCACTCTCCTCTTTCATTCTCATCAAGAGGCTCTTTAGTTCCTCTTCACTTTCTGCCATTACGGTGGTATCATCTGCATATCTGAGGTTGTTAATATTTCTCCCAGCAATCATGATTCCAGCTTGTTGTTCATCCAGCCCAGCATTTCACATTATATACTCTACATATAAGTTAATGAAGCAATATATAGCCTTGTCATACTCCTTTCTCAATTTTGAACCAGTCAGTTGTTCCATATCTGGTTCTAACTGTTGGCCCACATACAGGTTTCTCAGGAGACAGGTAAGTTGTTCTGGTATTGCCATCTCTTTGAGAATTTTCCAGTTTGCTGTGATCCACACAGTCAAAGGCTTTACATAGTCAATGAAGCAGAAGTAGATGTTGTTCTCTGTCTGGTGGAAAAACCAAGTATAACTTGATAGTCAGCCCTTTGTATCTGCAGTTCCACATCCACGGATTCAACTAACCGTGGATGAAACAATACTAAAGTATATATTTGTTGAAAAAAATCTGAGAAGTGGACATGGGTAATTCAAACTTTTGTTGTTTGAACTGTCCTTTAAGAAGTATCTTCTTTGAAACTGTGGCCCAACTCTTTACAAACATATATGGAAGAAAGAATATTCACATTACTTTGTACATTAACTAACTCCATGGTCAAAACTTACCCTCTTTGCAATTCAGCCTAAGCTGCCTTAGACAAGATCCAAGTAAAATACGAGTTTTTACTTTTTTTGTTCTCCAAAAAGGCAGTCTTTATTGGCTTTTATAGTTAAAATAACACAGGAATGTTCAAAACTTCTTCCCCATTCCAACTCCCTTTAATAAATACTTGACAGCTTAATGTTCTCTTTGACTTTGTTTTTTTTTTTTCTTTTCTTTTTTTTTTTTACTTTACAATATTGTATTGGTTTTGCCATACATCAGCATGAATCCGCCATGGGTGTACACTTGCTCCCCATCCTGAACCCCCCTCCCACCTCCCTCCCTGACTTTAAAATTATATCCTAACATGTATATTGCAGTTGAGCTATTTCAAATTCTGAAAGATGATGCTGTGAAAGTGCTGCACTCAATATGCCAGCAAATTTGGAAAACTCAGCAGTGGCCACAGGACTGGAAAAGGTCCGTTTTCATTCCAATCCCAAAGAAAGGCAATGCCAAAGAACGCTCAAACTACCGCACAATTGCACTCATCTCACATGCTAGTAAAGTAATGCTCAAAATTCTCCAAGCCAGGCTTCAATAGTACATGAACCATGAACTTCCAGATGTTCAAGGTGGATTTAGAAAAGGCAGAGGAACCAGAGATCAAATTGCCGACATCCACTGGATCATGGAAAAAGCAAAGAGAGTTCCAGAAAAAACATCTATTTCTGCTTTATTGACTATGCCAAAGCCTTTGACTGTGTGGATCACAATAAACTGTGGAAAATTCTGAAAGAGATGGGAATACCAGACCACCTGACCTGCCTCTTGAGAAACCTATATGCAGGTTAAGAAGCAACAGTTAGAACTGGACATGGAACAACAGACTGGTTCCAAATAGGAAAAGGAGTACGTCAAGGCTGTATATTGTCACCCTGCTTATTTAACTTCTATGCAG
>NW_011494734.1:1007337-1007563 GCF_000754665.1 Bison bison bison
AATATATCATGAGAAACGCTGGGCTGGAAGAAGCACAAGCTGGAATCAAGATTGCCGGAAGAAATATCAATAACCTCAGATATGCAGATGACACTACCCTTATGGCAGAAAGTGAAGAGGAACTAAAAAGCCTCTTGATGAAAGTGAAAGAGGAGAGTGAAAAAGTTGGCTTAAAGCTCAACATTCAGAAAACGAAGATCATGGCATCCGGTCCCACCACTTCATG
>NW_011494734.1:1007663-1048830 GCF_000754665.1 Bison bison bison
ATGGGAAATAGATGGGGAAACAGTGGAAACAGTGTCAGACTTTATTTTTGGGGGCTCCAAAATCATTGCAGATGGTGACTGCAGCCATGAAATTAAAAGACACTTACTCCTTGGAAGAAAAGTTATGATCAACCTAGATAGCATATTGAAAAGCAGAGACATTACTTTGCCAACAAAGGTCCGTCTAGTCAAGGCTGTGGTTTTTCCTGTGGTCATGTACGGATGTGAGAGTTGGACTGTGAAGAAAGCTGAGTGCCAAAGAATTGATGCTTTTGAACTGTGGTATTGGAGAAGACTCTTGAGAGTCCCTTGGACTGCAGGGAGATCCAACCAGTCCATTCTGAAGGAGATCAGTCCTGGGATTTCTTTAGAAGGAATGATGCTAAAGCTGAAACTCCAGTACTTTGGCCACCTCATGGGAAGAGTTGACTCATTGGAAAAGACTCTGATGCTGGGAGGGATTGGGGGAAGGAGGAGAAGGGGACAACAGAGGATAAGATGGTTGGATGGCATCACTGACTCGATGGACATGAGTTTGAGTGAACTCCAGGAGTTGGTGGTAGACAGGGAGGCCTGGCGTGCTGCGATTCATGGGGTCGCAGAGTTGGACACAACTGAGCGACTGAACTGAACTGAACATGTATAATATGTATAATATTCAGGATCCTGCTTTTACACATCAGCACTATGGATTGGGCTTCCCTGGTGGCTCAGACAGTAAAGAATCCACCTGACCTGGGTTCCATCCCTGGGTGGGGAATATCCCCTGAGGAGGGCATGGCAACCCACTCCAGTATTCTTGCCTGGAGAATCCTCATGAACAGAGGAGCCTGGCGGGCTGCAGTCCATGAGGTCAAGAAGAGCTGGACACACTGAACAATGAAGCACAGCACTATGGATTGCTAACTGCCTAAACACACAGTTTATCTCTTGTTTCATCCTTATTGTCTCATATTCTGCCCATCTTAGATGCCTCTTTCCATTTTCCAGATAGTAGTTAATTGGTTTTTTGTGCTCCCTCAATCAATGCAAACATATCCCTTGTTGAACTTACCTGCAGTCAATCCTAAATTAATATTCATGTCTATTTCCTTCACCAGACTGAGAATTCTTCAGAGGCAAAAATTTGGGTTTAGAGTAATCTTTTTTCTCTTTTTTTTCCCAATTTTTATCAGAATTATACATATCTATGGGTTAGAGTCAATTCTGCAAAAATCCTGTAAATTTTGCAATGAAACAGCAGAGACAATATTCCCATCTTACTCCTTCCCTGTTTCTTCTTCCTCAAAGTCATTTCACCTTTTTCCACTGGTTATTTTAATATTTACCTTCATTTCTATGAAATGTTTGCATTTCTATTTCTTGCTATGTCGTTGTTAGGCACTATCTATTGACTTCACTTAATGAAAAATGAGGGTTCATCTCTTCTTCCTTCCTTTAGCCCTTCCCCAACCCCCACCACACTTCCCACCTCTTTATGTGCCCTATATCATTATATTGTACTTTAAAACAGATTTGTGTTAACTTCATTATGATTAGCCAAACGTCTTGAGCAAAGTAATATACTTTGATTAATTCTATTCCCTTCACAGTTTTTGTTTTTCTTGAAGTTAATAATGGTCTTATTTTGTTTTACTATTCATCACTAAACCAAGCCCTGCCTTCTTAATGATTGTTTAAACTTCTCTCTCCAGAGATTCTGACAGACAAGGAGTTCCATCAGTCTTATCTTTCAAAGGCATCTCTTCTGGAACCTTCTGACCTGTACCACCTACCTCAAGTGCACAGTTGTTGTTAGGGCTTCCCACTTTATTTTTCTCCTCTGCGTGTTTCCCATATTACATGCACTCTTTTCCTTTGTATAGTCCTCATTTTAATGGAGTACATACATCTCCAGTAGCTTCCTGAGGAAGGAGAAATAAACGAAAGGGAAATTTGTTGAGGTCTTGAATGTCTGAACACACCTTTATTCTTTATCCACATTTGGTTGGTAGTTTACTTGTCATGTACAGAATTTCAGTGTGAAATAAATTTTCTTTTGAAGTTTGACAGACATGCTCTGATGTCTTCTGGGTTTCTTTGTGACCATTGAGAAATTGAATGATATACTGATTCTTGATCCTTTCTAAATGATCTCTTTTTTTCCCTCTCTGGAAGCCTAGGATTGTCTTTTTGACCTCAGCGTTCTGCAGTTTCACAGTGACAAGCCACAGGATGAGTCAGGTTGTAATCCATTGTGCTTGGCTCTCAGTGGGACCCAGTTCAATATGAAACCTCTTGACCTTTGGTTAGGAGAAATTTTCTTTAATTGTTTTGCTGGTGATTATTCTTTCCCTAATCAATGTTTGTTTTGTTTTGTTTTTTAGAACTCTTATTTTTTGGATTTTAAACCCCCTGGAGTGGTCCTCTAATTTATTTTTTCTTTCCTATTTTTTACTTATTTGATCTTTTGCTTCCCACCCTCCTCCCCGCCCCCGTCCCCGCCCCAGGATACTTCCCAACATTCATCTTCAAATTATTTTACTGAAATTTTCATTTCTACTATTATATTTTTTGTCTCTAAATGCTCCTTTTAAAATAGTAGACTGTTACTGCTTTATGGTTGCAATGGGGGTCACGCATCTCAGGATATAAATAAAGTTTTCTCCTCGTTGAATGTTTTCTGTTTTCTCTAAGGGTTGCTTATTTCCCCTCCCCCTTTGGCTTCAGTCTCCACAGTAACACTTGCACGTTTGTTTTGAAGTCGTCAAATCCCTGGCTATTTAACTCTTGATGGCAGTCCTAATCCTCCTCTCTAGCAAAAAACAGGCTTCTTTGGTCTCTGCAGTTGGCGAAGTATATATTAGATGCCGAGTCCTTTTCCTCCTTTCAGCTTCCGGAATGTGATCTGCACCCTCCAGGTAGAAAGTTGGAGGGTCACCTCTAGGTGTATCTGATCTGCGGTAAAAGAAGTATCCACAGATAAAAGACATTGGAAATTCCGCAGCTAAACAGTCCAACCAAATTACATTAAAGCCAGTCGACAAGCCCCCTCACACTCTCAGAACATCTGGTATGTCATCGGAAATAATAAGTTGAAATGACTTAAATGGAATTTATGGTGTGGAGGGAGGGGTACCTTCAAGCTCCATCATTAACGACCTCAGTGCAGTGGAGAAGATTTTACCGAGGTTAAGAAAGACCTCCTCACCGCCCCTCCTCTCCCCGGCTTCTCCTTCCAGAGGGGTTGATCCGACCCCCGGACGGCAGGGGGAGCCTCTGCACACGGCCGGCAGCTGCACTGGCAGAGCCTCTCTGGTAGGAAAGGAAGAAACCAGAGAGACGGTGCAGGAAGTTGCCGTGGCGTCCGGCGCTACGGTCTCTGAGGCTCATCTCTGATCGCTGGCCGGAGCCAGAATCCATTGGCCACGCTGGCTGCGCAAGGAGCAGACGACTCGTGCGGAAGCAGGATGCTCCCGGCCGGCGAGATCGGCGAGCCACCCGTCACTCCGGTGAGGTGGCCCTGGTGACCCGGGGAGGGGACACTGGTGGCCCATTGAGGTGGCACAGACCTCCAGGGGAGAGTGTCTCAGTGAGGTGGAGTTGGCGGCCTGGGGACGCGGTTGCCATGACCCCGGGGAGATGGCCCTTGCTGCTCTGGTAAGGTGGCAGACCTCCCGGGGGAGGTGGCCCCAATGCCGTAGCTCTGGCGATCCCTGGTGATATGACCCAGATCGTTCTGGAGATGTGCCCCTGGAGGCCAGGCAAGGTAACCCCAGCTCTCCTGGGGATGTGACAGTGGTGGCCCCAGGGACGTGGCTCTTTGGGAACCTCCAGACTCTGGCCTCCCAGGAAGTTGAGAAGTTGTCCTCCACTGGATGCCCCCTGAGAGCTCTGTGTGAGTTCCACCTATCAGGTCAGTCTTAATGTGTTTGTCTTACCTGTTCTCCTTCTAGTGCTGCTCTGAAAATGGTGACCAAAAGAAGAACCTCAAGGAGAAAAGTAAGCAGATTCCAAACACCTTAGCACTTTCCACCCAGCCATCTCTCCACAACTCGGTCCTCGGGTCTGCATCCAGAAGGATCTTGTTAGCCTGTTAATCTTTTAGATAAAGTATCGTTTTTTCCTTTTTGTACAACCTGGTTGCATAGTTGTTGAGTCGTTCAGTTGTGTCCGACTCTTTGAGACCCCATAGACTGCAGCACGCCAGGATCCTCCATCCTTCACTATCTCCCTGGGTTTGCTCAGATTCATGTCCATTGAGTTGGTGATGCTATCTAACCATCTCATGCTCTGCTGCCTTCCTCTCCGTTTTCCTTCAGTCTTGCATGGTAATAAATACTAATTATCATCATGCACATATTTTTAACTTTCAAGATTGTAATATGTGGGGTAATTTGGAGACTAGCACTTCCTGATCCCTACCTAGTACAAGGACTGGTGTGGTTTCACTCCAGTGCTGACCTTCCACTGGGTTCAAAATAACTGGGGCCTGCCTGTTATTTTAATGAAGCATCAACTTGTTAAGCATCAGGAATTTGGAGGGGCTAATGATCTAGGAGAGATGACCATCATCGTAGTTGCATTTAAAGGAGTCAAATAATAATTGTTTAGTTGTACTTTACCTTCAGTGAATTTGCAGTTAACATTGATCTGGGAAGAGCACAACAAATCACCTGGTTCCTGGATCTTGAACTGGACAAGGAAAGGGAAAAGGTCAATGTTTACTACCTGCAGGGGCACATGCCAGGGTTGTGAACATTTGGCATTTTACTTTAATGAGCTAAATGTGCCAAGCTTTTGGAAAGCAAGGAATCATCAAGGGCTTTTGAAGTGAAATTTATGGGGAGAGGAAGGGGGAAGCATGGAAGCAGCTGTTCCATCAAAGAGTTTTTGGTTCTTCTGACCATGGCAAATAGTCTAGGAATGAATAGTGGTAACAGAAAGGGTGCCCATGTTACCATATTGGCTTTAGGACTTAGACTTGCCCTTAACATTGCCTGTTGCTACAGTCTGTCTCAGAAAGCAAGCTATGCGCACTTCATAGTACTTGGCAGTCACAGCTGCCACAACTCAGCTCCTTTTACCTAAAGGCAAAGGATTTGAGAGTATCTCATACCATTCAGTTAAACCCTTCCCTTTCTACCTTTCCCCCATTCATATGCTTGGGAAGTTGATGCCACTGAGCTGTAGATTTTATCTTTGCCCCTCCTTTGGTGGCTTGGTCAATTTCTCTGCAGTTAAAAGTGTGCTTTACAAAAAATAGAGGAGAGACATTAACACCTCCCTCCTCACCCCTGCAAATCACCAGTGGGTCATTTTAAAGGATGTTATTTGAATAAGAATGTACTATGGTGCATTTAAATGGTTGAATCAAAAGAGTATAATTTTTTTCTAAAAAGTGAAGATAGAATTTACTCTATAAGCTACAGCAAGCTTAGAGTTCACAAAACATTCCCTCTGCCCATAGCCCTGCCTCTGTGTCTGCAGATACATCACACAAACTTACATGTTTTATGTAAGATAAATGAAAAGACATGGCATTGAGACTCCTGTACATAATAGTATATGGATTGCTGTAGTAATAAAGTTTGATGTAGTCCAGCCAATTCTGATCATATCTGAAGAAGAAGAAGGTAAGAATATCATGTTAAGAGTCAGGAAACATGGATTTTAGTCCCATTTACAACCTTTTAAATGTAGGCTGGGCAAATGTTAGAATTTATAGTTGGGAAGTTGAGGCATAGACTTTTATTAGTTTTGCTTCTACCTATCAGTGGGCTACAGGTTCTCATAGTATGTGAAAAAGCATTTGATTCTTATAAATTGAATAGAACAAAGGAGAAAAAAAAATTTTATGGGCTGGGGGAGGGGAATATACACAGTGTTAAACACTGGCATATATTATGTTAATTGCTGATAGTTACATTTTACACAAGCATATCTTTATTTAGCTGTTCTTTTATTTTGTCAGAAGTGACTGTTGTTTTCTAATGAGGCTGATTATAACCTCTTGCCCTTCACTGCTGTTTCTTTAAAACTTTATTTTTGAGAAGCAGACTCACAGATATAGAGAACAAACTAGTGGTTACCCATGAGGAGAGGTAAGTGTGGACAGGCGATACAGGGGTAGGGTATCTAGAGGTACAAACTGTTACGTATAAAATAAGCACTGAGTGAAATAAGTCAGACAGGCAAAGACAAATATCCTATGATATCACTTATATGTGGAATCTAAAAAAATGGTACAAATAAATTTATTTACAAAACAGAAGTAGAGTCACACATGTGAAAAACAAACTTATGGTTACCTGGGGTCAGTGGTGGGGGGGAGAAGAGGGAGACTTGGATTGACACATACACACTACTGTATATAGAACAGAGAACTAATAAAGGACCTACTGTATAGCAGGGAACTCTACTCAATATTCAGTAATAACCTATATGGGAAGATAATCTAAAGAAGAGTGGATATATATATATAACTGATTCACTTGCTGTACAGCAGAAACTAATACAACATTGTAGATCAACTACAATAAAAAAATTTTTTTTAAAGCTATGAGGATATATTGTACAACATGGGGAATATAGCCAATATATTATAACTATAAATGGAAAGTAGCCTTTAAAAATTGTGAAGCTGTACCTGTAACTTTCTGTACAGCAAACTGTACTTAAAAAAAGAAAAACACTTTATTTTTGGCAAAGAGCCCAGTTCTACAAGGTTAAACTCCAAGGAAGAACAGGTGAAGTCCACCCAGGAGTGCTCCCCAGGAGGCGCTATGTTGTTCCCCCAGCTTTATCTTATGCGCATACCTTGTTTGCTTTATGGTTTTGCTTTTTAAGAAATTGCCATAGTCTTTGTAATGAAATATGTGCTAGTACAATCAAGCTTTTAACAAACCATAAATGGTTTGTTTAGAGAAGACCAAATCCTTTAGGCAAACCTGGAGTAGAGAAATGCACGGTATGTTCAGGTTTATTCTAATGTTTGGTTTCCATGAAGTCCATTCTCTCTTTCTCTGGGGCTTTCTTTTATAGTATTTATTTTCATTTGGAGTTCAATGGCTATTCCTCTAAATTTTTACATTATCTTGGGTTTTGTTTTTTTAAATTTCTAGGTACAACTTATATCTAGAGAGATTAAACCCTGTAAATGAAATAATTCAAGTTGTGGACTCAGTAGAGTTGAGCGTGTTTAGTATCAGGGAACTTAATGGCTGCACAGTGACATGATGGTGTTAACCAGTATAAAGTCTGACCCAAACTTCGGGTTTCCTAAGCTTCTGCAAGAGGGAAACCACCAGGAACCAAAAGGAGAAGCTTACACATGGAAACACACTTCAAAGGGAAACAGTTCATCTTAGCACATGGGGGTGGAGGAGGAGAAGGGTATCAGCTGTGGGTGGTGACGCTCCTACCTTCTTTGCCAAGAAGCTGCTCTGGGCCTTTGGGTTTGCCAGGTTCAGGGCACGTTCAGAAATCCGTCCTGGTGTAGACCATCACAAAGGTAGAGCTAGAAATCATCTGGAAAAGAGGAGCCGTGCTGTTGGTCCAGAAATTTAGAAAAACAATTGCCTTTGAAGTGAATTGTTTAACTAGAAATTTGTTTTCTTCAGTGTTTTGTTTAAATAAAAATCAGAATTTTAAAACTGAAATACTTGAATCTTCCTTCATTCTACAAAGATTCAAGGTAACTTGCTTAATTATGCCTTAAATATTCTGAATAGAAGAAGGTGTAGAGTCTTGCATAGTGAAAAACTGACTTGTGAAATACAGGACATCATTGACTTTTTTTGCCATGGAAACAATCTCACTTCAGATCATACAATTTAGTGGTTGTGCTAGCCATTTTGAGTTTTTCCTGGTAATTTGTGTTTTCTCTCATATTTCCTTTTTTCCCTGTGTCTGAAATGGTCAATTTTGTACAACTGAATTTGAAGCTTAAAACTGTTTTACATAAGGAGGAGTTTTTATTCACTGGTCTCCCTTTCAGATTTTTTTCATACACTTGAGATATTTCAATGCCATTTTTCTTTTTTAAACATTTTAAAACCAGAGTCTTCCTTTGATGTTATTCTAGACTATACCATCTGGTTCTTTACAAATTTTGAAAATATATTACTAATTTAATAGAAGCTGTATCAGTAGAATCAGATTTGACCTTTCCTCTCCAGTAACAAAATAGATTCTTAAGATACAGTTGTCTGGAAACATTTAATGTGTTTGTAACTGCATTGTCATGCCAACATCTATTGAAACCTCTGGTTACTAGGACAGAATTTAGTAATTTTTCCTTCACTCTGAATTGCTTCATCTCTTAAGCATTTTGTAGTATACTTGATCAATAAATTGCTTTATAGGTATTCATTTGGGTATTTGTCTATGTGTATATTTATATACATATATATACCCATATATAATATTTGTGATGCTGAAGAAGACTTTGAGAGTCCCTAGGAATGCAAGGAGATCAAACCTGAATTAGCTAAAGCTCCAATACTTTGACCACCTGATGCAAAGAGCCGATTTATTGGAAAAGACTCTGATGCTGGGAAAGACTGAAGGAGAAGAGGGCGACATAGGATAAGATGGTTGGATGGCATCACCAACCCAATGGATATGAATTTAAGCAGACTCTAGGAGATAGTGGGGGACAGGGAAGCCTAATGTGCTGCAGTCCATAGGGTCACAAAGAGTTGGACATGACTTAGCAACTAAACAACATATATATATATATATGCATATGGAGTCATCACTTGGTATCCATGGGGCATTGCTTTCAGAACCCTTGCATATATTAAAATCCCTGGATGCTCTAGTCCTTTATATAAAATGGCACAATATTTATATATAGCCTACACATATCCTCTGTATGCTTAAATCATCTCTGCTGACTGCTAAGTTGCTTCAGTTGTGTCTGACTCTGTGTAACCCCATAGATGGAAGCCCACTAGGCTCCCCTGTCCCTGGGATTCTCCAGACAAGAACACTGGAGTGGGTTGCCATTTCCTTCTCCAGTGCATGAAAGAGAAAAGTGAAAGGAAAGTCGCTCAGTCGTGTCCAACTCCTAGCTATCCCATGGACTACAGCCTACCAGGCTCCTCCATTCATGGGATTTTCCAGGCAAGAGTACTGGAGTGGGGTGCCATTGCCTTCTCCAAAATCATCTCTAGGTTACTTATAATACCTAATGCTAATAATAATAGTGTACATATTAATACAGTGTCAATGCTATGTAAATAATTATTGGAGCATGGCAAATTTATGTTGATTTTTGGAACTTCCTGGATTTCTTTTTACTATTTTTTTTATATGTAGTTGGTCGAACCCATGGACGTGGAGGGCTGATTGTATATATAAATATATAAGATATAGTGTGTGTATATATATATATATTCATATTCATTTATACACACTATAGTCATTTGGGTATTTTTGTGAACATATATATATATACACACACACACACACACATATACATACAAATATGTAAACAAAATGCCATATATAGTGTTTATTAACTTTTGAAAGTAGACATGTTGCCTTATATATCATTTGCATTTCCTTTAACTCTATAGTAGTTAGTGGTGTTGAGTAAATGTTATTCTTTTCATTTTAGGTGACATAAGTATTGCAGCTCTTGTTGAAAATGAACAAGTCTGTGAAGGTACAGATAATGGTGATCTCCCTTCCTGTGTGTCAGCATTTATAGAAAAGGAAGTCGGAAATGACCTTAAATCTTTAAAGAAACTTGATAAACTCATAGAACAGATGACAGAAAATAAAATGCAGTTAGAAGAACAGGCAAGTATTAAAACCCACTGAGACGACATCAGTAGTACACTCATTATGTGCAGTGTGCTCAGTTGTGTCTGAATCTTCGTGACCCCAAGGGCTGTATATAGTCTGCCAGGCTCCTCTGCCCATGGAATTTCCCAGGCAAGAATCCTGGAGTGGGTTGCCATTTCCTTCTCTGATACACATTATAATGTAATGTAAATACAACTAATATATCAATACATATAGATCTCTTCTAATGGTTTTATGGTATTCAAATGTGGTTGTACATAATTTAGTTAATCAGGCCCTTACTGGTTGATCTCTTTGCTATTCCCAGTTTTTATCATAAATAATATGAAAATAAACATGGTTATATTAAATCATAAATCCCACTGAATTATTCCTTTATTAAAAACTCGTCATGGCATCCCATTGCTTATTGGAAAAAGCCAGGTATTCTTGTAATGCCCAAGATGCCCCCTACCTATTTCGGCTCATCTCTGCATTTCTTTGGACTGGATTCTGTGCCCTCCTCCCCATTTTGCTCTTCTCTGATCACGACTGAGCTGTTTCTTTTGCCTGAAATGCCATTGCCTTCCAAACTTTCCTAAAAATTTCCACCAAGCCTACAAAGGTCTGTTCATGAGCCATGCAAGTACAATTGCCTGGAACCCCGTAAGAAGTGCAGAATTTCAGTCCCTACTTCAGACCTGATGCGTCTGAATTTGCACTCTATATCTCTAGGTGATTCCTATGCACATTCAAGTCTGGGAAACACCACCTTAGTACACCATTACACCTGGCATCTCTTTCATTGCACTAATCCCACCATTGACGATGTGCCTGCATCTTTCTTTCATAACAAGTGAGATTAAGGGCAGATGCTGTGTCTAATTTATCTATCAGTCCCTAGCACAGTGCCTGGTGTAGAATAAGTGTATCATCAGTGTTGATTAAATTGGAATTCCTCTAATATATTCTTATATTGTACTGATGCCTGATACTTGTATGTGTTTCTATCTACTATAAGAAAAATCCATTTAATAAAGTACCATTTCTAAAGACATTACCTGGCTATCTTACCAAGCATGTCAATGGTTCGTTCTTAACCTGGACTTAAATCAGAATCACCTGGCGAACTTTTGCAAAATACAGAAACCCAGACTTTTATCATCACAGTCTCATTTGTTTTTGAAGGAAAATCTTTAGTGGGTAAAGCAGGTAAATGTCCTCTCACTGGACCCTCTGAAAGTGCTTTGTGATAGTAGACCCAAAGATACGTACTGTTTACCAGGGCCCTCCCTACACACCTCCACATCAGCATTTTATGTTGAGGCTTGGGTAGTATAGGATGCAGAAATCCAACCTTTCTTTTGAGGCTTTTAAATGACAATTTTTATTTCTGTTTAGAACATACATGCATTTTGAAGGTAACTAATAAAGAAGGTTTTGAGAATCTTACCTGATATTTGCTGTTTTTTATTGTTTTTATTTTTGGTATGGTCAGGTACTTACAGTTTCATCAGAAATCCCTAAAAGAATTCACACTGCCTTAAAAAAGGCAGAAGAATCAAAGCAATTCCTTAATCAATTTCTGGAGCAAGAAACCCATCTCTTCAGTTCCATTAACAGCCATTTGCTGACCGCACAGCCCTGGATGGAAGATCTCGGAGCCATGATTAACCAAATTGAAGAGATTGAACGGCACCTTGCTTACCTTAAATGGATTTCACAAATTGAAGAACTAAGGTAAAATAAGCCTCTTTGTTCTCATAATTATTATTTTCCTTTGAAACTCTGTCTTAGAGAGTACATGGATGCCATTAAATAATTGAGTTAATTAAAGATTATAATAATGTGATTTTACCAGTTGTTATGAAAATAGCATTATGATAATGATTCCTTTATTGTGAATGAACATAAACTTTTCAGGGGCTTAATTTGCATTTAAAAGAAAGGAATCCAAGTAAAAAATTCAAGTCCTATAGTTGTACTGTGCATACACAATGAAAATTATAATGTCATATTAACAAAACAGCTCATCAGAGTAGTAATATTCCTCTTTTTACCTTTTAGAGGTGGTCACTTAATGAAACGGATTGCTTTATCTATGATTCAATATTTTTTTTTAGTGGATATCACCTAAGAAGAGCTACATAGTATATTATTAGATGAATAACAAGCCCTCCTACTTTTGAATAGGGAGAAAAAAAAAGACGGTAGACCCTTTGACAAAGCAGAGGTTAGGAGCACCAGAGCTCCTCCAGTGGCAGGTCTGCATGCATCTTATAAGCAGACTGAAAGTGAAAGTTGCTCAGTGGTGTCCGACTCTTTGCGACCCCATGGACTATACAGTCCATGGAATTCTCCAGGCCAGAATACTGGAGTGGGTAGCCTTTCCCTTCTCCAGGGGCTCTTCCCAATCCAGGGATCAAACCCAGGTTTCCCTCATTGCAGGCGGATTCTTTACCAGCTGAGCCACAAGGGAAGCCCATACTTCTACTTCTATAAGCAGACTTCTACAGTTCAAACCCATGTTGTTCAAGGGTCTGTTGTACTTCTTTTTGAATTGAATACATATCATTGATTGATTATGTCTGGTATTGGCCTTTCAAACAAGCTGAATTAACATTTCTGCTTACATTTTGCACATGTTTTGGTTTCATAATTTCAATTATGAAAATAGCTATAAAAGACAAAATCTGTTAGGAAACTTAATGATTAGAAAAGGGGAAGAAAGAAAAATGAGAGAATGAGAGTAGGGGAAGGCCAAAGCGCTGTCAGAAATACAGAACAAAACAAATGTGAGCTACTGCCTGAAGCAGAGCCAGTGGAAAACAAAGGTGTGGAGCAAGGACTAGCGCCTAGTGGAGCTGGGCGGGGTGACGGCGGTGCATGCCTGTTCCCACAGAGGGCGCTGTGCCCACCCAGCGGAACTGACGCGCTGCGGGAACCCAGCTCATAGTCAGCTTCCGTAGTCAGCTTCCAGCTCCTCAGCCAAGCCTTGGTAGAATGCACACAGGCTGCCTAGAGAGAGAGCACTAACTTCCAATTTCCTGATGACCTCTGAACAGAGATTAATGATTGAAAAGGTTAACTTTTGTTCCTTATTCTGGCTTAAGATATGGAATGTGATTTTTATCAAAAGAAGCATTTCATTTTCAAATGTTCTTTGAGCCAGTGTGCAAAATGGTAGTCATATGCTGAATTAGTTCTGAAGACATGTTGTATTTGGCTTGTTTTACAGAATTTGATTAATAGTTTGATTTTACATGGAAATCTTGATTTCTGATTCTCCTGAAAATGTTTAAGATTTGGCCACATTAGACCTACATTCCAGTGTGACAGCCCTAGCCTTAGGGTGGGGTATATGCTTTTTACTTGGCCCCACTTTGCTTTTCTTAATTTACTTTGCCTGTCAGGCCTTTCTAGGCATTTGACTTTGCTACCCTCGCTATAGAGCTTGCCTTAAATTTTATGTGCAGCTTGGCAGTAACTTGAAAGGACTCGACTCTGAGGTGCCACCTCCCTAAGTTCCCTATAGTCAAGTTCAGCTGGGCAAAGTAGGTACAGATTGAAGACTAGCATATTTGACTTACCAGATGCCACCCACATTCTCCCCTTGGATTATGATTCTGCAAAAGACAGATTTCTTAGAAATGAGGGGTGCCTGATAGATTTCTTAGAAATGAGGGGTGCCTGATGGAATGTGACAGAGGAAAAGTCTGTCCTATTAGGAGAGCTGAGCAGGCAAACGTGGAGGGAGATGTCCTGAACACAGCCCACTGCTCTTAGGAGGATGCTGAGGATTCCAGGCTCCTAAAGACTGGGGTATCAAGTTAAAAAAAAAACAAAACACTTTAAGTTGGTGCTTCCTTCTTCTTTTGGTTGTAGCTTTATGTAAAGCAGGAGGAAGAAGCAGTCTTCCACATTTGGAATTATTCTGAACAAAGTGTCTTTCAACTTTGCTATTCCTTGTCTTTCAGTGATAACATTCAGCAATATCTGATGACCAATAATGTCCCAGAGGCAGCGTCTACTCTGGTGTTTATGGCGGAACTTGACATCAAGCTTCAGGAATCGTCCTGTACTCATCTTCTTGGTTTCATGAGAGCCACAGTTAAATTCTGGCATAAAATTCTCAAGGACAAGCTTACAAGGCAAGGAATTTATCCATATTTCACGGTAATTGCTTTCAGATGGCTATTTGATGTTCATTGGGTTTGATAGCAATACTTCTCTCACTTTTCTGTTACAGTGATTTTGAGGAAATTTTAGCACAGCTTCACTGGCCATTCATCGCACCCTCTCAGTCTCAAACTGTTGGCATCAGTCGACCAGCCAGTGCCCCTGAGATATACAGTAACCTGGAGACACTGTTCTGTCAGCTTCTGAAACTACAAACCTCGTATCTTTTGGGGGGTAAAACCTACTAAAATTTCTTTTTTCTAGAGTGGATTTGGACCAGAAAGGAAAGCTTTCTGCAAGTGGCCAAGAAGCGAAATGGGGGGAGTACTAGGTTGGGACTTACCTGTGTGTGCGTATGTAGTGGGGGTGCTGTTCTCCTTCCAGGTAAACTGCGTGCGGGTGGAAGGGCTGTGAGGAGTTCTGAAGTACATGATTGACCCAAGTTTGCATCACATATAGGTCTCTTGGGACAATTAAAAAACTGGGCAAAATTGGAAGGAAGCCTTAGTAACTTAGTGTTAATTTAATAAAATGATTATTCGAATGTGTTTCCTTACTTATTATCCTTTATCTTAGGAAAGATTAATTCTAATAACATTTCCAATGGACTTTTTACTTAAGTCATATGTAATTTAAAGTGAGAGTACATATTATCTGTTATAATTTTACTCAGTATCATATATATCTGCTGGAAAAATGTTCTGTGTGTATACATACCTATATCTATACATATATGCATTTCTTTTTCCTTGACTTTACTATGTCAGAGATGAATTATTTACTGAGCCAAAACAGCTTCCAGAAAAATACTCTCTTCCCACATCCCCTTCTGTCATCCTGCCCATCCAGATTATGCTGACTCCCCTTCAGAAAAGGTTCAGGTATCACTTCAGAGGGAACCGCCAGACTAATGTTATAAGCAAGGTGTGCTTTGCTGCTTTTTGCCCTGGTTTTAATTAATAGCAAATACTAAGGATTTCTGTACTTTTGCTGGCTTAAGTTAAATTCTGATTCTATCCACAATTCTGTTTTTTCTCTAAAGAGCTAAATTCCAGTTTTGTCACTGTCCTTTACAGATGTAACTTGGGACTTGTGTTGATATGTTGTTAAGAAGCAGTGCACTCATTAACACACCATCTGACCACTTCTTCAAGTTTCTTCTGGGGTGTGCTGTAGCATTTGCTGTGGCACTTTTTTACAACTGGATCCACATGTGTACCACTGTGCAAAACTGCTCCTTCAGGTTTATAATACATCAGAAAGAGAAGTGAGAGTCAAAAGATAGTAGAGCATTAATTAGCTTTTGAATGGAAGTGCTGATGTGTAAGTGATTTGTAGTGGGACTTCCCTGGTGGTCCTGTGGTTAAGACTCTGCTTCCACCATAGGGGGCGTGGGTTTGATCTTTGGTCAGGGAACAAAGATTCCCATGTGCCATGCAGCACAGCCAAAAAATAAAAATAAAAAAGAATAATAATTTTAAAAATATAAAATGATTTGTAGCTATGCAGGAGAGAGTATAGGGATAAGTGACAGGAATGACTTTGAGGAAATTATCACCAGCATTTTAGTTGAGGGACCACACTCATGTGTATTGGACATCCTGTTGAGACTTTTTCTTTAATCTGCTCTGAAAATCAGAGACAACTGTTTTCAGTGAAGTTTGATTGAATGTGTTGAGAATTATAACCTTGGGAGTTGCTAGGGGGTGGATACTGTTTATCCTTGAAGTCTTCCTACATGTGATGCGGTGCAAGTAGCAAAGGAGTCCTACAGTAAGTGTTTTGAATTAAATGATTTTAAATGCCTGATTACACCAGACATTGTACATGTCACATATAAATGAGTTTACAGGCTTTATAGAATTGTAAAGGAATCAAGGGACAGGCAGTTATATCTACGTAGGGAAGAGTGGGATGACAATGAATTTCTGGTTCTCAAATTCAGCTTGTTTTGTACTTCATGGGTCTCCCACTCTTGGTTGGGGTGTTGGTAGAAAGAAGAGTAGAACCAATTAGGAAGTGGTAAGTGACACAAAAGAAGTCTAACTACTGTAGACAGGCAGTAATGATTTAAGGTAAGAAAATTGTTAGTTCTGTTGGTTGCTTTTTAAACTGTAGTTCCAGTGCTCCTAGTACTGTGACACGAAGCCTGAACTGTGCAGGCCCTGAGATTACCTGCCCCTTTTTCATTTCTGTATTCCTGGCATCTAGCACCCAGCAGGATTTTACCTTTCAGAAAATGTTTTAGAGTTCCTGTCCAACAAAACTTAGAAGGTTTATAGAATCACCTCTAGTGACAATTTAAAAAACTGCACACTTACATTATTTTTCTATAATTACAGCTGCCTTAAGTCTTTATATTTTTTGTAATGCAGACCAGCCAAATTTTTCTTAATTTAGCTTCTGAAAAAAAGAAAAAACAGAAGAAAGTCATGTTTAAAAATTATTTTGGAAAGTTATTTCCAAAAAAATTATATAAAGGCCATCATTCTTTGTGATACTTATCTTTTACATATTTCTAAAGTGCTAGGTTTTAAATATTTATGGTATTGTAAATTCATTAGTTGACTTAAGCCACATTATTGAAATTTATTGGGAGTACATTGGGAAACATTTGATTGTTAAGCCTTCCATGAATGTAAAGTGCAGAGTCAAAATTGTGCTCTTATGTATACAAACATTTAACTAACTGTAACTTTCTAGTTGGAATGACTTAAGAATTCAAACTGTTCATCTTCTTCCTTAGCCTGAATGGTACTTGGCTCAGGTTCTTCTGTGGATCGGGAACCACACTCAGTTTCTGGATGAGAAGATTCAGCCAATATTGGACAAAGTGGGCTCTTCGGTAAATGCAAGGGTAAGAGATTCAGTCCAAAGCATTTCAGTTTCAGAGTTGCAGGTGTCCATGAATAAGCTGTCTTTTTCATTACCTTATGCTTCTGTATTTTTTTAGCTTGAATTTTCTCGGGGCCTTATGATGCTGATTCTTGAGAAGTTAGCTGCTGATATTCCTTGTCTGCTCTATGACGACAATCTCTTCTGTCATTTGGTGGATGAGGTGCTTTTGTTTGAAAAAGAACTACACAGCGTTCATGGCTATCCTAGCACTTTTGCTAATTGTATGCATATTCTATCAGAGGAGACCTGTTTTCAGAGATGGTTGACTGTGGAGAGAAAATGTAAGTGCTCATATGGCCGTAGGCTGGGGAGAGGTATCTCTTATTGTGAATACAAAATTTTAGGTGTTATTCTTCTCCAGTTCTGGGTAGAAACTAGAGCCATCTAAATTTTTCTCGGTTGAGGTTTATCAAGTTGCCTTCAGAGATTATCTTCTTTTCTCCCCATCAAGCTTCAGTTGTTCCCACAATTGTACTCTACGTATTTCTAGGGTAGAATATTTAAGCCAGGGACTTCTCTGGTGCTCCAGTGGCTAAGACTTGCACTCCCAATACAGGGGGACTAGGTTTGTTCCTCAGGGAGCCAGATCCCATATGCTGCAACGAAGAGTTTGCTTGCTGCAGCTCAAGATGCTGCATGCCACAACTAAAAAGATACTGAGTGCCGCAACTAAGACTGGCACAGCCAAATAAATAAAAATACTAAAAAAAAAAATTTAAGCCAGTAGAGTTAACTGTTTTATGGATTTTACATATAGTATTTCTGCTCTTATGGAATCATTCTGGATGTGGCTTTTCTAGTCAGTGAAGATATTTGGAAGATTCTGGGTAGGTGTGGCAGGCAGAGGTAAAAGATCTTACTTAACCTTAAAATAGAGCATGTTATATATAGTGCAACTAGTAGGAGGGTGTACATTTACTTTTTTACAGAAAAATGATCATTCCTAAGAAATTATGAGTTGAAAGATTAGGAATTACAATCTGTAGCTACTTGTTTGACATAGTCTTTCTCATGTGCCAGTTGCGCTTCAAAAAATGGACTCGATGCTCTCATCAGAAGCTGCCTGGATATCCCAATATAAGGATATCACTGATGTGGATGAGATGAAAGTTCCAGACTGTGCAGAAACTTTTATGACACTACTCTTGGTTATAACTGGCAAGTATAGTCTTAAAGATATAACTTTGTTTTTTTTAGAACTACTGACTCTTAGCAGACCTGTGGTTATCAAGGGGGAAGGGGAATGGTGGAGGGATGGAGTCCATTAGGTGATAAACCATAATGGGAAAGAATATGAAAAAGAATGTATATATGTATAACTGAGTCACTTTGCTATATAGCATAAATTAAACACAAATTGTAAATCAACTCTACTTCAATAAAATTTTAAAAAGTAAGTAAAAGTACTGACTCTTCACTCAGTACTTTTGAAGTAGTTTGACAAAATACCATATAGTGATTATTATAATATCTTCAAATTCAATTTCTATTTTGGTCAAAACTCTAGCACAGTATTTTAGCTTTTGGATTTTTTGTAATTTAAGACCTTAAACATTAGTTTACATGAGGGAAAAATTCCTCATTTGTTACATAAAAACACATAAGAATTTGATTTTATTACCTGAATTCCCTTGTCTTTCAACTTTTCAAGTATCTTCAGTAAATGGTGATTGACCCAAATTTTAAATATTATTTTCTTCACTTTGATTTATCAGAGTTTATAGAACAATATAAAGTAACTTTAAGGACAAGAATGGGGGCTTCCCTGGTGGTTCAAATGGTAAAAAGTCTGCCTGCAATGCAGGAGACCTGGGTTCAGTCCCTGGGTCGGGAAGATCCCCTGGAGAAGGCAAAGTCGGAATAGTAACAGGAACGTCTATAGTCCAAGAATGTTCTGGCTGGAGGGTGGCCCAGCTGTCTCTAGCCCTGGTTGGCCTGTTCCTGTCCATGTTGCCCCTGGGGCACTGCAGACCTGCTGGTTCTCCAGGCACTACTGAGCTGTCACTGCCATGGTCCTTCTGTGCCTTGTCCATTTCTTGGGCCTGTGGGGTAACCAGAAGAGGTGTCATTCCAGCCCAGTCAGTAAATAATTCATAAGAAAAATATGAAAAACACTACAATACAAAAATATTTAGCAAAACTGATTTAAAAATCTTTTATTATGGAAATTTTCTCATATATATATAAAAGCAGCATAACGAACCCTCAGGTTATCTGTTCCTAAAGTTTAAAACTATT
This sequence comes from Bison bison bison, assembly GCF_000754665.1. Lineage (NCBI taxonomy): Eukaryota > Metazoa > Chordata > Mammalia > Artiodactyla > Bovidae > Bison > Bison bison. The sequence continues at coordinate 1,026,753 of NW_011494734.1, forward strand.
GCTTTTCTATTATGTATTTCCCCCCACCCCCCAAAATACAGATTTTTTTCCTGAAGTATTTTAAAGAGCATTTTAGACATCTTACCTTTTCACCTATAAATCTTTAATCACGTGTTTCTTTTAACCTATCCTACTTCCTCCTTCCTTTTTTAAAAAATGTCATTTGTTGAAGAAGTGGAATAATTTTTGTATATGATTTTCTCATATACCTTTAAAAAAAATTGAGTCATAACTTTTAAACTGAAGCACAGTTGATTTACAACATTGTGTTAGAGGCATAACTTATATACAGTGAAACGCATAGGTCATCAGTATATAGATCAATGAGTTTTGACAAATACCAGTACTTGTGAAACACATATCCTTAGGGAGTTTAGAAATGGATCCATACTTGAATGGTTGGTTGATTTTTGACAAAGGCACCAAAGCTGCTGCTGCTGCTGCTGCTAAGTCGCTTCAGTCGTGTCCGACTCTGTGCGACCCCATAGACGGCAGCCCACCAGGCTCCCCCATTCCTGGGATTCTCCAGGCAAGAACACTGGAGTGGGTTGCCATTTCCTTCTCCAATGCATGAAAGGGAAAAGTGAAAGTGAAGTCGCTCGGTCGTATCCGACTCCTAGCGACCCCATGGACTGCAGCCCTCCAGGCTCCTCCGTCCATGGGATTTTCCAGGCAAGAGTACTGGAGTGGGGTGCCGTTGCCTTCTCCAGGCACCAAAGCTAGCCAATAGGAAAACCCTATACCATAAACTTTCACATGCTGTGTGTGCTAAGTCGCTTCAGTCATGTCCAACTCTTTGCGACCCTATGGACTGTAGCCGGCCAGGCTCCTCTGTCTTGGAACTCTCCGGGCAAGCTGGAGTGGGTTTCTATGCCCTCCTCCAGAGGATCTTCCCAACCCAGGGATTGAACCCGTGTCTCTTACATCTCCTGCATTGGCAGGTAAGTTCTTTACCACTAGCGCCACATGGGAAGGCAATAAACCTTCATATGTCTTGTTAATTTTCTCCACAGACAGGTATAAAAATCTTCCCACAGCTTCCAGAAAGTTGCAGTTCCTGGAGTTACAGAAGGACTTAGTGGATGATTTTAGGATACGATTAACTCAGGTGATGAAAGAAGAGACTAGAGCTTCCCTTGGCTTTCGGTACTGTGCAATTCTTAATGCCGTGAACTATATCTCAACAGTGCTAGCAGACTGGGCTGACAATGTTGTAAGTTAATCTTTTATATTAAGTAATATATTAGTAATTTGAACAGTTTTACCTTTTGAAATGTTGAATCTGTAGCAAGCAGAAATAACACACGTTAGACAGAATCAAAACTGGGCCAAACTTAGGAGGTATGATTACAGTACATGTTTTTCTCATCTAAGTCTCGTATAGTTAAATCATGCTGATATTTTAATCATTGGAAAAGAAAGCCATCCTTTCATGAAATTGTAGTTTATAAAGTAAATCTTCCCTCTGTAGATTTTAAACTTGGGAAATACATTAAATGGTAATTGCCATCTCAGAAAAAGCTAAGCTTGTATAATGACGTCAAAATCAATAAAATTCAGAACTTTAAGGAAAATCAAAGAATAACATTTGATACCTCTTAAAAGTGAAAGTGTTAGTCACTCAGTCATGTCCGACTCTTTGTGACCCTGTAGACTGCAGCCCGCCAGGCTCCTCTAATCCATGGAATTCTCCAGGCAAGAATACTGGAGTGGGTTGCCATTCCCTTCTCCAGGGGATCTTCCTGACCTGGGGATCAAACCCAGTCTCCTGCATTGCAGGTGGATTCTTTACTGTCTGAGCCACCAGGAAAGTCCCTATTGAGTGCCTTCAAACATGACAGATTATGAAGAGTCATAAAAATAGAAACATTTTTAACCTAAATATTTCATACATTAAAATATTGTTTAATATTTTGTTTTTTTGAAACATACTCAAGAGTAAATAGAATGGTAAAATGAACTCCTATATGCCTCTCACCCATCTTCTAGTACCAATTTTGTTTCATTTAAGCCTTTCTTCTACCGCTTATACAGAATTATTTTGAAGTAGATCTCAGATATATTTCATGGTAAATATTTCCATATGTACCTCTAAAAGATAAGAATCCCTTTTTAAAAAAGCAGCGTGGTATCTGGGGATCCTAGTTCCTCAACCAGGGATTGACCCTACACTTCCTGCATTGGAAGTATGGCATTTCAACCACTAGACCATCGAGGAAGTCCCCAATATACTATGAATTTATAACAAAATATTATACTATACTGCTAGCATATCATATAGAAAAAAATGTATTCCTTTACTGTGAGAGAAAAAAAAAATGAAAGTCTTTATCTTAAATCCAGGATAATCAGCCAAAAAACAGGAAACAAATATACTAATAATAGATGTAAACAAATAGCTGATAAACACAATCATAATTTATTTTAATCTGGGCCTTTTGGCTGGGACTTAGTAATTATTTAAAGACTTTTTTACAGAAATGTTAACTGAAATACATGTGTATGATATCATTCTGCTGAGCAAGGAAAATAATTATTTCCTAAAATGAATATTAGTGGAATGTAATGATCAATGCATTTGTCTTTATAAAGTCACCTAGTCAGAATACATTCATTCATTATGTACTTTTATGTGTCATGTTCCTAATTTTAGTAGGTGCTTTATTCACTCACCCCCACCAACCCCCACAGTGCTCCATTTTCTGCTTAGCTTTTTCATAAAACAGTCATTCTTGCTTCTTGTGCCAATGCTTTAATAAGAGGCTCATTCAGGGGCACATTTTTAGCTTCAGTGAAATATTTGTGGAACATCATTAACTACTTTACTCAGTGCTGTAGTCGGTTAACGGAGATGAACTGGCCATCATCCCTGTCCTTAGAAAATTAATAATCTGATATTGAATTAACTGGTTCCTTCTGTCAACAGAGAAATAATCAAATTTTAGAGTTGACTCTTCAAATCATGACTAAATTTTGTGTCTGGTATGTTATTATGGTACAAATTTTGTTTAACACCAAATATCATTTAACCACATTCATAGTCCTTCAGCTTGTGAATACACTAAATAAAAATCATGTAAGCTCTTGAATTACCCAAAAATAGGAAGAATAGACAGAGTTCAGCTTCCATTCATTAGAGTCTGTACTAACAGCTGTCTGACCATTGCCAGATTGTGCCAAGCCTGACATATCCAGCCCATTCAGAATTAGGAGTTTTTCAGTCATAGGTGGCAGAAACCCAGATTAATGCTGGCCTGATTTGGGGAGTGGGGTGGCATGAGGTGAGGAACTTGTTTGTGTAACTGGAAGGATTAGGCATGGCTGCTCTAAAGTTATTCATTTCTGGCTTCACTCATAGGCAGGCTCTGGTAAATGTGGCCATAGGTGGCTCTAGGCTCCCACAGCCCATGAACAGTCTCAAAAGGACAGTGCTACTACCCTGACAGCTTGAGCAGAGATGCCAAGGCGGGCTCTCACATGTCATCTCTGAACAATCCCCAGTAGCCATGGCCAGGCCCCTACTAATAGACATTTAGGTTTTTGGTTTTTAATGTTTTACTAGTTATCCACAGTGTTATTTTCCTATAAGGCAGAAAGAAGAGTATTAATTCTACCTAAAACAACACTGTAAAAAAATTATATTTTAATTATTTTAACTCATGTATCTGTTAGTTTACTGTAGCTATCAATCTCTGTCTCGAAAAAATGAGATTAGCCATTAGGGGAATGCAAATCAAAACCACAATGGGATACCGCTGCATACAAACTAGAATGGCCATAATAATAATAATATAGTATCATTTATAAGCAGTGTGGAGAAATTTGTACCCTTATACACAACCAATAGGAGTGTAAAATGGTAGAGTTGCTTTCCAAAACTATTTTTTGGAAAATAGTTTGGCAATTCCTCAAAAGGTTAAATACAGAATTACTATATGATCCTGCAGTTCTACTCCTTGGTATATGTCCAAGAGAAATGAAAACATATATCTGCACAGAAACTTGTACACAAATGATCATAGAAATATTAGTCATAAAAGACAAAAAGTGGAAACAAGCCCAAATGTCTGTCAACTAATGAATGGATAAATAGGATATATCATTTGGCCATGAAAAGGAATGAAAACTGATACATATTACAACATGGTTGAACCTTGAAACATTATACCAAGTGAAAGAAGCTAGTTATAAAGAATCATAGATTATATGAGTCCATTTGCATGAAATGTCCAGAACAGGCAGATCTAGAGACAGAAGAGGAGTGGTTGCCTAGGGGTGGGGGATGAGGACGACATTGGGAGATGATGGCAGAGAGTGGGATTTCTTTCTAGGGTAATGAAAACATTGTAAAACTGACTGCTGATAGATGCACAACTCTGAATGTATGAAACGCCACTGAACTGTATATTTATTTTTTGGCCACACTGCACAAAATGTGTTTTCTTAGTTCCTTAACCAGAGATCAAATCCATGCCCCCTGCAGTGGAAGCATAGAGTCTTAACAAAGAGACTGTATACTTTAAATGAATGAATTATATATGAGTTAGATCTCAAGCTGTTAAAAAAAAAAGTATCTTAAACATGTTAACGTATTTTTTTGCTTTCAGTTCTTCTTACAGCTTCAACAGGCAGCACTGGAAGTCTTTGCAGAGAATAACACTCTGAGTAAACTCCAGCTAGGACAGCTAGCCTCTATGGAAAGCTCTGTCTTTGATGACATGATTAACCTGTTAGAGCGTTTAAAGCATGACATGCTGACCCGGCAAGTAGACCATGTTTTTAGAGAAGTTAAAGATGCTGCAAAACTGTATAAAAAAGAGAGGTAAGTCCTCTGTATTTTCTTATAAGTCAACTCTCAACTCCAGTTTATGAAAGTTAACAGATAACATGCAGTCAGATTTCCAAAGTGTCTATAGACAGCGTGGAGTTTGGCCTTTTGCACTCCCAACTTTTAACCATTTTTGATGGAAATCTTTCTAAAATATGTTTTGACAGTCTTAATCAGAATAAATGGATAATAACTTAACCTTCAGATGTGGCTGTAAATCCAGACGGCTGGTGTCTGATAGGGGGTTAAATGGCCTAGCCTGTCACCCACTGACAAAGCCAGGTGTTGCTGCAGTACCTGTGCCTGCCTGCACTGTAGTGTAGTCACTGCCCACGATTCCTTGTGATGTCTGTTACCTCCCCCAGATGGTGGCTTCCTTGAGCACAGGCAGTGTCTGTCCTAGCACAGCCGTGTCACACAGAGGACTTATCCGTTTAGAAGTGTCAATAGTCCCTGTTGTTTTGCTGAAAATTAACAGTGTAAAATTAACTAATGTCTTAAATGTTAATGCATTTTACATTTTAACTGTTTTATATCAGTAAGTCATGTTAAATTTGGAGGTTTACAGATTTTATCATCCTGCTTAAGTAAAGAGTGTTTCATTGAGAACTAAAGTATAAACATGAAAGAAAGTGTAAGTTGCTCAGTTGTATCTGACTCTTTGCTACTGTATCGTCCACGGAAGTCTCCAGGCCAGAATACTGGAGTGGGTAGCCTTTCCCTTCTCCAGGGGATCTTCCCAACCCAGGGATCAAACCCAGGTCTCCCGCATTGCAGGAAGATTCTTAATCAGCTGAGCCACCAGGAATCCCAAGAATACTGGAGTGAGTAGCCTATCCCTTCTCCAGTGGATCTTCCTGACCCAGGATTTGAACCGGGGTCTCCTGCATTGCAGGCAGATTCTTTACCAGATGAACCACAAGGGAAGCAAAAAGTATAAACATAGGTACAGGGAACTCCCTGGCCATCCAGTGGTTAGGACTTGGGGCTTTCACTGCTGAGGCCTGGGTTCAGTCCCTGGTCAGGGAGTTAAGATCCTGCAAGCTGTGAGGCATGGCCAAAAATAAAATAACATAACATAAAATAAACAAACAGGTATATTTATTTTCTGAGAGCACTTTTAATGTTGGGCTATATAGTTTTTCTTAGCCAGAATGCCCCAGAAAAGTGTATTTCCCCAGATTTAAAATAAGTAAAAAATCTTAAACATATAGAATGATGACAAATTTCATAATAAAAATGAATATGCTGCAGACAGTGCTGTTTCTGCTTTTTCCAGGTGGTTGTCCTTGCCATCGCAGTCTGAACAGGCGGTGATGTCCCTGTCCAGTTCAGCTTGCCCCTTGCTGCTTACTTTACGAGACCGTTTACTTCAGTTAGAGCAGCAGCTTTGCTTCTCCCTATTTAAAGTTTTCTGGCAAATGCTTGTAGAGAAGCTGGACATATACATCTACCAAGAAGTAAGTAAGAGCAGACTGTATTTTGGGCTGTGATGATAAAGGCAACTCCTATATGAATTGTCCTTTTTTTCAGATAATTCTTGCCAATCACTTCAATGAAGGAGGAGCTGCTCAGCTGCACTTTGACATGACTCGGAATCTTTTCCCTTTGTTTTCTCACTATTGCAAGAGGCCAGAAAATTACTTTAAACAGTAAGCACAATATTTAACAATTAACTTCGATGTTATCAAATTGTTAGAGGAGGTTGTTTACTTTTTAAACAGCTTTAAGTTTCCAGTGATGTTAAGTATACATAGCATCAATTAAAAACTTAAAATAGTCATAAGATGTGATGATAAAATGTGACCCATGACCTCCAAAAGTTGATCAGAGCTGCATATAAATTATATGTTGAGCTTTGTTTTCTAACACTTGGTTTAATGCTTATTACTTGGAAATAAATAGAATATGAAAGCAAATGCACTCCTGCCATATTGAGTAAATAGAAGAAATTTAAAATGTTTAGTACTGAACAACAGGCCAGGCCTGAAGAAAAATTAAACTTTGTTTTCTTAAACATTTGATATTAGTTTTGGTTCTAAGTATAACTATGGGGAAGGCAATGGCACCCCACTCCAGTACTCTTGCCTGGAAAATCCCATGGACGGAGGAGCCTGGTGGGCTGCTGTCTATGGGGTCACACAGAGTCGGACACGACTGAAGCGACTTAGCAGCAGCAGTAGCAGCGTAACTAACATGATATATGAAGAATTCTTAGCAGTATTTTTAGAAATTGGTATAAAACTTATTTAGATTTTTGAGATTATAAAGTATTCCTTTAAAACGAATAAAATGAAAGGTTTTTTTGCTCATTTCAGTATGATACTTATTTCTGCTTTTTTTTGTTTTATTCTGTATACCTATCTGCTTATATTTTGTCCCTTAATTTTCTCTTTTCCCATATCCTAAAGTTTTACCTACATTTAATATACTGTTAGTATCAAATATCATATTTGGGGAAGTAATGAATATGTGTTAAAACAATGATCCTTTTACCTTATAGTAATCTAATGAAATATAAAGTCTGTACATATACAGTCAACACATGTTGAAAGAGCCAAATAGTTAATCCATAGTTTTACAGAGGGCTTATGATCTGGCAATGCAGGGTAGCTGTTTAGTTTTTCTAAATGACATCATTACAGGACAATATGGGATGATATAGATAATGGAGATCTCATTTCCTTCCTGTTCTTTTTTTTTAAACAGTGTAAAAGAAGCCTGTATTCTTTTGAATTTGAATGTTGGTTCTGCCTTACTTCTGAGAGATGTCCTGCAGTCAACTTCAGGGCAACCTCCTGCCACAGCGGCACTAAATGAAGTTGGGATTTATAAACTGGCTCAGCAAGATGTTGAGATTCTACTTAATTTGAGGACAAACTGGCCTAACACTGGAAAATAAAGGGTCTTTTTTCGTTTGGGATTTTTGTTTTTTGTTTTAACAAAAAGGAACCCAGTTGGATTTCAAGTTATATGCTGAAGTTCTGAATTAATGAAACTGGACAACTGAAAACTTTATAGAATCATTTATTATCTGGGACTTAGAGTGTTATTAAAATGCTGACCATATTTCCTGAGTCCTCTTGTTCCTAAGAAAACAAAAACAGAAAGCTCAGAGGCCACGAAAACTCAGAGTAATTCCATTTACAAATATACACAGTGACTATGTCTGTTAAATAAAATACAGAAGCAGAGATAATAAATTACAGTCAACTTTTAATTTCTTTTGCCAGTTAGAAAAGACTGTTGCAGGTAATCTAACATAACATAAATTTTTTTAAAAAATCACTTTAAAATGTATGTTTTTAATTGAAGTTCCTGTATCTAGTTTGGAAATTCACTGTTTCCCATAAGAAAACACAAGAGATGGTGACTGAAATAGAATTTGCTCTTTCCACAAATGTCTTTCTATTTAGAATACTTCCTAGCTCCATTCCATGTGACAGTGGGCAACCTTTGCTTTGTGGATGAAACATTTTAACTGGAACACTGTGCTGCTGCCATCTGCTCTGAGGTAGGGAATGTAATTAAATATTTTTTGTTGAATATCTATGTAAGTAATGAGATGAGAATCTTAAAACTTTCTCCCAGCTTTTCCTTGGCCTTGGACTATGTTAAATTAGAGTTTTAAACACAAATTGAGCTAGCTTAGCTAAAGGCTTCTTTCTGTAAGTAGTTTCATTCCCATGGTTTTTTATTTCCTGACTTAGCATTTAGTTAATACTGTTCATGCTATAATACCTCAAATCCAAAACTGTCAGGCTGGCATGCAGCCTGTACTGCTGATAAACATTTACTGTGTGAGAAATCATTTTGAGAAAAATTTCATTACTCTGTATACAGAGATTTTCCAACTAGTATATTGTGCTTAAAGCTTTTCTGTTAGTTCTTCTGGCTGGTTGACGCTTCTCTATCTCATTCTCTGAGAACTGCTGGGGGTTCCCATTGAGAACAGAATGAAGCGGCCTCTGGAACCTCCTTACCCCAGCATCCCCTTCCTCCCCTCCCCCCAGGCTTAGAGACTGCTGTCAGCCCTTCCTGTCCTCACTTTCTAGACAGAAAGCTGAAAGTTTCCAGGGAATGAAATGCTTCTATCAAAAGGTAGGACCCTCTGTTTTAAAATGTATGAATTGTACGTCAACATCATGCCACATTATTTACATAAAATAAAGTCATTTAAAAATAAGCTTACACTTCATTCCTGAATTTTTCGAAAGTTACTCCATGTCCATCATCTTTTAAAACTTCATCTGCAGTACACAGACCCAGGGTTTTTAGTGCTATAAGAGAATAAGAAAAAAGAAAACTTTATAAAGTGAGAATTAGTTTCAACTAGGGAAACATGTAATGACTACAAATTATTACCTCAGTTTGTAAAAGATACTGACCTTCTTTATACTGTACGAATGATATGGATCCTTTATTCGAGGAGTCCAGCATCTCAAACATAGATGCAATATTAGAGTTATCCATAAAGAAAGGGAGAGCCACGCCTGATAGTCTGGCAATTCTCAGCCGTTCCAGTATAGATATTAAATACTCTCTTGGTCTTTCTGTAAAAGAATAGTTCCAATGCTTTCTGATAAGAAATTAAAATATGTCTGTCATAAATGGAAATAGTCATGTAACAATTACTAAATACCTATGTTTGAAGTATTGTACTAGGCACTGGGAATACAGGCCTTGCTTACAGGAAAGGCAAGACATTGAACATTAAATAATTATATACACAAGTGCTCTACTCCAGATGATTGAATAAAAATGTCCATTCAGGTCTACTGTATCCTTCAACTTCTCTGTATATTCATTCTAGTAATTTCTGAGAGTTTGATATTAAAATTCCCAACTAAAAACTTAATTCATCTACTTAGTAATTGTTATAGTGGAACTATATGTTACCTTGTTCTGTATTTTCCAAGTCTCTATAAATGTAATCATACTTTCATAATTTAAAAAAATAAAAATCAAGAGATGGAACCAAAGACAGAAAAAAAAAATGTCCAGAGATTAGACTTGTGCATAACATAGGAATGAAGATCAACTAAAAGAAAGGGTAAAGAATAGATTTTCAAAAACAAACATTTAGGTTAATATAGTCCTCCAGTTAGAAAGCATAAATGTTCAATCCTAATATAAGGGCAGTATTTTAGATACATAGGCTATCTTTCATCTAAACAATATTAAATATGAAAAATCAAGATCAATTCACTCTGTAGAAATAATGTAGGGAAGCTGTGATAATAAAGCTAAAAGAAGTATAGACATGGTGTGGCTCAGAAGAGGAATGCCTCACCTGCCCCATCACTGCATTCAATCCCGGGAGATAGATTCTTAAAAAAAGAAAGCCAAAGTCATTAAGAATTTCATACATCTATAAAAGTAGAAAAGCATAATGATCTCATCACCAGCTTCAACTGTTACATTTTGTGGCTGGTCTTATTTTACCATGATCCCATCTAGTTCCCTCTTCTTGTGTTTATGTAAATCACAGTAATCATCTCATTAGTGAATATGTAAGTGTGCATTTCTAAAAGATTAGAACCCCCTGTTTTGGTTGCGATATAACACATATTGTCTAATTTTAAGGTGTGCAACTTGTTGGTGTTGTGCATCTAAGCTGCAGGAGGATTGCTATGGTAGTACTAGTTAATGTTTCCATCACGTCACACAGTGAGCACTGCTTTTTTGTGAAGGGAATAATTAAGATCTAGTCTCAGCAAGTTTCATGCTTATAATACAGCATTGTTCTCTGTAATTACTATGCTGTGCATTAGATCTCCAGGACTTTATAGTTATCGACTAGTTACAAGTTTGTACCCTTAAACAACATCTCTCCTGCCCCTCACCCGCCAGTTTCTGGGAACCACCATTCTACTCTCTGTTTTTATAAGTTTGGCTTTTTTAGATTCCACGTTTAAGTGATACCATACAGTATTTGTCTTTCTCTGACTTATTTCACTTAGTCCAATGTCCTCAGGGCCCACCCATGACAGCTGTTCTAACAGGTGTGAGTTGATACTTTATTGAGGTTTTAACTTGCATTCCCCTGATGATTTGCAATATACAGAGCATCTTTTCATGTACCTGTTGCTCTTTGGATGTCTTTCTTAGGAAAAAACTCTAGTTCCTCTGCCCATTTTAAATCAGATTGTTCGTTTGTTATCATCTATATGATCTGCACATATTTTCTCCCATTCCTCAGACTGCCTTTTCATTCTGTTGCTTCTTTTGCTGTGCAGAAGGGCTTCCACTGTTTGTTTTGGCTGTGCCATGTGGCTTATGGAATCTTTGTCCTCAACCCAGGGATCAAACCTGGGTCCCTGGAAGTGACAGCGCTGAGTCCCAACTGCTGGACTGCCAGGGAATTCCCTGTGCAGAAGTTTTTCAGTTTAATTTAATCTCCTTGTTGATATTGGCGTTTGTTGTTTGTGTTTTCGGTGTCATTCATATCCAGAAGTCGTTGCCAAGACCATTGTCGAAGAGCTTCTTCCCTATGTTTTCTTCTAGGAATTTTACAGTATCAGGTTTAAATCTTTAATCCATTTCAAGTTAATTTATGTGAATGGTGTTAAGACAGGGGTCCAGTCTCCTTTTTCTGCATGTGGTTACTCATATTTCCCAACACCATTTGTTTGAAGAGGGACTCCTTTTTCTTTTTCATGTTACTACAATACTGTCATCTCAGTACAATTTATACATCCAACAAAATTCTTAACATTCGCAAATAGCCAGACATTATGCAAATTTCCAGTTGTCTCACAAATTTCATAAATTATAAATGCTCTTTAAAAATCAGTAATCAAATAAAGTCCATTCACTGTGATAGGTTATGTTTTTTAATCTCTCTTAATTACATAGGTTTCTCCTCCATGTATTTCCGTCCTTGGAATTTGTGTGTTGAAAATAGAAGTAGGTGAACTTTTAATCTAATATACTGCCTTTTGGTGAAACTTTGAATACACTATAGCAGCAAATAGGCTACTAATGCAATCACATATGCAATCTACGTCATTTCTTTCTTAACTGTATTTCAAAATCAGAAAACATCTATGTTTGAATTTCAGTTCATTATATTTCTTTTTAAGGATAGAATAAACAATGCTGATGGAACGTGCTGTGTTACTAAGATTTCTTGCTGTATATCCTTTAGACTACATGGGGTGCTATAATGCTTATACTTGGAATCTATAATTTATACTCTATCTGCTTCTAAAAATGTTTTGAAAATGCTTCAGTTCAGTTCAGTTGCTCAGTTGTGTCCGACTCTTTGCGACCCCATGAATTGCAGCACGCCAGGCCTCCCTGTCCATCACCAACTCCCGGAGTTCACTCAAACTTATGTCCATTGAGTTGGTGATGCCATCCAGCCATCTCATCCTCTGTCGTCCCCTTCTCCTCCTGCCCCCAATCCCTCCCAGCATCAGGGTCTTTTCCAATGAGTCAACTCTTCACATGAGGTGGCCAAAGTACTGGAGTTTCAGCTTTAGCATCATTCCTTCCAAAGAAATCCCAGGGCTGATCTCCTTCAGAATGGACTGGTTGGATCTCCTTGCAGTCCAAGGGACTCTCAAGAGTCTTCTCCAACACCACAGTTCAAAAGCATCAATTCTTCGGCACTCAGCTTTCTTCAGAGTCCAACTTTCACATCCATACATGACCACTGGAAGAACCATAGCCTTGACTAGATGGACCTTTGTTGGCAAAGTAATGTCTCTGCTTTTTAATACATGCTATCTAGGTTGGTGCTATCTAGATTGGTCACAACTTTCCTTCCAAAGGAGTAAGCGTCTTTTAATTTCATGGCTGCAATCACCATCTGCAGTGATTTTGGAGCCCCAAAAAATAAAGTCTGACACTGTTTCCACTGTTTCCCCATCTATTTCCCATGAAGTGATGGGACCAGATGCCATGATCTTAGTTTTCTGAATGTTGAGCTTTAAGTCAACTTTTTCACACTCCTCTTTCACTTACATCAAGAGGCTTTTTAGTTCCTCTTCACTTTCTGCCATAAGGGTGGTGTCATCTGCATATCTGAGGTTATTGATATTTCTCCTGGCAATCTTGATTCCAGCTTGTGCTTCTTCCAGCCCAGTGTTTCTCATGATGTATTCTGCATATAAGTTAAATAAGCAGGGTGACAATATACAGCCTTGACGTACTCCTTTTCCTATTTGGAACCAGACTGTTGGTCCATGTCCAGTTCTAACTGTTGCTTCCTGACCTGCATATAGGTTTCTCAAGAGGCAGATCAGGTGGTCTGGTATTCCCATCTCTTTCAGAATTTTCCACTTAACAGTGCAAAGTTGCTTTAGTCATGTCCGACTCTTTGCAACCCCATGGACTATAGCCCGCCAGGCTCCTCTGTCCATGGGATTCTCCAGGCAAGAGTATTGGAGTGACTTGCCATTTCCTCTTCCAGGGGATCTTCCCAACCCAGGAATCGAACCCAGGTCTCCTACATCTCTTGCATTGGCAAGCGGGTTCTTTACCACTAGCACCACCATGTTTGGAGTCTATAATTTATACTCCACCTGCTTCTAAAAATGTTTTGAAAAATGCTTGTAAACAGAAATATATATAATATGTTTTTTTAAAACACAAAGGGAAGAGCCAAATGTTACTAACCACCTGAATTACATACATGTCAGTTGATGATGACGATCAGTTTTTCAAGGGACACAAAATTCAAGTTCAACTTTGTCATACTAATAGTATTTACTGAGCCCTTACCATGTGCCTGGTACTACACTAAGCATTTTCTGTGGCTAACTTCATTTCCTCCTCCCAAGTGTCACTTGCTCGAGGCCACACAGTCTGTATAAACCTAGGCAGTGTGCTTCCACAGCTCCTGGCCTCTACCACACTTAACTCACATGAGAAGCATTTGCTACACCCAAACCTAGTCAGTCATGAGGCTCTCTCCCAAGTCTTTATCGATAGTTCTCAAATTCATCCTATCTTCACCACTCCTAAGCAGTAGCCCTTACCTGGGTAACTACTTTAAAAAAAAATTCTTATTTCCTTAATGCTATCCCCTTTAATGCTATCCCCTACACTCCCTCCTTCCACAGCATAGAATTGCCACTGGGAAGGGCTGCCCAGTTAGAGGCTGTATTTCCCAATACAGCCTAGGAAAGGCCAGATTTTCTTACCAAATGATTCAGGTTATGTCAGATTTGGCTGTTAAATGAGTTATGAAAATCTACTGGCTTTCAGAGATTCCATAATTTGAGGATCAAGGATATGGGATCATGGATGTATTGTCACAACAGTAACAGCCCAGCCACGCTGTCCTGTCTTATTTTCCATAACTCCCTTACAATTCCAAGGTTTTCAAACTGAGATACATATCATAATGCCAGGAGCTTTGCAAAAATCCAAGATAAAGATACACCATTTCTTTCTGAGCATCATTCATATGTGTGTAAGTTGCTCAGTCATCTCCGACTCTTTGTGACACCATAGACTGTAGCCCACCCCTCTCCTCTGTCCATGGGATTCTCCAGGCAAGAATGCTGAAGTGGGTTGCCATTCCCTTCTCCGGGGGATCTTCCCCACCCAGGGATTGAACCCAGGTCTCCTGCATTGCAGGCGGATTTTGTACCATCTGAGCCACCAAGGAAGCCCAAGCATCATTCAGACAATAGTAAATATGCTTCTTATTATTCACTATTGTAGGAGCATCATTCTTACAACAGTGAATAATAGGAAACACATTAAGAAATGGAGCGGCTTTCCTGGTGGCCAAGAGGTTAAGAATCCACCTGGCAATGAAGGGGACACAGTTCAACTGCTGATCTAGGAAGATCCCACATGCCACTGGGCAACTAAGTCCATGCACCACAACTGCTAAGCCTGTGCTCCAGAGCCTGGGAACTGTAACTACTGAGTCCACGTTCTGCAGCTACTAAAGCCCAAGCACCTAGAGCCTGTGCCCCACAACAAGAGGAGCCACTGCGATGAGAAGTCTGTGCAACACACCTAGAGAGTGCCCCCATTCTCTGTAACTAGAGAAGGCTCAGGCATAGCAATGAAGACCCAGCAGAGCCAAAAAACCTAAAAAAATATTTTTTAACACATGTATACCTGTGGTGGATTCATTTTGATATTTGGCAAAACTAATACAATTATGTAAAGTTTAAAAATAAAATAAAATTAAAAAAAAAAAACTCATCATCAAAGAAAAAAAAAAAAGTGAAAAAGAAATGGATATATGATGTTTCCCCCTTACCTATCCATGGAGAATACATTCCAAGACCCCTGATAGATGTCTGAAACCACAGATAGTACTGAGCCCTATGTATTCTATGTGTTTTCCTATACATACATGTATCTATGATAAAGTTTAATTTATAAATAAGGCAGAGTAAGAAATTAACAACAATAATAAAATCAAACAATTTTAACAATATACCATAATAAAAGTTATATGAATGTGGTCTCTCTCAAAATACCTTATTATACAAACCAATGCAATGGACATGAACCTGAGCAAATTCCAGGATATGGTGAGGGACAGGGAAGCCTGGCGTGCTGTATACAGTCCATGCGGTCACGAAGAGTTGGACACAACTTGGCGACTGAACAACAACAAATACCTTTTCCGTCTTAACTAAGCATTTATCATGTACTGTGGCTGTAACTTCTTTAGTGTGAGGTACAACAATAAAATTGGAATTTCTTTTTCCTTCTTCACAGTTTCATGGAGAGAAGATTCATTCTTACCAAAGATCTTAGCACCCTCAGCACTCTGTGACTTTTTTTCTTTCCTTATTAAGTTGAGAATGTTCACCTTTTCACTTAAAGGAAGCAGTTATAGCTTCTCTTTGGCGTACCCAAACTAGCTTCATCACTGGTCTGGTGCTTTGGGTCCAGTATTCGGTAAAATCTGTAAATATTTTTTGGTAAAAAAAAGGGTGACTTGAATACAAGCACTGCAGTCCCGTGACCATCAATCTGTAACTGAGATGGCTACTAAGTGACTCAGGGTGGACAGGCTGGACAAAGGGACGATTCAAGGCTGAGGCAGGATGGTTCAAGGTTTCATCAGCACTACTCTGAAGAGTGTGAAATTTATAACATCAATTGTTTATTTCTGAAATTTTCCATTCAATATTTTCATACTGCAGCTTACTGCAGGGAACCAAAACTGCTGAAAGCAAAACTGTGCATAAGGAAGGACATTCATGTATCTGTAGGAGAACAAAACATTCATTTCAGCTAAAACAAGTGACTTCAAAGAAGCTTGGTATGCAGCATCAGGATGAGGTCTCAGACGCTAAGGGTACAAGTTGCCTTTCTTCTGCCATTAGGAGGGCTTGGATGGAAACTGAAGAGCACACCCATGCAGCGAGTGAGGGAAATCCCTGGATAATTACTGCATAGCAGGGCAGGTGAGCGGTCAGTCCAGACTGGAGCAGGGGGGTTGAGTGGGGGTGGGGTGGGGATGGTGATGACCTGATGAATGTAAATGAGATGAATGTAATGAGATGAGATCTGTACTTGTGAAAAAAGAGCATATGGGTGAGCTAGTGATAATTACACAGAAAACTGAAGCAAACATTTAAAATGTAGCATTATTAGCTTGAGGGGAAAAAAACAAAGGAAATATAGTCATAACATACTACATGCATTAGTTGTGGATATCTGCCTAATACTAATAATGTAAATTCTGAACACTGATTATATCCAAATTGTGTTCTAACTTTATTGGGAAGATGAGAGTGACTGGGAACAGGTGTGAATGTGTATGTGTGTGTGTGCACACACGTGTGTGCATTTCTGGAACTGTGGTGGCTACTGTGGGAAATTTTTAACTTAGGTAAATCCACTTAAGGGGCACCCTTAAAAGAGGATCCCAAACCTCTCAGAGACAATGAAATGTGTTCTTTGGTTGGTATGCAGAAGCTTCTAAAAGACAAAATGACTCCAAAATCTAATAGGATCCTTATAGCATGCAACGGAGAAGACACTGGCACCCCACTCCAATACTCTTGCCTGGAAAATCCATGGACGGAGGAGCCTGGTAGGCTGCAGTCCATGGGGTCGCTAAGAGTTGGACACGACTGAGCAACTTCACTTTCACTTTTTACTTTCATGCATTGGAGAAGGAAATGGCAACCCACTCCAGTATTCTTGCCTGGAGAATCCCAGGGACAGAGGAACCTAATGGGCTGCTGTCTATGGGGTCGCACAGAGTTGGACACGACAGAAGAGACTTAGCATAGCATAGCATAGCATAGCATAGCATGCAAATCAAAACTCTTTAGTGAGAAACCTCGGGCCATGTGAGCAGGTAATCTTAGTTTATCTGTCAGAATTACAGTGTAGATCCAGCTATTCTTTGGAGTTTTGTATTACAATACTTGTTTGTTGTTGTTTAGTTGCTAAGTTGTGTCCAACTGTTTTGTAACTCATGGACTGTATGTAGCCTGCCAGGCTCCTCAGTCCATGGGATTCTCCAGGCAAGAATACTGGAGTGGGCTGCCATTTCCTTCTCTAGAGGATCTTCTCAACCCAAGGAATGAACCCGCATCTCCTGCACTGGCAGGCAGATTCATTACCACTGAGCCACAAGAGAAGCCCCTACAGCACCTGAAAGTGAAAGTCGCTCAGTTCTGTCCCACTCTTTGCGACCCCATGGACTATAGTGTCCATGGAATTCTCCAGGCCAGAATACTGGAGTGCGTAGCCTCTCCCTTCTCCAGGGGATCTTCCCAACCCAGGGACTGAACCCAGGTCTCCCACATTGTGGGTGGATTCTTTACCAGCTGAGCCACAAGGGAAGCTCAAGAATACTGAAATGGGTAGCCTATCCCTTCTCCAGGGGATCTTCCCAACCCAGGAATCGAACCAGGGTCTCCTGCATTGTGGGTGGATTCTTTACCAACTGAGCTATGATGGAAGCCCCTACAGTACCTGAGATATGGCTAAAATTTAATGAAGGCTATAAGATCTCTGTTTGTGTCTGCCTGTTTATGTTTATGTATATGTATGTCTATGTAAATGTGGCATTTTTCTATTACTTTCAGATGGTACTGCCAAGATTAATTAAAAAAAAAATTCAATTTAACTGGCTTAAAAAATTGATGTAATGTGTGAAAGCCGCTCAGCTGTGTCTGACTCTTTGTGACTACATGAAATATACAGTCCATGGAATTCTCCAGGCCAGAATGCAGTGGATGGCCTATCCCTTCTCCAGGGGATCTTCCCAACCCAGGGATTGAACCCAGGTCTCCCACATTGCAGGCAGATTCTTTACCAGATGAGCTACCAGGGAAGCCCTAAAAAAATTAGAGCTTATTAATTAAGCATTCCTAAACTCTCAGAAATATAGAAACAAACATGATTTCAAAGTTCACATGATCTAGAATAAATGAAATGATCTTTGATAAATAAAAGCTATTGTTTAAGTTTGTTGGTTTAATAAAAACAAGCATGTCTTCTCAGAATAGTCAATATTAAATGTAAGGCAAACATACAACTTTTTCTATCTGGGTTTACTAGTCAAATAAGCTCATGCTATTTGTTACAGAATTTGCCAGCAAGTAACATTAAGATCAACTCAGTTCAGTCGCTCAGTTGTGTCCGATTCTTTGCAACCCCAGGGACTGCAGCATGCCAGGATTCCCTGTCCATCACCAGCTCCCGGAGCTTGCTCAAACTCATGTCCATTGAGTTGGTGATACCATCCAACCATCTCATCCTCTGTTGTCCCCTTCTCCCGCCTTCAGTTTTCCCAGCATCAGGGTCTTTTCCAATGAGTCAGTTCTTCGCATCAGGTGGCCAAAGTATTGGAGTTTCAGCTTCAGCATCGGTCCTTCCAAAGAACATTCAGAGATGATTTCCTTTAGGATTGACTGGTTTGACCTCCTTGCAGGCCAAGAGACTCTCAAGAGTCTTCTCCAAAATCACAGTTCAAAACCATCAATTTAAAACACTTGCTTTTAACAATTATACCTGGATTATCTTAATGTTCAATTGATGCTTTTGAACTTTAAGATAATCCAGGTATAACTGTTAAAGGCAAGTGTTTTAAATAAATGTAAAGTTTATACTAAGTTAAACTAAATAATGACATTCATTGAATATCTAGATAATTTCCAGAGAAGATAATGTACTAAGACATTGACTGCTAAACATAAGTTTATTTACTTTTGGCTTTTTAATTTTTACAGACAGACAGAGGATATTTGGGTCTATTAATATGTCTTCTGCCACATTACAAATGGTATAGTAAAAAACCATGTCTCTAAAAAATATGTTATGATTATGTCTTTATAAATTTGCTAATCCACTACAGGATATTAACATATGATAGTTCACAATTGCCTGCTTCCTAGTTTTCACTGGAAAGCAAAGATTACAAATAGTTAAAAAAAATTTTTTTTTAATAGTTAAAATTTATAATTCATATGTAAAAATAAAACTGCTAGCAACAATAAGGGTGAAAGAAAAAAACAGTGTATGAAAAGTAGTAAGGAAAATAGAATATATCTTTTGGATAAGCTGTACAACTTGATATAAACCTCAGAGAAATCACAACAGCTCATATGTGGGCAACCTGCAGGCCTGCTGTTATGTGGCCACCCAGAAGGTCACAAGATACATTCAAACTGCAAGCCATGAAAATCCATCGGACTGTAACTGCCAGCCTCATTACACCATCTGGAGATGCTTCGAACTCAAATCTAAAAATGTTCTCAAATGGCTTCTCTTTAATGCAGAAACTGAATGTATAATTTGCTCAGACTATTAGCCTTTGTTTTTCTTTTGTTTCCATAGAAATGCGTCTTGTTAAATTATAAATTACCTTATGGCTCACAGCACAGGGAGGCCTCATTGAGGTGAAAGTTCACCTGCAACGCTGCTGCTGCTGCTGCTGCTGCTAAGTCGCTTCAGTCATCCGACTCTGTGCAACCCCCTAGACGGCAGCCCACCAGGCTCCCCCATCCCTGGGATTCTCCAGGCAAGAACACTGGAGTGGGTTGCCATTTCCTTCTCCAATGCATGAAAGTGGAAAGTGAAAGGGAAGTCGCTCAGTCATGTCCGACTCTTAGCGACCCCATAGACTGCAGCCCACCAGGCTCCTCTGCCCAGGGGATTTTCCAGGCAAGAGTGCTGGAGTGGGGTGCCATTGCCTTCTCTGACCTGCAACACTGGCTTCCTGAAATAAAACATCTTCACTTCATCCTGTTTTGAGGGATCATGAGGCTACATGGTTGCTGATACACCAGGCTGTGCCTATATAAATAACTTAAAACTAATGGCACATAATACAAAAAAAACCTGTTGGTAGACTTAGGTAAAACTTAAAAAACTTCTAGTTATAACCCATTTGAATTATTTAACTTGTTAAATTCTTGGCTCCTGGGAATCTCTGCTCTGGACAATTTTTCAATCCTTGGCTATTATTTTCCTTATAGTTAGCATATTGACCTCTCTAGTGTGTTGTATACTCTCGAGTCTTAAATGCCTGTCGCCAGCTACTCACGTGCCAAATGGCATCCATCAGGAACCAACAACCAGACAAAATCAGCAATAACCCTGTGAAAGATGAACACGACTACACGGCTCTCCCACTTAAGGACTCAACTAATGCAAACGGTGTGTATGTGATTCTTCAGCCTGACTACATTAATGAGGGTAACGGAGGATAATGTAATATTGGCTGGTCATACTTTTAAGCCCAAAGAGAGAACGACCAAAAGCAGGAGGCAGGGTGGGGAGGTGGATTGTTAAAATCAAGATTAATTGGAGACCAATCTTGAAAAATTCCCTGGACAGACAAAACCAATTAAGTCATACAAGCAAACCTTAATTTAGCTTTTTCTGCAAGATTAACTTGACCTGGGTCATTGTTTGCTTCTGCCTCTGGAAAGCATAAGCATAAAATTTAAACTTTCCCAAGTTTGATCTGAGGTAACCATTAACCTATTCCCTATCATTTACGAAGATGCTAATATTCTAACCAATTTTTGTGAAGAATAAACAGTCACTGCCTTCTCACCACAATACACTGCTTTCTAACAATAAACCTCTGAGCCTCATTCCTTGTTCTGGTTTGAGTCCTCCTGGTTTGCAAACTGTCTTTTTGGTGTATGCACAATGGTGATTATTGGTTTTACTTCTGCTATTTCTGAAGTTTTCACACACACACACACACACACACACACACATCTGCCTCTAAAAGCAAAAGATTATTTTCACCACTATTACCAAAACCCAGCAAGAGACAGTAGTCAATTTTTAAAAAGTAGGTTTTTAAAAATTAGTTTGATAGCAACTTTTCCCCAGTGCATTAAAAAGTGCATTCCTTTTGTATTTTTAAAAAATTTTCTATTTTTAATTGTTGCAGAGTTTTTAACTGCTTTATTGTCTTAAAACAATTAGAAAGAACTTGATCACCCTATACATGACCATACTGGTTGGGTGGTTTTTGACAAAACTGGAATGTTGGCTATTTACATGTCCTTATACAAAAGCAAATAGGCAATTTTGGCATTTTGGAAACTCCATATGAGGCAAGCTACCATTCTCCACCCTGAGGAGAAGCACATCAACTCATTTTCACTTACACATAACTTTTAAGTTTACAGGCCACACAAAAATTATGAAATGATTCAAACTTTATATGAATGATTCAAACTTTATATGGGGATCGAGTGTATTAAAAATGTCAGAAAAATCTGTCTCAAGAACATCCTTCTGTTCTACCCTATCAACTGTTTTTTACCAGATTAAAAACTCTTTGAGGGCAGGGGTAATACTGGAAACATCTGTTGGTTGCAGACATAAGGATGATTTATACGTTATTCATTTAATCTTCTCCACGTTGCCATAAGATCGGTACTATTACAGTCTCCATTTTCCAGAAGAGGGGAAAGAAATTCAGGCTCTTGACCAGTCACAAAGTACTAAGGGATGGAGCCAGGAGCCAGACTACTGAACCCCGGAGCGTCTCTTCCACCCGCGACAACCCTCACCGGCCAGAGTCCCGCCACACTTGGCAAGAGGCAGGCACAAAGAGGCCGTTGCGTTAAGTCTTGTTTAATTGAAAGCCACAGTGTTAACGGGCAGCAGGAGGGCTCAACTAGCCGAGAGGCATGAAAGAGTGTTTGCGGAGTTGGGGAGGTGGTATCCAGGAAGGAAGCTGTCCTTCGTCCCCCGAGACGCACGCGTGGAGGGATGGCTGGCTACACGAGGAATTTTTGAGGACCGCTTGGTGTGGGACGGAAAGTCGAGTGGTAG
>NW_011494734.1:1048930-1051820 GCF_000754665.1 Bison bison bison
AAAGAG
This sequence comes from Bison bison bison, assembly GCF_000754665.1. Lineage (NCBI taxonomy): Eukaryota > Metazoa > Chordata > Mammalia > Artiodactyla > Bovidae > Bison > Bison bison. The sequence continues at coordinate 1,048,937 of NW_011494734.1, forward strand.
GAGGGCGCTGGTAAGATAGGTCAGCAAGTCCATAATTCGATGTTTTTCCAAATAATTCCTGGCTTGGAGCTCCCTGCTGCTGCGGGCCTCCATCGCGTCTAGCTGGGCTGTTGCTAGGCGACCAGGCAGCGTCGCCGTCGCTCGGCTCCGCCCCTTCCGCCCGGTTACTTGACGCGCCCCGGACTGGCTGAGACCTGGGCACCAAGTCTACACCTCATCCAAAAGAGGCAGTTTGGGAAGTGTGGGGTGGGGCAGACACGGAGGCAGGAGGGAGATTAGTGCACAGCCCCTTGCGGAAAGATGTCCTTGTCCCCCATCTGGGCTGAGGGTTGGGCCTGATGATCTTTCCCTGTTTCTGTCTCTAGCACCTAGCTCAGTACTTGTTGATCCAGGGCCTCATATGGCAATAATACACACAGTATGTGTGAATGTGTTAGTCGCTCAGTCGTGTCCGACCCTTTTCGAGCCCAAGGACTGTAGCCCGCCAGGCTCCTCTGTCTATGGAATTCTCCAGGCAAGAATACTGGAATGGGTTGTTAGTTCCTTCCCTATCCCGACCCAGGGATAGAACCCTAGTTCCCCATATTCCAGGCAGGTTCCTTACCATCTGAGCCACCAGGGAAACTTCTGTAATAACAGGGGTGTCCAGTGGAGAGTCCTAAGCAGCACCTTTGATGTGAGCAGCATGCAGAGCAGTGCTGGTGGTGAGGCAGGAAGGGGCCGTTTTCTCTATGGGATGGTGCAGTCATGAAGCACGTGAATGCTTCACTAGACCGTTTGGAGCTGGTCTTAAGGAGAAAGAGACCACTTGACAGTGGTTTTGAGAGAGAGTCACTAAGTAAGGTGGCGAGGAGAGGCCTCTATTTAGCCATGGAAGTACCTGAGAAACTAAACTCTAGGCTTGGACTTCTGTTCTTGAGGGCCAGGCTCTGAGATCAGTGCCCTTACCTACCACCAGAGAGTTATTCCAGAACAGTCACTTCAAGAAGACGAAAGACAAATGGCCAATAAACATATGAAAATATTCTTAGCCTCTCCAGCAATCCTGTAAACAAAACTACAAGAAAATGCCATTTTACGCCCATTTTACATCTACCAAACTGGTAAAAATAAGGCAGCTGAACAGTATCAACTGCTGGTAAGGCTATAGTGCAACAAAACAACCAGTGATGATCGGAGCTTTCCAAAGTAGAACATCCACCTTGGAATTATCTTGGTAGTGTAAACATGCTTCAGAAATTCCACACCTACAGCAACTCTTGTACACCTGTACCACGATAAGTACAAGAATGTTCAGAACAGCACTGTTCACGATAGAAGACATAGCAGCTCAAAGGTCATCAAAAGTAGAATGGATTAAAAAAACAGATAGAGTCACAATGGAATACTATAAAGCTTTGCAGGAATGGATTGTAGCCACTGGCAACAAAATGGATGAGTCTCAAAAACATAATATTGTCTCAGAATATAAACTGTATGAATCAATTTATATAAAGTTAAAAAACATACAAAACAAAGCAATGTGTTGTTTACAGATTCAAGCCTATGTAGGAAATCTATTAAGAAATACAAAGGAATACACAAAAATTCAGCTTAGTATTTGCCTTGGAGGTGAGAGGAAAGGGATTGGGTTTGTAGAGCAATATCCTGAGGAAGATAAGGGTAATTTTCTTTACCTGAGTCGTGGGTACACAGGTGCTCAATGGATTATGATTTGTTATACCTTATATGTACTTAATACCGGAGAAGGCAATGGCACCCCACTCCAGTACTCTTGCCTGAGAAATCCCATGGACGGAGGAGCCTGGTAGGCTACAGTCCATGGGGCTGCTAAGTGTCGGACACGACTGAGCAACTTCACTTTCCCTTTTCACTTTCATGCATTGGAGAAGGAAATGGCAACCCACTCCAGTGTTCTTGCCTGGAGAATCCCAGGGACGGGGGAGCCTGGTGGGCTGCCGTCTATGGGGTCCCAGAGAGTCGGACACGACTGACACGACTTAGCAGCAGCAGTACTTAATACATTAAAAAAAAAAAATCTACTGAGGACTCCATGTTGGTTTCCTGGACACAGGGATTCTGCTCTGTGCTCGATGCTCAACATATATGATCTCCTTGAGAACTTCATTTACTTACTCTTCAGAAGTTATTCAGTCCCTGAATAAACAGTCATGCTCTTTTATCCTCAAATGACACTAGAACTTCAAATGACACTTGACCTCCTGATGTCTTCCCAAGTCACTGATTATTTTCTGTTCCAACAATTTTGGGTGCTTTTGTGTGCTCAGGGCTTGCTCCCTTAACATACTTCAGGCAGCTCTGCCCCAAATCTTCAATTCCCCTGGAACTCATGCTAAAGAGAAGGGTCCAGACGCCACCTAGTGGACTCAGCTGTTCTCTGTCAATGTTATCTCTTAAGCCAATTTGGGCTTCTTTAATCATCATCCTCAGACTTCTTCAACTATTTGTCCTCCATCTCCTTATTAGTATTAAACCCTTTTAGTGGTTTGGGGCAGCAAGGCAGTGCTTTTCACCCAGGATTGCGCATTTGAACCACCTTTGAAACTACTGATGGTCCTTTAAAAAGTACTGAGGCTTGGGCTCCATTCCACGTCCAGGAGACTGAATCTACTGCGATAGGGCCTCAATAGTGGTGGTTTTGTTGTTGCTGATTTGAATAGCTTTATTGAGGTATAATTAACATGATAAACTGCACATATTTAAGGTATCAGTTCAGTTCAGTTTAGTTGCTCAGTTGTGTCCGACTCTTTGCGACCCCATGAATCGCAGCACGCCAGGCTTCCCTGTCCATCACCAACTCCCGGGGTTCACTGAGACTCACGTCCATCGAGTCAGTGATGCCATCCAGCCATCTCATCCTCTG
>NW_011494734.1:1051941-1074262 GCF_000754665.1 Bison bison bison
TCGCCTTCAGAATGGAGTGGTTGGATCTCCTTGCAGTCCAAGGGACTCTCAAGAATCTTCTCCAACACCACAGTTCAAAAGCATCAATTCTTCAGCGCTCAGCCTTCTTCACAGTCCAACTCTCACATCCATACATGACCACAGGAAAAACCATAGCCTTGACTAGACGGACCTTTGTTGGGAAAGTAATGTCTCTGCTTTTGAATATGCTATCTAGGTTGGCCATAACTTTCCTTCCAAGAACTAAGCGTCTTTTAATTTCATGGCTGCAGTCACCATCTGCAGTGATTTTGGAGCCCCCCAAAATAAAGTCTGACACTGTTTCCACTATATTTAAGGTATACTCTTGGATAAGTTTTGATGTATGTATGTATCATGAAATCACCCTCATCAAGATAAGGAAAATAACTATCAACACCCAAAGTTACCGTGTCCCTTTCTAGTTCCTTCTTCTCACTCCTCCTTAATCCTGTCCCTACCCCCTATTGCCAGGCATAACTGACCTGCTATCTGTAACTGTAGGTTACATTTTGTAGAATTTTACATAAATAGAATCATACAGTATATATATATATATTTTTTGGTCTATTATTTGGTCTTTTTTTTGGTCTTTCATTCAACATTATTTTGGGGGATTCACCCATGTTGTTGCATGTATAAATATTTTATTCCTCTTCATTGCTGAGTAAGATTCCACAGGATGCATATATTACAATTTATCTGTTCACCTGTGGATCGACATTTGGATTCCATTCAGTTTGGAGTTATTACAAATAAAGCTGCAAGGCTATTCGTGGACAGATCTTTGTGTGAACAGAGGATTTCATTTCTCTTGAGTACATAGCTAAGAGTGGGATGACTGTTTCATATGGTAGGTGTATGTTTAACTTTTTAAGAAACTGCCAAACTGTCTACTCAAAGTGGCTGTGCCTTTTTTATTCCTGAATTGCTTGTTATTAAAGGCTCCTCTTGTTGTTAAAGATCCTAGTGGACAGTCAGGACTGAGACCGCACATTACAGCAGCTGGTGAGAACTGAGCTAAAGGTCTAGAAAATGTTGATCAGGAGTCCTGAGAGCCTCGACGCTCCCAGCTCATACTTGGTAGAATCCCACAGCCCCTACCAACCCAGAACGCTAGAAACTCCTGGGGAGTCATTAAAAAATACAGTGTCTTCTCCCTCACCCCCAAGAGACTGATATAATTGCTTTGGAGGCCAGAGCACAAGGGTAGAGGGCTACCTCAGGCATCATAACTTTTTAATACTTTCCCAAGTGTTTCTAGAGCACACAATGACCAACTGACTGTCCTGGTTTGTGCAGAACCGTGTGTGTGTGGAGGCCCATGGCCATGAAGCTTTCAACCATAAAACTTGGAATGTCCCAGGTCAACTTAATATGTGCTCACTCCATTTATGGACCACTAAACATAAAAAGCTTGGTCTTTGGTGTTGCGGATGGACTTGTCAACCTGCCCGTAAACTTGGACCTAGAGCTCAGGGTTAGCGTGTCCGTTTGGGGGAGGGTATATATAAAAGGGATAGTGTGGGGACGTGAGTGGCCAGGGCAGAATGTGGGCTAACCCCTTCTCTCGATTTTCAGTGTCAACCAGGGACAAGTTATAGATGTCTCATCTAGGAGTTTTGATTGCTGTTGAAGAAAAGGGAGAAAACATGAAACCCACTTTCTGAGCATGTGTGTGGTGAGGCAGTATCCTGCAGGGGCCCCTGGAGCCAGACTGCCTCACTTTAAAACCCAGTTTTGGTCTTGGGCCAAACACCTAAATTCTCTGCCTCAGTTTCCCCAAGGACAGGATGGAGACAGTATATCTACCTCACAGAAGATGTCTTCAGGACTGAGTTAATATATGTAAAGCTCTTATAAAAATGATGCCAGGCATGTAGGAAGAGCTACATGAGTGTTAGCTATTATTATCTTAATAGTGTTGTTAAAATGAGAAGGCGGAAATCAGTACTATATATAGTCTACAACCTATGTCCACAGGAGTTCCTACTTCATTTCCTATTAGAAGTGTTTTCTGTTTTTTTTTTTTTTTTTTTAACCTTTCAGTTCTGTGTTGCAGCTTTAGATCTATAGATTCTTGGTTCTGTGTGTCAATGTGGGAGGAACTAAAGGTGTATCTACTATGCATTTAACATTTTTTATGCAAATATTAAGGGAAACATAATTTAGAACCTGATAATTTCATTTTCGCCAAGTTGCTTTATTGGTGAGCTGGATTTTTAGAGTTGAAAAAAAAAAAAAACCCACCAGAACATGGTCTAGTAGTGATATCAGATTAATTTTTGCATCAGGTGAGACAAACACAGGTGCCTGTTTTAGCTTTACAACTGTGATTTAATAGGGAAACAGGGTTCTGTGGAACTCAGGTCTCAAACTTACAGTCTTTGTGAAATGGTAACGCTCAATTATCTGTGATAGTGCCTCAGTTATCTACTCAGGAGCTTTCTTCATTCTTCAATGACCTAAAAAGAGCAAAAATGCTAAAAACATCTTGAAACAGTAATTTAAATTCATATTACAAAACATGAAAATGTAGACCGTATCAACAGCGTGGCCACAGTACGAAGGGTCCCAAGGAGCAGATTGGGATAACTGGTGCTTTGGTATACTCTGTACAGTACTTCATCAAAAAATTTTTTTAAACTCTAAAATAGTTAAGATTCACAAGAAGTTGCAAAGTAGTACAAAGAGTTCCAGTGTATCCTCCTTCAGCTCCTCCCAATGATAATGTCTTATATAACTTTAGAACATTGTCTTTGTTAAACAAGGACATCAGCATTGATACAACACTGTTCACTCAGGTATAGACCTCATTCAGATCTCACCAGTTTTTACACAAATTCTTCTTTTTTTCTGTTCCGTTTCATTTGGGAGGCTACTTCTGCATTTCCAAATGTCATATTATACCCTAAGCCTAAATTTAGCCCCCAACACACCAACTAGCTCTTTTTAAGCTTTCATTAGGTCCATCGAATTGAGGCCCAGAACAGAACTTAGGAACAACATTCTTTGAGCTTCTAAATTATTTGTATAAGGATGACCTCAGAGGATCTGTTTACACAGCTTGCTTGAGGAGTTAAGGACCCTTTACCAAGAGGCTTCCTCATTTACTAACTGTGTGATCTTGATCAAATTACTTGACCTCTCAGTTACTGCAGTTTTCTCATCTGTGAAATGGGGGTAATAATCTTACCAACCTCATAGAATTATTGCAAGGATTAAATGGGAAAAGATGTGGAACACATAATCAGTAATATTATTAGTTCACCCCTCCTCCCCCTCCCACCACCACCTTCACCACTACCACCATCAGGGGAATTCCTGTCCTGTTAGCTGTTTTCTTGATGTCAGAGTAGTGCAAGTATGGCTTAGAGCTAGAAGTCTGCTCAGGGTACAGGCCAGAAGTCTCTACTCTCCTAGCAGTTGGCAGATGGCAAGGTGGCAGGAAGTGGTCTCTCATGGCTGGGATAGCAGCCAGGCGGCATACAATCCTGTCTTCCCCAGTTGGAACTGAGGACACATTTCTCAAAATAACACCCCTGCACTGACATCTGGAGAAGGCGATGGCACCCCACTCTAGTACTCTTGCCTGGAAAATCCCATGGACAGAGAGCCTGGTAGGCTGCAGTCCATGGGGTCGCTAGAGTCGGACACGACTGAAGCGACTTAGCAGCAGCAGCAGCACTGACATCAGACTTCAGGTGCTTTGTGGACTCTATGGGCTTTTGTGGGCTGTCCTGCAACCTAATCACCCTTGATTTTACATTTAAGTGGAGGAAAATATTAGGTTCCAAATGAAACACTTGGAGCACAGCCCACAGAGTGGGGACTGCTTATACAAGAAAGACAATTGCTTGGATATTATTTTGGAAACTAGGGCATCCACTTTGCCTCAGTGCCCTTTTCAAGCAGGAATAAGTTTAAAACAAAACTTAAAAATGGTAAGAAATTGTTCATTTGAATGTTGGTTATTTCTAACCGATAGTAAATTCTCCTTGTTGGCCTGACTAATGGATTAGATTATTTATTGTAGTTTAACATGAATTGATATAGTATTGCTGGTCATGAGTATGTCTTCTGCATTGGCCAAGGTCACTGTACGCTGGAGCTGGCTTGCCCAGGCTCACGGGGGCTCATGTGCACTCCCCTTCCCCTTCAGCATTCGGAAAGGTCATACCGGTAGCTTGAATTCACTCACAGTGGGTGTGTTAACACCACAGAAATCAGCAAATGCTTCCTCTGCCACCCCTAAAGCTGGATGTTCAACATTTACTATCAGCACACCACTCTATCATTTAACTCAGTAAACATCTATTGTATGCCAACAGTATGCTTGCTACTGTTTTAGGATCCAAACAACACTGAGATCCTAAAGAACTGTGTTATTCAGTGTTGTTTGGATCCTAAAACAGTAGCAAGCATAGGCAGTGGCAACCCACTCCAGTACTCTTGCCTGGAAAATCCCATGGACGGAGGAGCCTGGTAGGCTGCAATCCACGGGATCGTGAAGAGTCGGACACGACTGAGCGACTTCACTTTCACTTTCACTTAGGAGGATCCTACAGATAAACTTGAAGTCCAAGGAAACATGAGATATAGATGTTTTTTGAATGAAAGAGCAGCAGCATGTCAATGTAACTCATATGGTAATCCACGCCAAACTCTACCAGCACGAGATCACCTTTGGGAAAGTCCCTCTATGAAGGAGAATTGTTTTTAAAGCCATCCCTGGCATTCCATTTTCAGCCATCTCTAGGACAGTGTATTCCACAACTATTCACTGCCATCAACTGTATTTGATTACTTTGACCGCTTTTCTCTGGTCCTGATTCCAGTGTTTATAAGCTGCCAAACCCAGGGCCAAACACTACACTCTGGACACACAACAGTGAGATCATCTAATGGCTCCCATATATTTAATCATTGTGTGGGCGTCCTGACGATACACTTACCTAAAATTTAAAAATATCAAAGCAACACATACACACACAATTTTGTAACAAACTAAAATTCTACAATTTGTGATGAGAAGAGACAATCTTCTGCCTCATTTCATCCCCTATCCCACCCCAAGACAACTTTCTCTGTTGGACCAGTCTCTGTGGATCCTGAATCTTGGCTTCCAATTCAGTTTTTCCAGAAAATAACCCTTTAGTCACCTGCTAGGGGTGGAGAGAAAATAGCCACTTGGCTGCATGTGGGAGGTGAAGGGGTCTCGAGGGGTCTGACAACCTCATGTGAGATTTCAAGCCCCTCTTCCCTATCTTCAGCCCATTGTGCACCCCTCCGCTGAGGTGCCTACTGCTTCTCGAGGACCTGGGGAGAAAACGGGCTTATTAGTATTTTCCTCAAATCACTGCTAACTTTCTTCTTTCTGCAAAGACAATTATCGCTCCAAGTTTGCCCTTTACCTTTTCTGTGTGTAAACTTTTACATTTAAAAGTGCATGGTAAAATGAGCAAATCGTTAAGTACACAACCTGATAAATATTTCACCCATGATTACGTTCAGGTCAAGATACAGAACATTTCTAGCATCAGAATCTTCCCCTGTGCCCCCAAAGGTAACATCTATTCTATAAATCTGTCTGTTGGTATTCATGGCTTTAATTCACCAAGGTTACTTTGAATGCCAATTCATTAATTAAAATGTTGAACAATGCTGGGCTCAGCATGGACCTGGCAGGAACATCCTCCAAGTGCTGGAAGGTGAGCCCTGCGGGAGGTACCCTGTTTAGCGTGTCCTCCAGCAGTCAGTCAGGAGCAGTGCTATGCATCTAGTCTAGATCCAAACCTTCTCGGTTTATTGGGCTGGACAGAAAAAACTTGTAAAAATTGCAAACAAGAGCAAAAACATGCATCTTATTCTTTCCAAAGGAAAAGCTCCAGAATCATGTTTTCCTCTCCATTTTCTTCCCTTCTATGAGGCTCTGCCTTCACCCTATTCCAACAATGTGCCAGAAATGTTACCCTCTCCCTGCGTCCCCCTACACTGTATCTGGGTTATTCAGGAACACTGGAGAGATTTGGGGCGGGGGGTAGAGGAAGGGGTTAGTGATAAGACCCGCTAGGAAATCAAACAGGGAAGTGAAGTGGGTGGAGAGAAAACGAAAACCCTAACACAGAGCACATGAGCGCCTACTTTCAAAGCAGCTTCCCAGTGAGCAGCCAGCCCAGGTACCTGAAGATGCAAACGCTTTTGTGAGGCTGCTGCTGCTTTGACTAAAAATTTACTGGAGTGTTAAAAGGCAAAAGGTGCTACCCAGAAAAATTACAGAATTTTTTAAAATTGAGAGACCTTTTCCAGTGTTAGTGACCTTAGATCAGATTTGTGATTTCAACTGTCACAACAAATGCAGCACCTCTGAACTACTGGCTTCCAGCATGATTCTGCAATGATTCAGACTTGTCTGGGACTGATTGGGTGTTAGAGGTGTTTAGCTTCTTTACACCTTCCTCATTTACTTTTTGAGTTGAACGGCTTATGAAGATGTAATAAAGAGAAAATAAACTTATTGAAATACATTCCTGGGAACTTCGCTCAGTGACATGGATACCTTAAACCTGATGTTCTGGAATAGTCTCAGATCAGAAAGCAAGAGATAATCCACTAGGCAAGTAGTTATTGACGAATGGGAAAAATCAAAAAGGAGAAAAAATACTGTAGTATTGTAAAATTCCAGAGACCTGAGTAAAGCAACTAGGATATGCACAGAACTGTAAAATACCTTTATGGAAATGTCTACAGTGGCTTAGGAAGAAACATCTGTAGGTGTTTATATCTACAGGAGGCAAGGAACTACAATGGAAAGAGAACCAGACAAGGGAGGACAGGCTTGCCCGTCAGCCCAGCTATGTGCTCTTGATACCTCATTTGACCTGTGTCTCAGTTTCCTCCCTTGCATTAGAGGGTCTTCAAGATTACTTCCAGGACTTCCCTGGTGGCCCAGTGGTTGAGACTCTGCCTTGCAAGGCAGGGACACAAGTTCCATTCCTGGTGGGGGAACTAAGATCCCACATCCACAATGCAACTAAGCCCAAGCACCAGAACTACTGAAGCCTGCAGGACACAACTACTGAGCCTGCACACTGTAGAGCGCACACTGCAAGGAAAGATGCTACATGATCCAAGACCCCAAGCAGTCAAGTAAATAAATTTTTAAAAGATTACTTCCTGTTTTCACATTGATTCTCCAAGCTTATGACTAATTTTGAGAGAGGCTTCTCAGAGTTCCAGGATGTCTAGGCTCCTTTCAGAATGAAGTTAGAAGTCACCCAGGCCAGATCAGTGATGGATAGCCAGTCACAGACAAAGCTCAGAACCAAGGCATAAATGATGTCTTTCGTGCTAGATGCACTACACGACATTTCGTGCCTATGGATAATAAAATTATACCTTTATGTGCAATGTCAATGGGCTTCCTCTGTTTTTTTCCTCTTCTGTACAAAAATATTCACACTTTAGCCTGAGGCAAAACAAGAAATGTGCCACGGTTTGCCTGAGAGTGTTGACTCCAAGGAGCCTTCCTCTGCCCTTGGTGTGCTCAAACAGCTCTCCTAGACTGTCATCTCCATGTTAGGGCTGTGCTTTGATCAGGAATCATAAATATGCTGTCAATACTGTGTGGCAATCCAGTTTCATTAGTAACTATTTCATTCTCTCTTCACTCTTCCCAAACTTCTTTTGAGATCTCAGGCACACCTGGCTTGCCCATGGTCACTGAGAAAGTGGAAGCCATCAGATGGGTATTCTCTAATCTTGCCCAGCAGTGAATCTAGAAGCTGACTTCTTCCCCTTTTCCCTGGAGGAAGTGTCCCCCTGACTACTGTTAAATTAATTAAACAAAGAGGCCATTAGACTGAGATGCTCTAATGCCCTAGGGGCCTATGTAAGCAAATCAGTACCTAAGTCTGTAAATGTCTCAAGGTTACAAAATCAAAATGCTAGGGACAATCAATCACAAATAGCCAACAAGGCTTTAAGCTATAGCCAATCAATACTTTCCTTCCACCCTTTCTTTATAAAAATCTCTCCCCAGCTCCTGTTGGTGGAGCTCCTAACCACTTCTGGTTTGGCACTGCCTGACTCGAATCCCATTTTTGCACAGATAAGCTCTTAAAATTTGTAATATGCCTTGGCTGATCTTTGTGCACCACAAAAGCTAATACCTCCACATATGTTCAAATTCACTTTCCTCTTGCCTTTTCAAAAATGCCCCTTTAAAAAAAAAAATTGGAACTTCCCTGGCAGTTCAGTGGTTAAGACTTCACCTTCCAATGCAGGGGGTGTGGATTTGACTCCCTTTTAGGGAGCTGGAATCCCACATGCCTTGTGGCCAAAAAACAAAAACTAGAAACAGAAGCAGTATTGTAACAAATTCCATGACTTTGGAAAATGCTCCACATCAAAAAAATCTTTTAAAAAAATCACCCCTTTTTTCTGCTTCTTCAACCTCTCCCTTCTATTGTCCCAGCCTCAGCAGCATATGAATCACAATCTGGACCCTTCTACTTTGAAAAACACAAGAAACAAAAAGAAACAAAATCTAAACACTCCCTTGTGCCTTTTAACCTTCTTAAGACTTGTCTACACACCTGAATTTCCTTCAGTCCCCTGACACTTCCACTTCATCATACCTGCTTTGCTATGATCACTCTATGTCCAAGTTGTAACCCTTAGAACATGTTGAGTATGAATTATTTGGAAAATGATGTAACTATGTTAGGTATCTTGAGAGGATATCATCTAGGATTTAGGGTGAGCCTTAAGTCCATGGACAGATGTCCTTATAAGAGAAAGGCCATAGGGAACTTGAAACCCAGGAGAATAGAGCAGAAAGCCATGTGAAGGAGGCACAGATGGGATTGATGAGTCTACAAGCCAAGGAATGCCAAGGACTGTAAGCCATCGCTAGAAACCAGAAGAGGCTGGGAAGGAATCTCCCCCACAGCCTTTGAGGGAGTGCAACCCTGCTTGATTTTGAACTGCTGGTCATCAGAACTCTGAGAGAAAGAATTCATGTTCTTTTAGGCCACCAAGTTGTAGCAATTTGTTATGACAGACCTAGATTAATAGTCCCCAATGACCTCCATGTTGCAGTACCTCAGACTCAATACCGTCTCTCTCTTCCTTTTGCAACAGTAAACTCAGCTGACTCTTCCTTGCGTGAAGCATCCTATAGCCCTAGCTTCCAGGGAACTACTACCTGTTGGGTTCTCTCTCTTCTCTTTGTGAGTGCTTCCTCTTTGGGTTCTTTGTGAGCTTTTCTGTTCCCACCTAACCTCTAAATGCCTGCTCTTCTTCCCCTACATTCTCTCAAGTAATCACACATATACCTGTGGCTCTAAATATCATCTGTATAACAAAGATTCCCAGATTGATGCCTCCAGCTTACCCCTGCTGAGAGCTCCCATCATGTATATCTCATGCCTTCTTGACCCAGCAGCTTAGCGGTTCCATAGTAATATCACATATGAACAAATGTAAACATGCAAAACATAATTCTTTATTTCCATGAAATGTTTCTTTTGCCCCCTCCCCAAATCCTGTTCTTCCTCTGGTTTTCTACTTCTGAAGAAATGGCATCTCCACCCAATACAATTGCTCTACCAGAAACCTGGGAGTCATTGTTTTCCTTACTCTTACATCCAATTCCTAAGCACGTCTCATCAATTTAACATGTAAAATGGATCTTGAATCCATTCACTTTTTTTAGTATATACTGTCACCATTCTGGAACCACATGAACACAATGTCTCACTGGGTATCTTGCAACAACTTCTGATGGATTCTCTACACAGCAGTTAGAGATCCTTCAACAGATCAGATCACATCATGCCCTTATGTAAAACCCTTCAAAGGATTCCCATTGAACTGAGCACAGAAATCTAAACTATGAGGCCTTTTGTGACCTTGCCACACCTTCTGTGCATCCTTTCCTTGCTCTGCCCATCCCTTTCCCTGTTCTGTCTTCCTTAGTCTTCAAGAATCTACCAGACTTTTCCCATTGTGGCCCAGCTCTGCCTGGGATTATCTCCCTGACACCGTCTTTCAGCTCACTTTCTCACAGGCAACTCCCTGATTGCAAACCACCCCCTCAATCCATTTTACATTGGTGTATCCTGTTATTCTCTATCATAGAACTCAAATCTTTCTACCATTTGCCACAATCAGTAATTAGGCATTCCATCATGTATTTATGTACTGTCTGCCCTACCTGGGTGCCTTCAGAAAGCATCTGGGTCTGTATCTGTTTCTCATCACTGAGCAGAGTGCCTAGCTCAGAGGCAGCCACAAAAGGGATGCTCCATAAATATCTGTTGAATGAACTCTCTTCTACACCTTAAATGTGGGTTCTAGCAGGAAGGCTCGTCTGGTGAGGACACATACACCCAGAACAATAAAAAGCAATACCCTAAATTTACATTTTATGAAAACCCAAAGACATTGATTTACAAACATATAAATTATTTTATTTACAAAGCCATGTTACAAAAAAAAAAAAAAAAGCAAAAAGCAAAAAAAAAAAATACAATCGCTCACTGGAGAATGTCTCCAGGCCTGGTGCTGCACCACGGCAGTATCAATAGATACATGTTTGTTCTTTCCTTTTTAAAACTGTAAGCCATAGAATTTACTATTTACACCTACTTTAGACATTTATTCTGCTTACAATATCACAGGCATGGAATGAATTCTATCTGATAGTGCTAATACATAAAGGTGTGGGACAAAGAAGGAAAATACTTAGTGTTACAAAATATGGATCATAGAAAAGAAACCCACTCCACAAGTGTGGTATTTGTTTAGAATGTTTGGACATGCTTTCTTCAAAATTTCTGGAAAAGGTTCTAAAATTGGTAGTAGGAAAGGACAAATGAGCAGGTGCAAATTCTCCTCTGTGCAACAACAGTTATTGAATATACCCCATGACTGACCAGCTACATAAAACCCACAGAGTTTTGTTAAAGTGCCATGGGCTGACAGCATAACAAAATAGAAGGTGTAAATAGAAAATTTCTTTTTTTCCTTTTTTAAAACAAGAGTTCACTGAGAATCAGCAATAATAGAATATGCTGTATAAACTATTCTCTACAAAGGTTGATCAGCATTATTTACAATTGGTACATTGATACAAAAGAAGGCATACAAGTTATCCAGGTCGCTTTTTTTTTTATGGCTGACAGGTCTATGCATTGCGTTACGCTTTAACAACCAGAGCTTTCGAGCCTCTATGGCTGGCGACAAGTCACAAGATCTTCAGGCAGATGGGGGTGTGTGCAGTCAAGGGGCTAGGAGAGAGGGCTGAGTGGGGTGTGCAGAACAGAAGTACCCAAAGGATATTCCCCCAATAATGCTTTATAGGCTGGTCCAGTTGAACTCCATCCAAACAAACTGAAAGAAAACCTTTTATTTGCATTCCATTTTTCAAGCTGTGAGTTTTGAATACATCATTATAAAGTAAACCTGTAGCTGACTGTGAAGGAAGAAACACCGTGGGTTTTCCCTTTTTGCTCAGTTTCCAGAAATGTCCTCACCTTGGTCAGAGCCAGTCTTTCACCAAGTAAGCAGCATTCAGTGGGGAGCCTCTTTATTCCAGCTTGCAATTCAAGATGTAGAGAGCTAAAATGTTTAAAATCCATTGAATTGCTCCTTTAGTCCCTGTCGAGACATTATTTCTCAGAAGCAGCCACTTAATCTCTCAACCTTTGTTTTCCCTCTTGAGTGTAAGAGTTTGTAAATCAGAGGGTTATTTTGTTGCTGAGATTTTTTTGTTTTCACTCCTGCAAGTATTACAACTCAAAATAAATTATTTAAAAAAAAAAACAACAGACTTCTAAAACTGAACGAGACGAAAATTGTGCAAAAATAACAAAGATATGTACATACTTTTCAGTCTGAAGAAATGTACAATAAAAACATAATTCAAAGAACATTTTAAAAATATAAACATTGCTTCAACTTTCCTAAGTTTCATATTGTTTCTGAAACTATTCTGGTCAGTTAGCTCTGTAATATAGTAAAACATAAATTATTACAAAATTAACACTATAAAAATTTACTTTAAGAATATCTTCTAAACTTTTTTCAAAGGGTCTAACCTTGTTTATAATTTCTTAAACATTTATAAGTCTTAAAATCTGCCTTAACCTTTTTTTTTTTTAAAAGAAAAAGTAACAATCTTCCCTTCAATTTGCAGTCTTTTTTTCCCAAGATGGAAATAAACCAGCATATAAGTGCACTTTTAACACTGTAGAAATAAAAATGAATTCATCTGAACTAATGTCCTAGTACCTAATATCAACTCCTGATTTTTAAAAAAATCATTTTATATTAAAAACTTTAGTAATCCTATTAAGAAACACTGTCAGTGCAATTCCATTGATGCAAATCACTCCGTTTGCCTCCCGTCTTTGCAAAATCTAATCATATGGTGAAATTTAACAGTAGTCTGATCTTTGGGTTTGGAGGGAATGGGAAAGAAAACTTTAGGGTAGGGATGAGGGTTTACATCCAGCGGCAAAACTGGCATTCATATCTGACTTACGGATGAAGCAAAAACTCCTAGTATCTCTTCCATTATACTGTACACAAAGTTACATGATTCATAGCACAGAACACCTATTTTTATATGGGGAATTCCTTTCCTGATTACAATTCCCAATTAGAGCTTATGGTATTGTTTCTTTCAGAACTCCAGTGTGAACAGTTTTGTAGCTGCAGGCCTCTGGCTTCTCCCTTCTGGCTCTTCTCCATAAGTGGTGGCCTTACCATTCTTTCCTGGGTGGCTTGTAGGAATGGGGGCCTCTGGCCAAGGGCATGGTGGTGGGTGGGCAATGCTAGTATTTATTCTCAACAGGGGTTTGGCAATTAACCCTCCATAGCAGTTTTCCCTCAAGCCCTTTCTTCTGGCCCTGCTTTTCTCCTCGTCAAACCCCAGAGGGCAGCTTGAGAACTTCCACAGCCCTGGGTACCATTCCTCCTCCTGAGTGGCTTCCTGAGGTCTTGTGCCCCTTTCCCTGGAATTCTTCCCCCCAGTGACTTGCTCGGCTTTGTGCCCTTGGACACGGTGCTCTGGGAGGGATTGTGTAGCATGGAGGCCTAACAAGCTCAGATGATCACAGTTACCCAATTTCCACCATCTTTTGAGGATGTCTTTTCCTACCCCCACACCATTCTTCCTGCAACCCTGTAGGTCTGTTCCTGCCCCTGTCCCTAACCCAGTACATCTGTGAGCTGCACAGCTGCACAGTGGTACTGAGTGAGCCCCATCATTAAATGCTGCTGTTCTCAACTTTGCATCTGGTTCCTGCTATTCTGCTTCCCTAGAAATCTGATGGGGACACTTGGCCCGCCCTCCAGCTCTCTGCTCCCCAAACACAGGCTGCTCCCCAGCAAAGCTCCTCCCCCATCAACACGCTGTCTAGAGGGGAGGTACGAGAGCCTGTTCCTCTGATGGCCAGTGGGGACCCAGAGAGTGGCAGGCAGGACGGGACGGGAGGGAAAGATGGAAGAACCCAAGGAAAGGAGCACTGAACGTGCTCAAGTTCAAGAGTTTCAGATGAGGCCAACCAGGAACAGACATTCTGCAATGTCTGCTCTTGTGGCTGGAGCAAAATGATGCAGTAGCAGCATCAGAAGCTAGATGAGTGACTCCAAACTTGGAAGAAGGTATACACATGGCAAATGAAAGAACGGAAACAAAACACTGGTACTTGTTTTCTGTAAATCTCAAATTCACGTTCTTTTGCCTTTTTTTCCTCAAAACTAAAAATTGGTCAATTAAAAAAAGAAGAAAGGCCAGAGCCACAGGTAGGGCACAGGAAACAGACTCTCCCCCACTGCCCACTCCCCTCCCTCTTCTGGCTGGGGTGGGGTCCCGTGGCCAGGCATTGGTTTGGAATTGGCTTCAGAGTCTTGTTATGGAAGAGTCCTTATCCTGCCCGTTCTGTTTGTGTTCTTCTAGGAAAGAAAAGAAAAAAGAAAAAGCTTGTTTCAAAAACATACATTTGGGGTTACCTACAAGAGTTCAAAAAGATAGCCTCATTTCCTCATCTATAATAAAAAGGACACCATGCCACTTCCTGCATTCAGCAAAAGCCAGCTGTGATGAGCAAATGAGGTGACTGAAGTAAAGGACTCGGTAAATGGAAGGTAGCCACAAAGATCCCAGCTGTGGAGGAAAGCACAGGAACAAATCCTGGAGATTAATGGGGCTCCTCTCCAGGAGGGAGGACCAGGATAGCTGATCTGTCTTCATTTTTGTTTTGTTTTTCTGTCCATCTTTTCCTAACTAACCCCCAGAGAGCATGGAGAATTATCCAAGGAAGAAGTATAGTGCTGGGTTAGGCATAAAGGCTTTGAATATACAGGTTTGGTTCAAGTTCCTTCACCTTCATCTGCAAAATGACATTTTGTCCCCAACATGACCAGTTTGTTAAAAGGTTGAAACGTATGTAACGTATGTGAGGGGCAGAGTACAGCATCTACAGAGGAAGAGCTCAACAAAAGAGAGGTGTTGGTGTTATTGCT
This sequence comes from Bison bison bison, assembly GCF_000754665.1. Taxonomy (NCBI): domain Eukaryota; kingdom Metazoa; phylum Chordata; class Mammalia; order Artiodactyla; family Bovidae; genus Bison; species Bison bison. The sequence continues at coordinate 1,066,495 of NW_011494734.1, forward strand.
ACATTCAGTTAGGCTGTCTGTTAAACCCCGCTGTGGGTTTCCAGCTGGTGTGCCTGGAGCTGGTGAAGGCACAGGTGCCTGCAAAGGGTCAAAGTGGAGTCTCCAGGCACACCTTGCAACCCGTTCAGGAGGCCTGCTATCAACAGGCAGATTCCTGGGGCCCTTCCTTCACCCTAGCACAAAGGATGGGCTGCAGGTGCTCAGTGCAAACCCCACCACAAGTGACTCAAACTGGTGGAGATGCACTCCCTGATCTGAGGATACAAAACTGTTCCCTATTAACCTTCACCCACACTCCACCCAAGGTTTGTGGGGAAAGACCAAAGGCCAAAGTACAGAAAAACACTGTAATTTTGTATCTGACACATATGGCACTTCTAAGACAATGTAATAGCCATACACATATTTTTTCCCATCATGTACAACCCTCCCTGGCCTCCCCAGGACGTGCACACACTCCACTGGAGAAAATCACATCTACACTGTTTACACACCTCAAGTTTATTAAAAAAAACCTCTTAAATCTACCCTGAACAGTTCCACCATGAAACCACATCCTGAAACCACATAGCTACAGCTCATCAGAAGCCTCGAGAAAGTGCTGACCAATGTCTGCCAAGAGTAAGGCCTGTTAGTCAACAGCATCTTATTTAACTTTCACAGCGACCTCAGAAGGTAGGTGTCGATTTTGCCATTTAACGTATGAAAAACCTGAGACTCAGAGAAGTAATCTGCCCAACATCATGCAACTGCTAACAGTAAATGGAGAAGGCAATGGCAACCCACTCCAGTACTCTTGCCTGGAAAATCCCATGGGTAGATAGGTAGGCTGCAGTCCATGGGGTCGTGAAGACTCAGACACAACTGATCGACTTCACTTTCACTTTTCACTTTCATGCATTGGAGAAGGAAATGGCAACCCACTACAGTGTTCTTGCCTGGAGAATCCCAGGGACGGGGAAGCCTGGTGGGCTGTCGTCTATGGGGGTGCACAGAGTCGGACACGACTGAAGCAACTTAGCAGCAGCAGCATTAGCAGCTAACAGTAAAAGCTAGCATTTGTGTGTTAGGGCTCAGGCATTTTGTAGAGGCTTTATGTCAATAAATTAATTTAATCCTCACAAAAGCCACATGAGATAGGGGTCATAATGAGCCCATCTTACAGACGAGGAAACTCAAGCACAGAGAAATGAGGTAACTTGCCCAAAGGCACACAACCAATTACCAGAAGGCCTAGTTTTAGACTCCGGGCAGCCATTTTCTTAACCGGAGATGAGATGTGAACCAGGGTCTGACCCCAGAGCCCACGTTCTTTCCACCCTGCTGAAGACCCTATGGACTTCTGCCCCCCCAGTAACTTACCGGTCGGCTGTGTCCTGGGCTGGATATGCTTGAAGGACTGGATTGTGACAAAGCTAGGCTGCTATTTTTCCCAACCTGAAAGACACCAGTGAAGCCTTCCTCAGACACGGGCGTCAGCTGGGGACAGACTCCCGGATACTACGAGTCGCGAGGGGAGAGGAGGAGGCTTCATGGCACCTCGCAGGCCCTCCTCCTGTGGTGTGGAACTCGTGTTTCCACCTTAAACGTCAGAGAAAAAGGGATGTTTCAGGGGGCCTCCACCACGCCCCTCTCATCCCAGAGGGAAAACTGAGGGGAACTCTCAAGCCGTTTCCCAGATGTGCAGACTGCAAGTTTTCTGGAGGATGCCCAGTTTTCCCACCTATGACTGCAGTTCCTGACCCATCTCGTCTCAGGCCCAGACTCCGTTGGACTGGCTGAGAATGAATGCCTGCGTCTTTTCTAAGTTTTCCCAGCACACTCCACATCGTTAAGAAATACGGCAAGAGGCACAGCTTAAGCCCAGGCCTTCCTAACTTCCCGCCGGGGCGTGTGGGCGTGGCCGTCGTGCTCGCGGTGGGCGGCGTCCTCAGGGGAGGAGTTCCGCGCTACTCGCCTTTTCATAGACACCTGCCTTACCTTCGCAGTCTTGTTTTTTTGTTCAATTTAGTATCTCCGTGGCAAATTCTGGGGCCTTACAACTACCAGATACAATTAAATAGATCCCCTATTGGTCCCCAAAGCATATTTTACCTTGAATTTCTCACCCTCATGCCACGTCTTGCCCAGTCTCCTAAGAGATTCCAAAGGCCTAAGATTTCCCCAAGGGCTTCCTGAAGGGCTTTCCCCAACACCTGGAAATCACCGGTGGTGACCCTGGACAAAGCCTTTTCTTAATGGCCTGGTGACAAGCACCCAGACATCAGCTGCAATAGAGAACCAACATTGACTAGCTCCAAGGCAGCCATTACATTCATCCACTCTTTTTGATTTCCCTCCTGATGAGCACTCTATCTGATGGAGGCTTGTCTGCTCCTTTCACCACTGGTTTTGACTAATTCAGCATGCTTACAAAACATTTCATATGGTCCTGCATCAAAGAATCAACAGTGCCACATTTACTCAAGACAGAGGCACTCCACCCATACAGAGGTACTCCATCAATAGAGACAGAGATGAAAAGTCCAGACTCCAGAGGCAAACCGCCTGGGTGTAAATCCCAGCCCTAACTTACTCACTGTGTGACTTTGGGCACATTATTTAACCTTCCTGTGCTTGGTTAACTCATCTGTAAAATGGGGGTAATAACAGGTGAAGATTAAATGAATATATGAAGGGCTTGGACCAGAGCCCAGGCCATTAAGTAAAAGTTAGCTGCTAGAACTTCATTGAAAACAGGTGGCACTATAGCCTTGCTGCTCAGTTTGTGGCCAGCACACCAGTGCAGCAGCACTGCCTGGTGTCTGTTAGAAATGCAGACTCTCAGGATCCACCCCAGACCTGTGGATTCAGAATGTGCACTTTATTGAGAATCCCCTGGTGATTCATGTGCACATTCAAGTTTAAGAAGCCCTGGATCTGCCCTCCATCCTGAGACCTGGAGGTGGCATGGGCGAGCAGTTATTAGTTTCAGGGTGGGGGTGCCCGGTGGGTTCTGGTCCCTCTCCTCAGCATCCCTGCAACTGCAGATGAGTGCAATTGTCTGGGCCCTAATGAGAGGACCTATGTACCCCTTGCAAACGTGGCCTTGGGTTGCAGCTTGTCTGGCCCTTGAGATCCAAAATTGCTTTTCTCCCATGTTTGCTTGTGTTTTGTGAATCCCCCTCAAGAGTTTCTCTTCATGAGGTTTTAACAAGTCTCACACAAAGATGATGAAAACCATGAAAACATCTTTTAAACAACTGCCTCGCATGCCTCCAAAACCCTCACTCCCAGGCAGGGCTGGAGCCCATTGAATTCTGTCAGCCTGGGGCTGCTGGTAGAGTCCATGCACACTGTCCTGCGAGGTCCCTCCCACTGGACTCAGCTCGCAGAGGCCCCAGGCAGCCCCTCCCTACCTGTGCTCCTTCCTCTACACACAAATGACACCGGAGTTGGGCGGGAGGGTTTCCTAAACAGCAATCCTGGCCAGAGAAGAATGGGGAGACTTGAGGATGAGAACAGGGCTCCAGGGAAAAAACATGTGTTCTTCATGGACCACATCCCATTCCCCCAAGCTTCCCTCACGACACCCTCATCTGTGTGTAGTGGCCTGGAACACTTCTGTGCCAGGTGGTGTGAGCTGCAGTGTTGCTTCAGGAAGTAAAGAGTTATCTTAGGAGTAGGGAGCCTGGTAAAGTGAGAAGCACAGCACCCCACCCCACCAGATGGGACCCAGGTCATTAAGTATCCTGCTAGGCCCCGGGTTCTTCCTAAGGGGATGCCAATAGATCAAACTGCTTGGCAACAGAACTCTTCAGTGAAATCATCCAGACTGACAATAGAGCGAGGTGGGGAGCTCAGAATCTCTCTGTGCCTTAGTCTGCTCATCTATAAAGTGGTGATTACAACAGCGTCAACTGTGCTGGGCTATTGTGAGGATTAAATGAGGTGATACTCATACAGGACTCGGAACAGCACCTAGCACGTAGTGGATACTGTACAAAGTGTCTGTTACATAAACTTCTCTCAGAGCAAGGGGTGGAATCACCTAGACGGAGATCAAGGAGGGGACTCATGCTTGTGTTACCTGTCTGGGCCACCTGTTTGGACCACTTGGCTAAGCAGGGGTGGGGGGAGGGGGCGCTGCCCGGTTCCCCAACCCCCCTCCCTGGGCAGTGCCAGGAGGCTCCTGGAAGGACGGGCCCCTTACCTGCCGAGAGGAGGTGCTGTTAACGGGATCGGGCACCGGAGCAAGAAGGCTGGGCGGGTTCTTTCTGTGAACGCTATTCATTCCAGGCATTTTAGTGATTTTACAGGCTTTGCTACTAGAACTTGAGTTCTTACGCTTTTTTCCTTCTGATTTGTCAAAAGAGAGGGGCAGAGAAGACACAGCATTGTGTGAGGCCAGAGAGAGGTCCCCTGCAAGGGTGGGCACAGAGAGGGGACAGGAGTCACTGCTGCCGCCCCCAGAGCCCACGTGTCTCACTAGGTCCGTGGGGCCGCCAGGCAGCGAGGTCCGTCCTGAGGGCTCCAGTTTGGCACTGAGTGGGCTCACCCCATTGTTTGAGTTGTGCACAGACAGACTGTTATAGGGAGGGGCCGCCTGATAGGAGTTCAAAGCAGAACTGGCATTCAAAACACAGTTCTTTTTGTGGGGCCCTGACAATGGGGAGGCGAGGGATGTCTGCAGGGGTAATGAGGAGGAAGAGGAGGAAGTCGAAGACTGCGGCTTCCTCTTTTTGTTACTTGGAGACTCGTCGCTACGGGCGGACAGGTCTTTGACTTTTGAGGATTTGCTGGTTTTGGTTTTGGATGGCTTGTGGGATGGGGAAGCGATGACGGCTGGTATCGGGGACACGGCGGGTGGGGCCTTGAAGGTTGAGTCCATGATGCTGAGGGTTGCGGCCACATGAGGGAAAGCTGTGGTGTGTGACATGAGGGCGCTCGGGTCCGGCGATGTCACAAAAGCTGCATTTGAGAGCATGGCTGATGTCATTATGTAAGAAGAGGTGAGTCTCGAGCTGATGGGAGCTGAAGGAAGATACACAGCACTGGGGTTGCTGAAAGGCTGTAAAACGGATGCTGGAACAGGGGTGGTGAGGTGGGCTGCTGGCGAGGGCATGGGGCTATCTGCCGCAGGAGGGATCTTCCTAAACGTGAGAGAAGAGTGAAAGAGAAACAGTGAGAAATAGGCTTTGCATTGCTCCAGAAGCTCGATTAAGTGTGAGCATCAGGGCTACAGAGAAAACCCTGGTGGAAACCAGACTATGGAAAATGAAGCCTTGAAGGATGGCGGAATCTGATTTATGGCCCTTCCCTATGGTTTCCCCCCATTGCAACATCCGGCAAGCTAGTTTTAATCACTTTCAGGTTTTCAGATCCTTTTCTCCATGCTTGGCTATTGGATAATGGCTGATTTGGGTTCCCCAATAAAAGGCGAATGTTAATTAGAATAGAAATTGCCCCCACAGTATCCCCCTGTTTTCTTGCCCCTGGCAGTGATGAAGGTGATTTTTAATGAGAGGTGGTCATTTCACACTTAGGTCCTGGCTTGAAGAAGGGTGAGGACGGGGCTGTGCCACCTGCACATGGGGGCCAGAGCATCCCCCCGTGCCCCTGCAGCCTCTGCCCCTCCCAGCCTCCACACCCTGCTCTTGACTGGAGTCACCCCTCTCCTCACAGGCCAGTCTGCCCCTGCATGTGCTGTCTACAGTCTCTGGTTACCCTGTAGAGAGGCACTTCTACATTTGTTCCTCTTCACCTTGCTCTGCCTCCCCACTCACTCAGGAGCTATCACTGGGGTATGGCTGTTCTTCAGCAGGTCTTCCTGTCCCCGGGTTAAGAAGTAGGGAAGGTAGAGGAATCCTCACAGATCCAGAGAAGGGGATCAGGAATTTCTAGTTTGTTCTGAAAGTAAATGCAGGAGAACACATGAATGGGGGGTCCTTCCTGAAAGCTGGAGTGGGGGTACCTGGGAAAAAAACTCTCTGCCTCCTACACTCTGTGGAGCCCAGGCCAGCACCAGGTAGAGGGTCGCCCTGGGAGTCTCCCCACAAACTCCATCTTTTGACTCATGATGGAAACAGTTTCTGCTTCCAAGCTGTTGCCTTGGTTCATGTTGCTACTACTCTGGGGACCGGGAGGAGCATGGGGGTTCGGGGTCACCATGTCTCTGACTTTTCAGGAAAGGATACAGACCTCAAGAGAGAGGAAACTCATCTCAGGAGCCAGGTGCATATTTTCAAACAGGTTCTTTCCTGTTTCTCACCTTGCTCACCCCTCCCTGTTTCTACTGGAAGTCATTTTCCATGTAGCTGGGGCTCCCCAGAAATTAGGAACTAGCTCTGCCTCTTGGAAAGCAGCACTTGAAGGCGGGCAGGTGTGAGACAGTGCCTCCCTTCAGCAGCAGGACAAGGCAGGGAACTCTGGAAAGAGGCCCCGCTGAGGAGGACACGCCTCTCCTAGCCCTGCTCTCTCCGAGGATTCCGTTTTCTGCCTGCAATTTGGTAAGGCCCATGGCGTCCATCTCTAGGGTGGAATCCAGGGGGATCCTTGAATACACAAGTGCAGTGTCCTCGAAATCATCAGACTGAGATCCAATATAGGAGAAAAATGTTGCCAAACTCAGAGTGGCCATAATGGTGTTTGAAAAACCTATTTTCTCTCAAGCCTAAAGAGGGGAAAAGATGCTGTCAACACTAAACAAGGGCTCCATTAATAGTACTTGTTGCAATGAATGAATGACTGAATGAATGGATGGATGGGTGGATGGTGGATGGGTGAGCGGATGAATTCTCAGCAGCAATACAACAAAGCATGCCAGCCAAGGACTCCCATAAATCAGATGAGAAAGGCCTAAACACACCCTTAGAACTGTCTGGCACTGCACCACCCCTCTCTAACAGCACCAGGGCCCATTTCTCAGAGGGTGCAATGTCCGCACACCACATCGTCTCTGCTGGCTGCCGCCTCCTGTGGTTCTCCAGGCATCCCACTCAATCTTTCCTTCACTCAAGTTTTGTACCAGCTAAAATATGGGTAGGAGTCCATATGGGCAGGGTTCTGGCAGTTACTTGTAATAAAAAGTTATTTACAAATACCAGATGGCTCATTTAGACAGGGCCCCAATCGATGACCATAAGCGGGATCCATCTGAGCGTCCTGATCCGGTATTTCCCCATTACAGAGTCTACACTGAGGTTTCAGCCTGTGCTGACCAGAGCTGAAGTCCTCAGCCTGCTGACAGTCCTGGCTGACACTCAGCACTGGGATGGGTGCTATTTTTCTGCATACTTCCTACTTCTTCCCTTCCTCCCCCCACTCATCTTAAGTGGACAGCAGAGGCAGGAGGGGCAAAGGGGCAGGGGGCAAAGCAGGGTGAGGGGCATGTGGCAGCTCACTGTCCCTGGGAACCGCTTCCCCCACGCTAGACAGTTCATGTGCTTTTCAGGTGCCAAATGGCAGTGGATTTCAGCTTGGTGGGCTGTGTCCCAGTTGCAGCTTTGCACGCTGGCCTAGGGAAGTCCCATACAAAAGCCCCCAGATGCGAATAAATTACAGTGCCCATCCTCCCCTGCCGGCTGGCACGGAGATCCAGATGCTGACCTGGCTGAAAGAGAATACTGTGTTGGCGTCTCCTGATGCAGAGTTAAATGCTTGTTAAAGAAAAAAGAGTCTTGGCCGTTCCTTTTCTTCCTAATGTCTTCCACGCCCCCATCGGCTGCCATCCCTCCAGGTTCGGGCCCGTCGGGGCCTGGGGTTTGGGCAGCGAGGTTGGGAGGGCAGC
>NW_011494734.1:1074362-1076905 GCF_000754665.1 Bison bison bison
TGAGAGGGCAGCGGGGTGCTACGCTCTCCAGAGTTGACACCCAGGCAGCCCCAATGTTGCTCAGTGACAGCAGATTTGTTAGGCAAGTCCTGAAAAGGGGGGAGGGACCTGATGCCCTGTGGCTCGGGTTTCTGTGCCTGAGGAGGAAAGGAATATGGACTTGAGCTGACAGGACACCAGGCAGCGAAATACAGATCAACACATTCCTTCCACGTGTCCGGGACTAACACTTCCACAACACAGGAGAGCACAGAGCTGCGGGTCACCAGGGCCAGCTGCCATGCTGGGGGACCCGCGCACAGGGTTCAGTCACCCGACACCAGGAATATGGGAACCCCGCATGCAGCCCGTCGGGTGCCGCTCAGAAAGGACACAGGTAGAAAATGGGTGCCCTTGAGACACACTGGGCAGTCACTTAAGTGAGAAGAAACCATCAGCTTCTCTTGTGGCCCTTTCCTACTTCACAGGAAGTGTCAGTGTGTCGTCCTAAGTCTGCTAGGAGAGCTTACAGCATGCTCGGTGGGGCTTGCTTCTAGATGTTCTGGAAGCTCTCAGGGTGTCGTGGTGAATAGGGGCTGAGGGGCCATCACTGGGAGAGAGGAGGCGACCTGGGAGCAGGCAGGTTTCGAATGCTCTTCCCATCCTACCCTAGTACCTAGTACTGTTTCTCAGGAATGCCTTCCCAGCCTTTCCTGGGCTTCGCTGAGCAGGCTGAAGGGTTCGATGTTGGCTTTCCTGGACTGTCTGGGCCTAGAGCTGAGGAATCCACGATTCTACAGATTATGAGATCTTAAAAGCTCACCTTTGCAGGAGCAGGGGGGCTGGAGATCGCCAGGGGGTCAGCCTGGCATTACCAAGTGTCCAGAATGGCAGTTCCTTAGGTGCTGTGCTTTGAGAGGACCTAGCGTGTCACTCTGTACAAGAGCATTGTATTTCCCTAAGTCAAGAAGGCTTTTTCCCTTTTTATAAATCTATTAAAATGTAAATACAGAGAGGTGTTGGAGAATAAAAAGACCATAGAGAAATGGAACATAAGTTCAGTTTGGGGTACAGAAAAGTATGTAGAGAGGTGAGGAGAGAGTCCTAGGGAGGTGGGAAGGGCCAAAGACAAGCTTAACCAACTTGGCAACATGGTCCTGGATCTGCCCTGTTGGCCACGCTGTGTAGTTTTTCATAGGACATTAAACAATTACAAATTGGTCAATAACGATTACGAAAGTTTCAGTATCCATATCTAGCATTAACATTACAAACAGAAGGATATTCTTAATATCATTAGATAGTCTTAGTTACGGCAAAAAAGGCCCTTTAACACTGTTAAATAAACAAGGTCTTATCTAATATCTTTCCATTTAGTTAGAAGATTACCAACACAAAAGTCATCTCCAAAGAAGATAAAACATACCACACATCGTAGTTGTCTCTGAAAAACTACAGGCAAGCCACCAAGAGGGGCTGACGTTCAGGAATTGATCATGAATTCTGATTTCAGAATCATTTCATTCAATAAAAAAGCCAACTAGGGACATTCATTTAGAAAACTGGGCTCAGAGGGTTGTGGGGCAGCTCAAATCTCATATTGCACAAAAACTGCTTACTTACTTCCACATCTGTGAATTCAAGTGTTTTTCTACCATGGAGTTTAGTGCGACTCGAAAACGATCCCATCTTCTATCAAACACATAGTACCCTCGTCCCATGAGGCGACTCCCAAATGAGCAAAACTGTGAGGGGAAAAAACCACATTTTAAACTTGGATTACAGGTTAATACGCTAATACAAGCCACACAGAGACAAATAACATTTACATAAAAACACACAGGGGTATAGTTTTCCTCAAAATAAAGAAGCAAATAGTACCGAAGCCAAAAATATTTCTGTGTGAGCTCCCAGATTTTCTGCAGAACCTCACAGGGTGAGTCAACAATAGTGACATTCAATCGTCTGTGGCACTGAGGGTTACCTTCTCCATCCGGGGACTGAGCCAGCACTTTCAGTTGAAAAAATAAACAAACCAACAGCAACAGTAGCCAGGACACTTTTTCAGCACCATGGGCCGGTCATATCAGCCATCTTCTCAAGGAAGCTGGGCTCCCCTGCTTCCCATCACAGGAATGGCAACAGCTGGTTCTAAGGTTCTCCTGTTGACAGATCATACCTTTCCCATCTGTTGTCAACAGAGCCACTTCCCTTCCAGCTGGGCTGAACCCCTTCCTCTCCTGGTGTCAGCCTCATCTCCCCTCCCATTAGCACTGCCAGGCTGCCTGGGACATGGCCACTGCCGCTGAGCTCTCTGCTGCTGCTTCTCTGGGCTGTGTCCAGTTCTCCCCTCCCTCAGAGCCTGAACGAAGACTCACCTTCCAGTCACCTTTCTCTGATTTACCTTGCCACTCTGAACTCCCACAAACCCCTATACACACTTCAGTACCTTCCACCTGGGAACAGCTATGTGGCTGTTCTGTGTGACACTGAATGCTTCTGTGGCGGTCTTGATGACTGCAAGTGTCTAAAGGCCACAGACCCCCACTCCTTCTTACTTCTCA
>NW_011494734.1:1077005-1108184 GCF_000754665.1 Bison bison bison
ATGAGGCTAGTAGGGATTTAGGCTAAAGGATGGACTATAGAGATAAGGTCCTACACAAAGTGTTCAGAGTGAACTCACACTTTGAACACAGGGCTGAAACATGAGCAGTTAGACGGTTAATAAATGTCATTTGATGATGATGTTAGGACACCCAGAAGGCCAGCAGACAGAAATGCAAGAAGGTGACATTTGGCTGGTCAGAGCTCAGGCAAGTTTGCAAGTGACTCTATAACTCAAATGCAGCTCCTCTCCCTCCCCCAGGCCTCTCCCGGCAGCTCCCTGGCCTCCGTCCCAGACACAGTGCTGGGCTGGCACTCATTCCACAAACGCTTCCTGGAACCAGTCTTTGGAACAGTTCTCAGGAGGAAATGCAAGACCTTCCCTTTGTTTTGTTTCTGCTTATGTTTGGGGGTTGGTGGGCGGGGGTTGCACTAAAATCTTGCCACCCATCAAATCTGGTATTCCTGATGAAAAACTCTTTTCCGCACATTAAGTGCTTACTGGCCAAGCCAGAAAACATACAAAGGGAGTTCTCCCACATGGAAGCTGGTCCCCAACAGAATATAGGCACTGGTCCAGGTCCAGACATCTTTTCTTCCTTCGTCTCCTTGCTAAAGACACCCCAAACGACGGTTCATTACAAAAACTGATTTAATGTATCAGTTGGCCATGAAAGAAAGGACAAAGCAAAGAAACAAATCCATGGCCTTTCCATTTAAATCAGCAAAACATGAAGGGCACACAAATCTGCCAGGCTCCGAGTTGAGCTAATCCACTGTAGCTTGGCATCATGTCATTTGGACAGAGATCTTGATGTGCTCCAGAGTCTGGCCTTCTGGTAGAGAGCCCTGTCTCACTTTCAGACTTGGAAGCTGGAGGCCTCTTAACTGTCTGTGCTACCTATGTCTCTAGTTCGATAGAGATGCAAGGCTCAGCGCCCCAGAGGCTCCTGTTCTTGATCGCATATGGTGCCCCAGGCAGGGCTGTAGCTCCTTGAGGCATGGGCCACTGTGGCAGACTCTACTAGTTGCCAAGCTCATCAACTGCCATCTCACCCCTAGCTCTCCCTGTTTTTTCCTGGCTAAGAGAACCATGTTTTTGTTCCGATATCTGGCATGGAGCAGTGAGCAGGAAAGGTGGGTTTCTTCCCAGAACCCTGGGATGAATCATGGCTGGGATCATCCTGTGTGCTGTTTTAGTTGCTAAGTCATGTCCGACTCTTTGCGACCCCATGGACTGTAGCCTGCCAGGCTCCTCTGTCCATGGGATTCTCCAGGTAAAAACACTGGAATGGGTTAGCATTTCCTTCTCCAGGGGATGTTCCTGACCCAGGGATCAAACCCGCATTTCCTGCATTGGCAAGCATTTTCTTTACCACTGAACCAAATAGGAAGCCCCATCCTGTGTTCCTACAAGCCTATCCTCTGCCACTGATTGGTATAGGGGTGGGCATGTGACCTACTTCTGGTGGGTGGAAGGGAAGGTCTGCTGGGAGGGCTCATAGGAACATCTTCTTCCCTAAGAAATGACATAAGAGCATCTTAGAGGAAGACTCCCTTCCTGTTGGTCCCTTTCCCCACTTTGTAGAATGCGACTTGGTGAAGATGTGACATTGGAGCTGGAGCCAACATATCCAAACCGTGCATGAAAGGCAAAAAGGGTTGGGGAATTCTCCCTCAGCAATATGACATTGAAGAGATGCAGAAACAAGCCTGGAACCACTCATCTCTAGAATTCTTGCTATATGAGACAAGTAAATGGTTGATGTGCATAATCAGTATGAGTTGAGTTTTCTATTACTGACAGAGGCATTCTTAACTGTCCCTGTTTCTATACTAGCCAAGAGGTTAAGTCTCAAGCTGTTAGTGAAGCACACCGGTAGAAGTGGGGAGGGAGTCCCTCTCTTGATGCAGGGTTGATTTCACCTACACAGTCCATGAGATCCCGGGACAGTCAGTGCTAACCTTGAAGGCTTCATGCTGGGACCAGAGCAAAGCAGCTATAGGGTCCCATGTTTCTGGCCTCCCTGAAATGAGGTCTGTTGATGGTAGCACCAGGCATTCCTTTTTTAAGTGCTCAGAGGGCCAACACAAACAAGCTTCCAGCTGATGCTTCCTTATACCTCCCACCTGGATTTCAACGATCTTCGGAATTGTTAAAGTGGACTCTTCCAAGGAACTGGGGAGAAACTGACCTTTTCATTAACCTGCTATCATGCTGACATGAAATGCTTCCTTCTTTCCTACACACACACACACACACACACACACACACACACGAGTTTTGTGCCATATGGTCACACCTACTAAGAACAATATAACTCAGAACCAACAGGGAAGAAAACCAGCCAGGGCTGGCACCTGGCACATTGCTCAGACAGACGGTTCCCAAAGCAGGTGAGCCAGACTGATTCTTGAAATCAGAGGCTGCCTTTCAGATGGGCAAGGCAGGAAGGTCAGCTCCCCAGTGCTCTTCTATGAACACCGTTTCTCAAGCATTATCACTTCAAGGTGCACCATAAATACTCAAGTGTTTAAAGGATTATGATCAGCTGGGTGCCCTTACCTTTCCTTCTGTGATATTCAAGGGGATTTCTAAGGCAATCACTCAACCTCAGGGAAAGCCCTTTCAAAAAAACACTGTCCTGGAGGCCTCTGCTTAGGAAGGGTGCTATCGGAGGACATAGCCCCCTGAACACCACATAGCACAGGGAGAAAGAAATGCCCGGATGGAAACAGAAGGAGGCCTACCGCAAGAGGTCTGGGGTGGTGGGTGGAGAAATGACAGTCTAATAACTTCTCGGATTCATCGGTTCCATCCATCTCCCCTTCATCACTTGACAGTCGGCTGGCGAGGTCACTTCCAACAGGGGGCAGAGGGGGTTCCGGAGTGTAGCCACTGTGATTTGAAGACGTGCTGCTGCTTATGCTATTTGCAGATGATGGTCTAAGGGCAAGAGAAAGCAAACAGAATAAACTTTTCTGAGGGAAAGAGACCCACCCAGTTTCACGGAGCTCAGAATCAGAGCGATTAGCCTTCCCGATACATTAAGGAAGGCAGGTCGATGAAAGACCTGCACAAGGAGAAATTTCAGGCTGAGAGGGGAGGCAGCAGCCAGCTCTCTACACGATCGGGTGGAGCTGAGACTGCCCTGCCTGAATGCCGGCACCAGGGAAAACTCCAACAGGGTAAGCGGAACAGAAAATACAAAAACCAAACTCGTGTGGCAGAGAATTAATTCAACTTAAAACTAGTCATCTATGAATTCAGTGACAACTATTCATTCATTTGCATGTAAGGAATTTACACTTGCCCTGCAGTTGCTTCTCTCTGAAAGCAGACCGCGATGGGAAGATCAACCGGATAAACAAGCTCAAATCAGTCAACAAAATGTCAGTGATGATGAAAGACAGCCTTACAAACAGAGCTACTGAACTACGACTTTATGACATTGTTACCATACCTACATGAAAAAATGTTTTGTCCCAGATAGGACCACAATTTCCTCACTGGAAGCCAAGCCTGTTTTTTAATATCAAGTCATATGGAGTTTAATTGTATCTTCTGAGGGTGAATGTTTCCATTTAATTTTTGACAAGCCACTAGACCCACAGATTGGCATGGCTGACTCAACAGTAGGTGTTGAAGAAATATGTTTCTCAATGAAGGAGTGAATTAATTCCATGTGTATAAACAATCCAACAGATCTCACCCCAGTCATGGCTAAGCTTATAGAAAAGCAGTGTCACAGTAAGAGGCAGTATCAAGGCTTTCTAAGCAGTGAACAAAAGAAAACACACCTCCGCATTAGGAGAAGAGTCAGAAGAATGGTCATAGCTAGTTGTTAGTTGTTTTGATTGATCAGGGAGAAAAAGAAGTTTTAGAGAAGAAAAAAAAAAAATCAGGATTTTTTTTTTTAATGTGGACCATTGTTAAAGACTTTATTGAATTTGTTACAATATTGCTTCTGTTTTACGTTTTGGTTTTTTGGCTGTGAGGCAGGTGGGTGGGAATCTTAGCTCCTGCATGACCAGGGAATGAACCCAGAGTTCCTGCATTGGAAGGCAAAGTGTTAACCACTGGACTGCCAGGGAAATCCTCAGGATCTTCAAAAAAAACAAAGAAAGGTTTTCTGCATTCTGTTTTGAAAGCTACCCCTTCAAGTAACATGAAGGGGCTTTTACTCACATACCTCTCTTCTCTCCCTCATTTTCACCTTGGACACTGTGTTGTTTTGAAATCTTTCTAGGTGTCAAATACCTGAGTTCCAACCAGATCCCCAAAGCACAGTCACATAAAAACAAAGCCACAAAGGTGGAAAAAAAACTGATAGATGAATGGATAAATAAAACATGGTATATCCACACAATGGAATATTAGTTAAGTCTCAAAAGGGAAGGAAATTCTGGTATATGCTACAGCATGGATGAACCTTGAAGACATTACACTAAGTGAAATAAGCCAGTCACAAAAGACAACTACTGTATGATTCCACTTAAACAAGGTATCTAGAACAGTGAAGTTCAAGGCAGAAAGTAGAACGGTGGTTATACCAGGTGCTGGGAATGGGGACTTAAGTGTTTAATGGTACAGAGTTTCAGGACTGAATGATGAAAAAGTTCTGGAGATGCATGGTAGTGATGGCTGCACCACAAGGTCCTCAATGCCACTAAAAAAGATTTTTCTTTGCAAAGAAAAGCTGGTTTCCATCTTCATCTGGACCTTGTTTCTTCTGGATGTGCTGCAGCCATCTTGCTACAGACTTTGAAGATGGAGCCAAAAGATTGAAGAGGGTGGAATAAAAGGGCAGAGAAGGACAGCCAAACCCTGATCTCTGGGGACTGGTGCCCTTTCACCTCTGGACTTCCTGTCACCAGCAGTAAGAAATTTCCTAATTACTGAAGTGGTTAGTAAGCAAGGTTTTTTCTTACTTGCACTTGAAGTGTCCCAACAAGTGTGAAAAAGAGATTTTAACCTGTTTTTAGGACACAGACTGTAGCTGGAGAATGTTAACGGATGGGAAAGGAGCTGATCTATCACAGAACCCTGATAAGCAGGGCACCGTGAGCAGCTAGAGCTGCAAAAGTCACAGATGAGGTGAGGACTGAACACAGCAGGAGAGCTGAAAGGCTTGATATTTGGTTGTGGGACCCACAGGTCATCATTGCTACCTCACATAGCCAGATGACTTAGCACTGCTCCAGCTGCCCGTTCCCCTACCTGCCCGCTCCCCCTCCAATCAACAGAGAAAATGAACTGAGATTCCAGACAGGGGGCCACCAGCAGAGACTAGGAGGGAGCACAGGGCTAGAAAAAGGGGGACTAGGGGCTGTCCCTGGTCAGAGACTTAACTGGCACTCCCCTGCCCAGCACATCAGTAGGCAGGATTCTTCCTTTGGGAAACTTACTGGCCGCAGAGAAAACGCTTCCATACTTCGCATAAATATCAACAAAAGGCTGACTGGTGAGTGATGACCTTATGATTGACAGTCCCACACACAGACCTCCAATCAGCTTATTAGAGTCTTTCTTTTAAAATGAATGGTTAGAAATCACCAAACATTCCTGAAACACTCTCCAACGTTAGGCTGACCAACCAAATATCAAGCACATAAACACATACATGAAACAAACCTGGGGGAAATGAAGATAAGGGAGGAAAAGAAAGAAAACTAAGAAGCCTATCTTCAGATATTAGAATGGTATCACTTCTGCAAAAGATGGTATCTTGTAGGATATTATAAGAAGCAACCAGATAAAAAGAATTGGATCCTGGTGACTTCCTTGGCAGTCCAATGGAATCCACACTTAAGAACTTGATCCACAGTTAAGAATCCACGCTTCCACTGCAGAGGGCAATGTTCCCCTAGTCAGGGAACTAGGGTCCTGCATGTCACATGATGCCATCAAAAAAAGAAAGAAAAAGTAAAAATCACAACCAGATCCTAAAATTTAACAAGTAAATCATAAATTATTTAATATACAGTTTTAAAGATAAAGTAAAAAAAAGTCTTTTAGGCAGTGAAAAAAAGTCTTTTAGACAGTGGGACAAGAGATTGGGAGACAACAGGAGAAAAGGGTAAGAGAACGAAAAGATCAGAGCAAAAGCTCCAACACCTCAGTAACAGAAGGTTAAAGAGAATAAAGCTAACAGTAGGGATAAAATTATTTAGGATGTAATAGAAGATATCCCAGAAACAGGTGTTTCCAGATTTAAAGGATCTACTGAGTACCCAGTACAATGAATGAAAAAAGACCTATATCAAGGGGGATCCCTGGGAACTTTCAGAGCCCCATGCTTCAGAAATCAAAAATGGAATCAGAATGATACAGAACTTCTCAATAAAAATCTTTGATGCCAAAAGTCAATCAAAGACTGCTCTCAAAATTCTGTAGGGAAATAGTTTTCAACCCACTTATATATTCAGGGAGATGATCAATTAAGTGTGAGAGTAGAATAAAAACATTTTCAGGTATATAAGGATTCTAAAAACTGACTTCCCATGTCCCTTTTCACAGGAAGCTAATGGAGAAAACACTTCATCAAATAAAGGAGCAAACAAAGAGAGGAGGCAGCACGGGGCCCCAGGAAAAAGGTGCTCTAACATAGAGAGGGTAAAGTGAGCTCCAGGATGGCAGGAATTACTGTTTTTCACTCTCTGTTAGGACTATTTGGTTTTTAAACAACATGTCTATATTCAGTTCAGTTACTCAGTCATGTCTGGCTCTTTTCGACTCCATGAACTGTAGCATGGCGGGTTCCCTGTCCATCATCAGCTCTCAGAGCTTGCTCAAACTCATGGCCATCAAGTCGGTGATGCCATCAAACCATCTCATCCTCTGTTGTCCCCTTCTTCTCCTGGCTTCAATCTTTCCCGGCAGCAGGGTCTTTCCAATGAGTCAGCTCTTCGCATCAGGTGGCCAAAGTACTGGAGTTTCAGCTTTAGCATCAGTCCTTCCAATGAATATTCAGGACTGATTTCCTTTAGGATGGACTAGTTTGATCTTTGTGTACTCCAAGGGACTCTCAAGAGTCTTCTCCAACACCAAAAAATTAAGTTTCATTAAGAAAAAAAAAATCTGGGGGCTCTTGTGGTAGTCTAGTTGTTAAGAATCCGCCTACCAATGCAGGGGACACAGGTTTGATCCCTGGTCAGGGAAGATCCCACATGCCGAGGAGCAACTAAGCCCCTCAAGTCACAACTGCTGAACCTACATGCCGCAGCTACTGAAGCTGTCACGCCTAGAGCCCATGCTCAGCAACAAGAGAAGCCCTGGCTTGCTGTGACTACAGAAAGCGTCTGGACGCAACAAAGACCCAGCACAGCCAAAAATAAAATAAATAAAATTAAAGAGTTAACAATTAAAAAAATATATATATTTCTAAAAAGAAAAAAACCCATTTTTAATGGTTGAAACACTCAATAGTAAGTTCTGGGACTTCCCTGATGGTCCAGGGGTTAAACCTCCATGCTTGGACTGCAGGAAGCATGGGTTTGATCCTTGGTCAGGGAACTAAGATTCCACATGCCATGCAGCATGGCCAAAAAGGAAAAAAAAATAAATACTAAATTCCAGTTGCCAGACAAAAGAGAGGAGGCGAAGGAAGGAGAATCATGGGGATTCATGGAGCATGAAAACTGCAAGTTCCAGAGCAGAAGCAGCTCTGAGAGCAAAGAGAGACATGAAGGAAGGATGCCAGGCGTATGCGTGCACGTGTATGAAGAAGGGGCTCTGAACCTTTTCCTTTTCAGGCCTGAGTCACGCAGGGTGCGGGCACCCTCCAGCAATGATGGAGTGGTGGATGCTTTCAAGACCTCCTTCCAGCTCCTACTGCTGCCCTCCAGGGTGGGACTTGGAGGGATGGGGTGTGCTGGAAGCAGCCTGTGTCTCTGAAAAGCCAAGGGTTGGTGAGGGTGACCGGGAACAGGGCTACTGGCCATGAGAAAGTGTGGGCAAAGTCTCGCAAATGTGTTAAACTGCTGTCCAACCCTTCTTCCTCATCACTACATCACACCTTCCCTCTCCATTTACCAGTCTGGTCTAAAGACAGTGCAAATGATGATGGTCCCTGTCCAATTCCCCTCAGGGAAGCTTAAAGTCCCTACCCCCACCACTCTGAGGAAGCCCGAGCATCAATCGAGTGCTTTGGGGAAGAGCACAAAGGAAACTGACCTTAACTGAGTCCCTAGTGGTAAAGAATCAGCCTGACAATGTAGGAGACACAAGAGATGCAGGTTCGATACCTGGGTCAGGAAGATCCCCTGGAGCAGGAAATGACAATTCATCCAGTATTCTTGCCTGGAAAATTCCACGGACAGAGGAGCCTGGTGGGCTACAGTCCATGGGGTCACAACAACGAGTGGGACACAACTGAGCACACACACACACATATGTGTAGGCATGTCACATATATTTTCTCATCAGAGCTACCCACTGCCTTAGGCGTGTGTAACTATGACCTACATTTCTCAGATGAGGACACTGGTTGCCAAGCTAATAAAAAGTGGAAATGAGACTGGTCTGTCTGTTTGACTTTAAAGCCCGAACTACTGAGAAATGGGTAGGAAAAGCCCAGGGATAAACCTAAGTCGAGGAGAGAAACGGTTTCCACTTTGGTGATTATACTATCAATGAGTCACGAACTGAAGTAGCTTTCACTGCAGACTCACCTCTGCCCCTTCTCAGGTTTTTAGGACCTTCTGCCTCTTTCCCCGCTGCCTTCGTCAGTCTGAGATTCATTGGTGTTTGCCATTTTATACTTTAGGGTGAGATGTGTGTTCATCTATGAGACAGAGGGGAAGGTGCCCAGACCTTGTCAGCACTGACCTCCACAGCTGACCTTTCCTCCCCTCCTGGGGGCCAGAGCCTGGCTTGTTAGAGCCCAGCTCGACACTCTGCACCTCCCACTGCCTTTCCAAAGAGTCCTGATGGCTTTGGTTGGCCTGGTTATCCATAGCCCTTGGGCCTTGTGGGGAAAGCAAGGTGTTCCCTTCGAGTTGGGGGCAAGAAAGCAGAGCATATAGGTATGTTATCCAAGGGCCCCCAGGTTGAAGGACAGAGGCCAGGAGGATGGGTGAATGGAAACCAGGTCACACCTAGGCCTTCACTGGCTCCCACTGCTTTCCCACTGACTACCATGGCCCTTCCTACCAGCTACCGTCAACTGAGTGCTTATTATGAGCTTGATACTCTCACTTAATTTTCCTTAGCTCCATTTGGCAGATGAGCAGTTTGAGGCCAGAGAGGCTGAGAGACATGACCACGTTCATTTAGTTAGCAGACAAGGAGCTGATCCTTGCACTTCCAATCCTATTCCAACCCGTGCTAGTTGACTTTTACTTTTCTAATCCTAGGCTCAAGTTCCTCTTTTAGAAACCCCTTACAAGAATGGGTTGCAATTCAAAAATATGAGAACTGGAATATTTTCAAGGTTACCAAAATGATATTTAAGAAGTAAATGTTACATAGTTAGCATTTCCTACAAGAGAAATTCACAATTGGGAAGGTATTACCATAATTCCACTCACGAGTCATTCTTTGGGTCAATTATAGATAATGAATCCAATTGAAATATCTATTATATCATCAGTATGAGGGAAATAATGGTTTTAAGTCTTATGTGAGTACATTAATTTCTGATCATGCCTTTTCGATCTCTGATAGCATGGGGTCTTGTTTGAACCTAAAACAATCGAAAGAGAACGTTATTTTCCACTAGTTCACCCCTGAGTCTTCTGGTGCCTTGAAAAGCATCCTCAAAAACTATTCTCTTACCAACATTTGTAACGTGCTCCTTGGCCTCCCTGTCCCTTTCAGAGACATTCTTTTTGCTGATTAACCTCACCCTCTCTCTTTCTTCTGTTTCTCTAAAAGAAAATAAACACCTGGCATTTCTCTATTGACAAATATTCCCCTGAAAATTACAAAAAAGGGACAGAAAGAAGCAGCTCTTAAGGTCGCCTGTTTTCATTTTTTAACGGCTGTCCCTGGTTTCACTGCTCAGCCAGGTACCACTGCTTGGGTGTGAAGTGCCTGCATTAGTCAAAATCAATGGAGCAATGTATAATAAAAGAGAATTTTCAGGGGCTTCCCTGGTGGCTCAGTGGTAAAGAATCTGCCTGCCAGTGCAGGAGACGGGTTTGATCCCTGGTCCAGGAAGATCCTACATGCCATGGAGCACTAAGTCTGTGTTCCGCAACTATTAGCCTGTGCCATAGAGCCTGGGAATTGCAATTACTGAAGCCCGCAGAGCCTGCAGCCCGTGCTCCACAATAAAGGAAGCCACCACGATGAGAACCCCACACGCCGCAACTAGAGAGTAGCCTTCGTCCGCTACAGCTAGAGAAAAGCCCGCGCAGCACTGAAGACCCAGCACAGCCAGAAATAAGTAATAAAATAAATACAAAGTGGGGTTCCCTGAAGTTCTCAGTGAATCCGAGGTGATCCCTTGGATGGGCAGTGGGTTCTGGGTACACGTGTGATGAAAGCAGGGCTGAGACGGCTTCAGGTGGAGGCAGGTTTGCTTTTATATCAGGTATATTTTATGGGGATAAAATAGTTCCATTGCCACCAAGAAGTGTGAAAGCTAGTGTATACAGAACTGAAGCCCTGTCCAGAAGTTTGGAGCAGAACTGTCTCCTAGACTCTAAAGCAGGGGCAATCTCCTTCACCAACATCTGGCATTACAGTGAGAAGTCATCATAAAAGGATCTTGCAAAATGAGGGGTGGGAAGGAAAGTGGCAAGTAAATGGATGATGACAATGGCTCGACAGTGGTTATGACGATGGGGATGTGTGGGTGCTGACTCTGTCTGACTGCATCTCCCCAGATGTCTGAGGCTAAGGTTGGTGATTCCAGAGGAGGCCTCTGGCTGTCAAACTGGTCAGGTTTGCGCCAAAGTGGAAGGCACAAGACATCCTGGTAGGTCAGTAACAATTGTCATCAAATATTTGCTTTTACTTTAAAAATAAATTCTATCCTCTTCTTCTATAACTCTATTCTCTTCATGCCTGCTTGCTGACTGGACAACTACTCTTTGAGACTCACAGTGTGTGCATTAAAAATCATCAGAGGCTATCAGTATCTACACTTACATTGTATTATTAATGCTTCCCTTTTATGATGTTGTGGATATTTGCGTCTTATCTTCTTAACTCTAAATTCTTAAAAAGCAAGATCTAGTTTCACTAATCTCTGTGCCCCTGCCTGAGAGTACCTAACACAGTACCTTGCTTATGGAGCAAGCGCTCAAATATTTCTCAAAGAGGGTTCCCAGTCTTATCACCTGGAAATTGTCTGTGGCTCAATACGGTACTCCACTGCCTGTCAAAGCACACACATGTGGATCTTAAATCACTCTAAATCCAAGTGGGTTTTTCTTTTCTTTTCTTTTTTTTTTAAAACTGAAGTATAGTTGACTTACAATGTTGTACCCACTGTTTTCTATTCTTTCATTTCCTCCCAGGACAACCAAATAAAATCTCAAAGAAGTGGCTGAGCTTTCTTGGTGTGAAGGGAAATTTAAGGACAGACATCTCCATCATACCAAATTTCCCTCTACCCTGACCACTGGAGAGTTGTGGGGAAAATTCACAAAATATTGTAACAAATGGGCTCTGCTGCTGTGCTGACTCCCCTCCCCTCCACAAGGCTTCCCTCTAATCTAAAAACCCAGGGATTTCCCTGGTAGTCCAGTGGTTAAAACTCTGTGCTTCTAATGCAGGGGGCACAGGTTCAATCCCTGGTCAGGGAACTAAGACCCCACCTGCTGCACAGTGTGGCCAATAGATAAATAAATTAAAAAAAAAAAAAAGCCAAACCAAACAACCCCCAACCTGGAAGTTGCCTGATGGCTGAGCGTCACTTTCAGGTATTTATTTACAGCTGACTCTTGCTCTGTGAAAACACATGCTGTCGGATTTGGGTCTGTTATGAGGTATGACAATGATGGCAACGATGACTACAGTGAGCATGACAATGGTGACAGCAATAAAATCCACTGGACACTACGTGGCAGACGCTGGACTGAGCCCCTCACACCCATTCTCTCATTTCAAGTTCACAACTGCCTCACTAGGTAGGACCACGATGACTCCCATTTCACAGGTGATCAGACCACACTCGAATCAGGCAGGCAGTCACTGACCATGGACTCAAGGCTTCCATCGCCGAGGGGGGACTTACCGAGGAAGCACAGAGTTGGGTGGCCTGGATTTTGCAGGGGATGCGACTTTAGGTTCTGGGCCCGAGCTCCCTGAAGGTCCCGGCAGTGAGTCCTGCGCCGGCCCGGGGGGATTGGGAAGTACTTCCCTTGCCGAAGTCAGGAGATGCTCTTTATCTTTAACTTCTTTTTCCCGGGACTTGGCTTTGTGTTCCGCCAGGAGGAGGTCAAATTGCTTCTTCCGGCCTGGGACTGCCCTCCGATGGCTTAGTGAGTGAGTCTAAGGAGAAGAGAGATGGAAAGCACAGCCTCTTTGATCAGCACATAAACCTGCTTCCCCAGGCCCTCCATTTCAGAAACTGCAATTCATGGGAATTTAGAGGTGCTTGAAAAGTCAACTTCAAGGCAACAGCTCCTGTTCTGCGGCTGGGAAGAGGCAGAGACCACACAAAACGCAACCGTGCCCTACGCTCCTGGCGTTAAGGAGCCAAAGCTTCCTCCGAAAAATGGCCAAAGATGACGAGCTTCAGCGCTGAACCCCTGAGGACCTCCCTGACGACAGGCACCGGTGAGGGCGCGCTGGAGTTAATCCAGGTGCAGGTGGGAGGCTCGTTTTGGCCCAGACACACAGAGACACCAAGCAGAGAGGGCCACGGCCTCCATCCCAAGAGGCACTAGCAGTTCAGTATGAAATACGGGGCTGGGGGCTACCCACGGGCGGCCGCTTCGGGTCAGCTGTCCCCCGGCCACCCCGGTGCGGCCGGATCAGGGGCGCGGCGGCTCGTCCTCCCCTCTGGGGCTGCCTTTCAGGGCGCTGCCGCCGCCGCCGCCGCCGCTGCGTGCTGCTCCTGCATACATTAAAACGTAGCAGGGTTTAGAACCGCCTGTGAGTGCCTATAAATACAATTTACTGTCTGGCCTCACAAGTAACAGGGGAAGCCTATTTTTTTTTTTTTTTTTCCTTCTTAAAAAGCCAGCCAGCTTGAGGCAGGCACTCTGCTACCATGGAAGAGAAGAAAGCATTTCCCTTACAAAGAGCAGCTGGGGGTCGTGTCGAGGCTCCACACCCTGCCGTGTGCAGAGAGTGGCATGCAAACATTTCGACAAAGGCCCCAGCGAGAGCAGGAAGTATTTTTTATGGAAAGAGAAATACCTTGCAGGTGAGGGATCTTGTGCAAGGTTTCTTTGTCTCGGGATCCAATACTCCACAGTGTTTATTTGGGTCAAATTCTCTCTCTGGTTTAAGAAACAAACAAAAAATATAAGAAAAAAGGAGACTAAATAGGATTTGGCATTAAGACTACATTAAAAAAAAAAAATGCACATTTGCACCAACAAGTGAGACATTGTCAGGCAATCTGTTTTGTTTTTTTCCCTCCAACCGGCTGCTAAAATGCTTCCAGAACTGCTGGGGGAAGATGGCGCTTCTCTCTGAACCCAAGAGTTCCCACGTCC
Source organism: Bison bison bison (assembly GCF_000754665.1). NCBI lineage: Eukaryota > Metazoa > Chordata > Mammalia > Artiodactyla > Bovidae > Bison > Bison bison. Next base: position 1,090,625 of record NW_011494734.1, read on the forward strand.
AGCTTTGGTGGGGATGTGGTAGGGATGGGAATGCATAAGGGGAGAGGGCGGGTGGGCAGCAGAGGGAAAGGAGCCACGTGGTTCTCAGGCTTTATTTCACTCCAAACATCTCCCCAGGCACCTCTGGGCAAAGCTGGCTGCAGACGGGGCAGAGCTACCGGAAGGCCCTGGGGCCACTTTCTCCCCTGGGGTAGCTCCGGGAATACATCACTCTCCCCACACTGCCCTGCTTTCCTAATAGTTTGAGCCATTTGAGTGGGAAATTATTCCTTGACATGTCAGTGTGACCTGCCTCTCTCATGCTTTGGAAAGTCCTCAGCACAAGGCCTTCCATGCAGCCTTGCTGACTGGATTTCCCTGATTCAGGAACATGTAGACAGGGGCAGGTGTGGGCTTTACTCTGAGGCTGAACCTGCAGGTGTAGAGAGGTCAGGGCCTGCTGGCCTCACCGTTGCTCTGCCCCAGCCTGGAGCCTGGTGCTCCAGAAGGGAATGAGCCGGGCAAGCAGTCCCCTCGGCACAAAGGATGGTTGAGGGAAGCAGGCTTTCCCCAGCTCCTGCCTTCCCACTGGAGTCCTGATGGCCCCTGTCGAGGTGACTTCTAGGGAACCTACTCTTTTTATGCTCATTTTGGATCCTTCTTCCTTCTGGGCTACAAAAATGTTCTCCTCCCCTAGAAAATGGAGGGTTGTGAGAGAACCTCTTAAAGACACTGTAAGCTTTATAGTTCTACCTCTTGATGGCCCGTGCCATTTCCGGAAGACACCCAGCAAACACCTGAGTCCTGCAGGGCAGGAATGACACGGTTCTTCTGGGCATTCACAGAGATGGGCAGCAGTGCAGGTGGGTGGGGAGGTGGATGGGCAGGTGGAGGGGCATGTATAAACTTGGTGGCATGTCCCCTTCAGGGCCTCCTATGGCTGCAAGCTATAAAGAGGTTACCTTGCCTGAAAAACTGTCTGAACTTGCTGGAGTAAAATCCGACCATAAAAAATGAATGCATTCTATTTTTAAAAGAAGGTTTGGGAGCTGTGGGATGGTTGCAACAGTGGTGATGACGATGTTTGCAATAAAACCATTCTCATATCCAAGACAGATTTCCTGCTTGGCTATCAAAATGCATCCTGCCCCTTTCTTTTGCTTTTGTCTTCTTTTCTTAAGCTTCATTTTTTAAGAAGAGAAAACTGTTAGGCCTGGAGATGTTTGCTTCTTATGAGCCCTCTCTGCCCACCGAGGAGGGTCTGGGCGCCAGGCCCCAGGCCGCCTGGTGCGAGTTCCTTCCCTTGGACCTGGTGGAGTCAGCCCCGTGCCCAGATCCACACCAGCACTCGTGTTGGCCTGGAACTGAACAGGTTGTTTGGCTGGGGGCAGGAGCTGGCTGCCAAATGTGAAAGCGAGAGAGAAATAAGCAAAAGACCCAATGAGACAAAACCACCAAAAAATGCAAAACCAACAAACACATACAAAAAATCCCCAAACAACTTCAGATTAAGGTGCCGGCTGGAAGCCACAGTCATGCTTCTGCCAGGACGAGGGAGCCCAGCCTCACTGCGCCCAGACAGATCCAGCAGCTCGTTCAGGGATGCCACCTCCTCTGCAGAGTGACAGTGACCTTTCTCTGCAGGAAGAGAGCTGGGTGCAGGAGCTCTGTCCACACAGAGAGGCCCCCACCCTCAAAGACAGTGCCAGGCTCTGCCTTTCTTGTGGGACAGTGGGTGAAAAGGGCATGGAGAGATTTTCAGGGTAATATAACTGTATCATTTGAATCCTTTGGGCACAAGATACTTTTCAGACCCAAACTTTTAAAAAGTTACAGACATAAGAGAAAACCTGAAATACAGATAAATACAAAGTAAAAAATAAAAATGACCCACAATTCTTGGGGGCACTTAGGAATTATGCTCATGCCAGAGGACACAGCTTCTCTTTCACAGGGCAGTTTTCTCTGTATGGTGGACCCTTGAATAACTTGGGTTTGGACTGTGCACAGATATTTTTCAGTAGTATATATACTGCAGTACTACACAACTGGAGGTTGGTTGAACCTGTGAATATAGAGGAACCACATACACAGAAGATCTACTAGAAATCATATGGGGATTTTCAACTGCGTAGAGGGCTGGCACCCCTAATCCCTGCGTTGTTCAAGGGGCAACTATATTTTTCTTTCTTCTGGTTAACATCTAATAAATGGCCAGGGTGTGTGAAGAACTTATAAAATTTATAGCTTTTCTTGATCTTTTGGAGAAAGTAAAACTGCCAGATTTCCTTTCATAACAAACCCAAAGCAAATACCATCCACTTGGGGGACCCAAGGGCCAACCACTGACTTAAGGACTGGCCATGTGCACCTTTCTGGGTACCTCCTGAGTGCCTACTCTGACAACCAAGTAGATTGCAGAGAGACCCCTCAGCACCCATCCTGCTATGCCAGTCTAAGTGTTCCCAAGTGGGAATTCCAATCTGCTTATGTGGGAAAGGCATTTGTAGCCCCAGACCACAGAATGAACCTGGAAACCAGTGAGACCAAAGGATGGAGATGGGCTGACAGCACCAATGTGACCGCCCCAAGCCTGCCCTGAGCTACCGGGAGATATCACAGCGGGCTGTCCAAATCTGCAGCCCTGAGACTTTGCAGAATCTAGGGACGATTTATCCTGTCAGAGCGAGGACAAAACCCTCCGAATCCACAGAGTGCTGTGGGGGTGCAGAGCTCCCCACCTTGGGAAAACCAGGATAACTCCTGCTAAGTGCTGAGCTAACTCAGCCCAGCCATCATCAATCTGGCCCGGGATTAAGAGAATAAGTTCTCCCCTGCATTTTGAGATGGGAGTTCCTGTTTGTAGGTAAACTCCATGTTCCCCTTAAAATGAAACAGACCTGCTCAATTATAAGATCGCATCACTCCCTAGTTCTGGACGCAACTCAGCTGTAGTCTGATCATGAGCCAGACTCAAAGAATACAGACACGTACCTGAAAGTCTCCTGTAAGGCTTGTTGTTGTTTTTGGTGCCGTTTTGGTGTTTCTTGTCTATGGTGGTAGACAAAATTCCTTTGCCATTTAAGATCTTCTCTGGGGAAGGTGGCACTGACTTGGACATCAAGACCGGCTTAATGACAGGTGGGGTGGAGACGGCAGAGGATGAGGTGGAGCAGGAGGGGACCGCAGGAGTGGTCGTAGAGTTCATTTTGACATTGGCACCATCTGCCTTCACTAGGTTAGGAATTTTCTCTAAACTGACTACGGGAACCGGAACACTGAAAAATAAATGAACAAACACACACACAATTGCCTTCTTTGATACATCTGGTCTGCTGAGAAGATATCCCTGCTTATCATTATCAGGACACTTCCTTATCACTTATTTATACTCCTCCTATAAGCGAGCAGCAGGATTCCAGTTTTGATGGGAGGGAGATGCATGCCTCAGAAAAGACCGACGGCGATGTGAGGTTGGCATGGTGCCAGGGATGGCATCAGTGCTGACTGATTACCTCCTGGATCAGTTGTCCCCATAGATCCTGTCGCTCCCCCATTCCTCAGTCCCCTTTGTCAGCAGTCTCCAAGACAGCACCTTGGGCAGAACAGGGTGCCTGCTGTGAAGCTCAGGAAGCAGTACAGTCTGTCCCTGAAGACGGTGTGCCATGGAGCCGCGTGCTGAATCACGCCCCCTCCCCCGCTGCTCGTCTAGTCTCCCACCCAGGCGACCGGGCCTGACATCTACTCAGCTTGGAGTGCTGACAGGCTCACAGTACATGGAGGCAGGGCTGTAGGCCAGCGGGCCATGCTCCATGCTGTCAGAGGACTCTTGGATCACTCATGTCCCAGGGATGGGCTGCCATGGAACATTATCTAATATTCCATTTTAGGCAGCTAGTTATGTAAATAGGCAATTCTCAAGGCTGGCAGGTGAGAGGATGAATTTTAAGAAGACAGAGCACAAAGGTATATGTTTGCTCTTTAGAATCTGTCACTCTAGCCCTGCTTCCCTGCCATTTCTCCTGTAATGGATATGCATTTGATTTCTGTGCATTTCATGCTGGAAGACCCTGTGTCTAGGGGGTGGTGGAGGACTCCATCTCCGGGTCTGAAAGGATGAGACGAAATGAGTAAGCTTTGCTTTGGTTCTTGAACTAGATTCCCTTTCCTCCTTGCAGGAGGGTGGAATGCAAACATTTCAGCACCCTCAAGTCATCCCTGAGCTGAGAGTGCAGCCGACTTAGCTCTCTGAATGCCAAATGGGCTAAACTAGGGCTCAGACATGCCTGCAGACAATGAAGGGCATGAAAGACACGCTGGTCTTGCAGGGGAGGAGTTTTATCTGTCCTCACGGCTGGCTGGTTCTCCCTTCTCCAAGATTCATTCACAGATCATTTCTTTGATCAATTTGTTCATGAAATTATTTCAGCAACCCCCTCAGCCCTTGTTGTTGTTGCTAGCCCTTGCCCCTTTCCTGACTTTGAAACAGGATCCCGGATGTTATTTATAGGCCTTTGCCAGTGAGAAGGGCACTCAGTGGTGGAGCACACTGCTCCCAAACCTCAGACTTCACCCCAAGACCACGTGCTTTCTAGGCATGGGGTGGGACCTCAAGCCCCACGTAAGGGGAAACTGCAACAGCAATTTTAAGTAAGATACCAAGTTACTGACAGTTCTGTCTTTGATCAGTGTCTCAATCACTGAGATAAAGCTACACTGCCACCACTTTCTAGTTAATGGCAATTCTCAAAGCACTCATCCTATGGCTGAAGAACAGCACAAGAAGCCCTTGAAAAGTCAACACACTAAGAAGCTGCAAAAGAGATTGCCTGGTGAAATTAGGGCTGCATTCCTGACTTCTTCTGAATGGTAAAATACGCAGTGCTACAATGGCACCCCACTCCAGTACTCTTGCCTGGAAAATCCCATGGGTAAAGGAGCCTGGTAGGCTGCAGTCCATGGGGTCGCCAGAGTCGGACACAACTGAGTGACTTCACTTTCACTTTTCACTTTCATGCATTGGAGAAGGAAATGGCAACCCACTCCAGTGTTCTTGCCTGGAGAATCCCAGGGACGGGGGAGCCTGGTGGGCTGCCGTCTCTGGGGTCGCATAGAGTCGGACACGACTGAAGTGACTTAGCAGCATGGGATACTAAATTCTTCCAGGCTCGTTCCTTCACTCAATTTTAAAAGGTACAAATTACAGACAGCAGGGTGGTGAAGAGGTATTTGTACACCATGTTCTTAGCAGCATTATTCATAATGGCCAAAAGGTGGAAGCAACCTTAATGTCCACTGATGGATGAATGGATAAACAAAATGTGGTAGATACATACAGTGGAATACTATTCAGCCTTAGAAAGAAAGGAAATTCTGACACATGGATGAAGGTTGATGACACTATGCTAAATGGAATAAGCAAGTCAAAAAGATTACTACTCCATGATTCCAATTGTACAAGGCACCTAGAGTTCAAGTTCATGGAGACTGAAAGTAGAATGGTAGTTGCAGGGGAGCTGTGGTTTAGTGGGTACTAAGTTGCAGTTCTGCAAGCCTTTTTACACTTAACACTTAACACTCCTGAACTATACATTAAACATGGTTAAGATGGGAAATTTTGTTATGTGTTTTTCACTGTAGTTTAAAAAATTTTAAACGCATAAACTAGGGGAAAAAAAATCCCACAAATTATAAAACTCATGTAGCTTATTCTCCAATATCCTGATTTAAAAAATATATAAGCCTCTGCTTAGAAAGCTCTTGTTGATTTATTTGTCACCCTTGTTCTAACTTGTTGACTTCTACTTCTTTAGAAAAAAGGGAAACTTGAAGTGTTGACATGCACACATGGACTCGTAGCCAGGTGAGAAGATTCTCTAGCACATGAGTGGCCTCCTCCCATATACTTCCCTGTGAAGCCAAGTGAGTTCAGGAAAGGAAACGCAGACCTTCACCTTTCAGACCCACTCTTGTCTCATGATGGGACAAGAGTGAGTACTCATGAGCTTAACAGAACGAGATGATATCAGGATAGAATGATCCAGAGCAACTGTACCAACTGAAATAAACATAAAAAAGGAGTCAAGCGGTCCTCAGATGCTCATAGCACAGTCTGCATTTCTTCCCTGAAGTCACCATCTAGCTCCAGTGAGCCCCATAAGGCAGCCACGCGAGCACACGTGCGCCAGGTTGAGCCACTGGAACAATGACAGGCCGGCAAGTGCGTGTGACTGATCTCCTAATTTGAGACTTTCTCCACTACGTGAGCGTGGTCCACTCACATCCTCTACTGCCAGCACTTCCAGAACTCCAGCTGGACTTCAACCCCAGTGCCCAGAGACAGGATGTGAAACTAACACCCATCAGTAAAAAGAAGGGAAGACTGATATGCGGTCCTCTGGGATTGGAATGGGGAGATGTTAGTGAAGAAAATCCGATAAAAAATGTTTCAAAGAGCTCTAAAGACCAGATGAGTCAGTAAGGAACAGAGCCACTAAGTAAATACTCCTGAAGTCATGTAAGTTGCCACTTGGCAGCAGAAAGAGAAGGGAGATTGAGTTGATGGGATAGGAACGCTAAGGTTGTCCGCTAGCTAATGGAGAAGGGCTACAGACAGAGAGGAGGAGAGCCTGAGGACCATCCCTGATCCTTTTCTCTGTATTACCCCTTCTTTCCCCAAAGGCTCTGAGCTTTCCCTTCAAGGCAACCTGCTTCTTGCCTGAGCTGAGATGGCACTTCTGCCGGGAATTAAGAGAAGACTGGGAGGCAGTCAGCTCAGTGATGATGGAAAGGGTCAAATACATCCTCAGAGGAAATGAGAGAGCAAAAAGAGAGAGAGAAGTATAGATCCTTCCTAGTTAACCTCACCAGTCTCATTCCAGCATAAATGCCATCCATCAGTCCAGCCATTCAGTCTCCTTTCTTCAGTCCTATTGACAACAGCCCCCAGATCCCAAATGGATGAACAAAGAGGGAAATGATTGCAAGATGGTGGCTCCCAATTTTGAAAACCAACTCCAAAGTTTCCATCTTTTCTCAGTCCTGGCTAACATAAGACTCTACAGAGAGCCTCAGGTCCTGTTTCATATACATACAGACCCCTGCATGTGTGAGGAGGGCCACTGCCTGGGCACTGTCATCTCAGGACTATCTTCTCCTTTCTCTCACTGTCCCCTTTTTCTCACTGCCCTCACTCCTTTTCCATCACCTCTCCCAGCCAATAAACACAGTGTTCCAGCCCTAGGCAACAGACCCTGAATAACAGGTTCACTTTTTTTTCATCTGGAAAGAAGTCAAAAGATTCTGATCCCTGCCGTCATTGTTTGGGCATCTCTTCCCTTTTCTGTGTCAAACATAGGCCCTCCAACACCTTCGTGCTAGGAGTTGGGTGGGGTGGAGGGTTGGCAGTACCCAAATGACTGACTAAGCAATTTATTAGTCTGTTTGCTTGGCTCTCCCTAAGGTTAACCAAAGCCCCTCAAGTTCCTTCCCTTTCAGTCTTAAGGTGTGCACTTACACACTTCCCCAGGTCTCACAATTAGTTGCATTTATCAGTTCACTACGTCCTTTCTTTGAGGAGCAATGTTTGAAAGGGAAGGATGAGTCCCTGCTCTTTCCCTGCTGCTTTCATAATGCCTGTTTTGTTCGCTTGGGATGAACTCTTTCAGGGAGCTCAGGGCTGCAGCTGGTCCCCCTGCTGTGTCTACTACTACTGGGAGCACTTATCTCCTTGTTATCTCGGCATCTCTCTCTCAGCTCCCTAGAAGGGATCCCATAGCCGAGAACAGTCCTCCCTTAGCTTCCTTGCTGGCTGTACCAGTGCTGCTTCAGCTGCCTGTGTCTGCTTCCTGGGTACCTGGCCTGTCTGAATTTACCTTTCTGGACCAAGGAGGGTCCTCTGACTTTAAGAAAAATGGTTCTCCTGGCCCTGAGTAGATTCCTCTCCCTGCCCAGTGATGTCTGCAAAAGAGCAGAGGTGGAGAATCTTCTCATGCCATTTCAAGGGCCACCAACGTGTCACAGGGCCAGCTGCTCTCCTGCCAGCTCTGCTTTCTTGGTAATCATGATTTATCCTTTCATCATCAACAGATAAGCCTTGTAAGAATGGTTTAGAAAATCTTTAGGCCTGCAGAAATCTTTGCCAGCCCTGCTCCACTTAGCAGCACAGGGGAAAGATGGATTTGACAGGCAGGAGCCTGAGGACATAGGGTATTCGTGCTGTGGGTTACATGTCTGATGAGAGCTCTCAGCTGTCTATTTCTCCCCACCAAGTCCTTCAACAAAGACCCATGAACCTGTGCTTCTGGCCTGGCAGAATTCTGAGGATCTCTGATTTACTGGCCAATCCTTGAAAGGGTCATCTCACCCAGCCTCTTGTCTTCCAAGCAGGGACAGTAGGTAAGTCATCCCAAGTCAAGAGGAACTGACCCTATTTCAAAAGGTCTGCAGAAAAGGAATTCTATTTGGTTCTCTTGGATACATTTGGGGGGTTGCTATCAGGACATGATGTCATATTTAGATTTTTTAAATTGAAGAAATAGGTGGGACATTCTTGAAGTCTGAAAGTCAGGCAATCACTAAGAATCAGCCTACATAACAGAGCTATAAAGTCTTGCCTTGGTATAACAGACACAGGAGGAGCTGCATAAACCCTGGTGCATGAATACATAGTATTTTTTTTCAATCTGGAAAAAGACTGGGAAAACTTTCAGAAAGCCAATTTGAAATACCTTAAGCAAAAAAGAAAACAGGGTAGTCAACCACTGAGCACAGGATATAAGGAAATCTACCAGATTAATCTAATATTATTTTGTGGCTGAGTGTCAAGACCTGGCGGGCAGAGAGGAAGCACCAGGCGTAATCTCTCCTGGCCTCTGCAGTTTCGGAGGCCCTCCCACATAACACACCCTCCGTAAGCTGGAAAAATGTAGTCAGACCACACAGCTGTTGAGGATGAGGGACCCTAGCAGCCGAGGTGAAAAAAGATTGGTTAGTAAGATTTTGTGCCGGCCCAAAGCAGTACCTAGTGGAACTCAGAGGCACCCATTGCTGGCCAAGAAGATTAGAACATCTTCATCAGTGATTTGGGTGATGGGCCGAGACCTTGTCCATCAGTTGAGGGCAGAGCAGATTAGTCGTTGGGAAGAATGATGTGGGATTTTCCCTTAGGAGGTGGGGAGAAATGAACAAGCTGACTTTGACAAATTGTAAATGTAGCCAGAGACAAGTGAGATCAAATCAGGGAGGACAAGTAGGGCTGAACTGGGCGTCTGTGCCTTATCACCATTCTAATAAAGTCACAGAACGTGGAGGATGTTGCAAAAGAGTTTAGAATAATAGTTAGGAACATAGGCTTTGAAATCAGACAATCCTAGATCTGAATCCTGCCTTTTCTATTGCTAGATGCATTCTGGTGGGAAAGCCATCTGAATTCTGTGGGCATTAGAAGAAGGGTAGCCGGCCTGGAAAGCTGGCTTTTGCGCCTCCTTGCCTCCTCATTGGGACATCCTCGAGGGCAATGCCCAGTCAGGCATATGAGGCTGCCTTGCCTGGTTCATCTCAAAACCTCACTATTCAGGCCTCAGTTTCCTTATCAGTAAAATGAAGGTCATGATAGATATCTGAAGTGATTAACTGAGATAATATGTATAAAATGCTTAGCTTAGTCCCTGGGCACATAGTTGACCCTCAATAAACTGTAGCTAAAACAAGAAGGAGAGACACCACCCCCACGGACCCTGATGCTTCTGGGGTATATGTCTGTGTGCAAGTCGTTGTCACCGTCAGAACTTTTTATCCTCTTGAGTCTTCTGGTCCCACAATGGAGGGAGCGGGTGGATGATGAGGAGAAGGCAGGAAAAGAAGGTGAGTGGGAGCAACTGGCCCTCCATATTCACCCAGAGTAGAGGACCACTTCCTGGGGGTGGCAAAGGGAAAAGACAGAGTAAGAAGCCTTTGCAGACTTGATCCCTTTCCAGAAGCCCTCGGTCCTGCTTTGCAACCCCACCTGCTTTCTCCATCCCAGTCTCCTAGGCACTGCCCAAGCCTGGACTAGTGGTAAAAGTTCCCACATGGATACATATTCTACAAGAGGGAGAGGAACTCCAGTCTCCTCTCATATGAACATGTTGTCCTCTGCAACCCTGAAGTGTGTGAGGCAATGGGGATTTCTGTGATGGCCCTAAGATTTCTTCCTCCAGAAGAACTGCATGTGCCCCCTTCTAGGCTGCTCCAGATTCCCTAGAAGCACAAAGTTCCAGCATCAGCCTCTGTTAGTGTCTCTGGCACTCTGTTAAGCCAGGGTTCCCAAGGCAAGGAGCTCAGGAGGTAGCCTCCGGACCCAATGAGAGATCACAGGCACTTAATGTGCCGACATTCCTGGGGAGTCGTGATGCTCCAAGACCATGGGAAAAATCAGCAACCAGAGGAGAAAGGAAGATAACGGGGGAAAACAGAGTCCTGGCGTGGTAGGGTACATAAAGCTGGACAGGCTGTCTCAGGAGTGCACTGGAGACCGGCCTGCCTGCAGGGGTGCTGCCTCGGGTGATAAGTCCCAGAGAAATTTAAGACACTCCCAGATCAACCATCCCTGCTCAGTGCTTTCCTGCTATATATGAGAATGAGAAGCCTCACAATGAAAATGAGTACCTAGTGAAACTCACAGCAAGGCATGGACCTTTGAGGGCCTTTGAGGGCAGGATTTGAGATGGAAGAGATCAGGAATCAAGCGGATTCTGGAGGGAGCACTACTGCAGGGTGGAATGGAGCCTCCAGAGTAGCCAGGCTTTGCTCAGGAGTGGCCAGTGGGCGCGCTTCCACCTGCAGCCACCAGAGGTCACCAGCTCCCGCTGCTGGAGCTAAAAGCCGTCCAGCCTGCCCCTACCAGGCCTTCCACAGACAGCACACCACCACGGTCACGGCCTGGCTCAAGCCCTGCGGCCAACACTGCCTCGGAGAGACAAGACTTTCAAAGAACATCTTCCGTGCCCTTGCCAGGGAAGGAGGGGAGCAGGGACCAGGGCGCAGGCCCCCAGCCTTTGCTTTCAGGAAGCTTTTTCTGAGCATAGCATCCCTGGCTACTGTCAGCGCTCCAGCCTCTGCTCCAGCTTCCTTCATAATGGCACTTCCCCAGGAAGCATCTTCCCTTTTCCTCCTTCTCTGTGTTGGAATCCAGCACTGGCCAGGCAGTCCGACACCAAACCACCTCCATCCAGAACGCCAGGCACATTTTGTTTAAACTTTCAAGAGTTGAGTCTTCACACTGATCTATAGCAAACTCGGGAGATGCTTTGCCCCTAATTAAATACAGTTTGTGTTTTTAAAAAATTCTAAGCTATCAACATCTCCTTTCTGCATTACTTCAATGTCATCACTGTCCTCACTGCTTGCCAGAACCTGGATCAAAATCCTATCATCAGATCTTCCATCTAGCCTCTTCCTGTGCTCAAGTCGTCTCCACCAATGCAAATCCAACCCTGCTATCCTGCTGCTTAGAGGGCTTTGCGGGCTTCCCATTGCCCAGCGGACCAACTCCACCCTCACAGCTGGGCCCACACGGCTCCCGCCCTTGGCACCTTCTCCCACAGCCTCCAGGAGCTCTAGCTCCTTGAACACTGTGCGCGTCTGCCTGGCTCTGGGCCTTGCGGTGGGTGGGCGGTTCCTTCTGCTGCTGTGCCCTCCTTTCTCCTCCGGGTGAACACGCCCCCATCTGCCTCCATCTGGTTGACGGGTCCTCTCCTCTCTCAGTGCTGGCTCTGCCTTCCTTGGTGTTTCTGCCACACTTATAACATCAAAGAGCAAGGTTTTAGTTCTATGACCCTGGGACCTGGCCAGATTATGAGCTACCTGAGGACAGGGACTTGGACCAAATGTATCCATCACTCCAGAGTTATCCCAAAGATATATATACTATTAGCACTTGGCCCAATCAGCGTCTGAGGAATGAGCCAATCTTTGCAATGAAGGTTAAATCATATAACACAACACGAAGTGGACCAGCTCTACACCAGTACAAATGCTTCAGGAAAGGACTAGCCTCCAGCTGTTTCTATTCTTGGTAGAGGAGCCACTGAGATGACAAAGGTGGGGGGACGGGTGCTGACCTCCCCCCATCCCTTACACAGAGCACCTCACTCACCCTGCCATGCACACACTGAGCACTGCTAGGTGCTAGGTGGTAGCCCACACACCGGAGGTCATGTTTCCTCCTCACCCACAATTTATAGATGAGGAACCTAAGGCTTAGAAAGGTTGGCCCAGGACACTAATTCAGCAAAGTGAAGGGTGGCACAGGGGCTGGACTTCAGGGTGCTCTAAAGGCAGGGCTCTTTACCATAGCTCCAGCTCCACCCCTGTCCAGCTCTGTGTGTGTCATCTCAGGCCCAACTCTTCATCACCTCGGACTTCTGTTTCCTCATCTCATCACAGAGCAGCCTTGAGGCTCAAAAAGGAGTAGCACAAAGGCAGGAATGCCTATGAAGGCATCTAAAACCGACAATGTCCTCTGTAGATACGAAGGACCATGGTTACTAACCTTCTTGGCTCAGACTCTCCCCCGCCCCCCGCCCCGCAACATATCATTTCTTTTCCCTCCCCAGTTGTCCTAGAGTACACTTTCCTCCTTAGATTCTAATCCCTATTAACATTTATTCATTTATTTTTGGCCACACTGCATGGCATGCAGGATCTTAGTTCCCTAAGGATCGAACCCTCATCCCCTGCAGTGAAAGCACCAAGTCTTAACCACTGGATTGCCAGGGAAATCCAATCTAGCCCCTAATTTTGTAACTCGACAAGATAAGTTGAGTTTACACCCAAGGAGCTGTCCATTGTTCTTCTGAAACTGAGGGAACAGGCAGCACTTAGACGGTTAATTTTCAGATGCCTCTCTGTCCTGGCAGAGATATTATGCCCTCTGGACGCCTGCGTCTTCTAACCTGCCCCTCCTTCCATCCTCGTGCCCACCTGCCCTTTCTCTTTCTCCTCTTTCTTCTGTGGCTCATCACAGTAACCTGCATCTACTCCTTCAGGCCACCTGCTTTCTGCCCCTCATCCTCTGCCTCACTCCTTCTTGCTTGACACCCACACCTGCACCACCCGGGGCAAAAACTGGCCTCCAAATGTCCCCCCAACCCATGTCTTGTGCGAGGGGCTGAATCTGTAAGCAGGAGGCCAGGAAGGGACTTCTGTGGAACACCATGCCACCTCTTCACTTCCCTTCTGATCAGGGCGTTCTTTATAACATCCTGGGACATGACATGCAGGGGCTGTGTTGTTGGTATGACGGTAATTATTGCCTCTAACTTAAAAGAAAGTACCTTTCCCTTCCTGCCAGAGCACAGAAGGTTTTTCCTTTTTAATCACTTAGGACCTAGTTCTCCATTCCTAACTCTAATAATTGTAACAGGGAAAAAGAATTCCACAGTGGCACATGGCACCCTGATTTCTCTTCAATAACTCAAAAGATCATTATTTATACCTGCTGTTTCCTTTAGCATCAGGAAAATCTCTGTGAGGAAAGAGAAGGCAAAGGAGCGGTTCTAGTTTCACAGACTCCTTCATTCGCTCACTCATTCATCATATATTTGCTTATGAAACATCTGCTGGACGCCAGATTCCAGGCTAAAAAATGGGGATGCAGCAGGGGGCAAAGGAGGCTAAAGATGCAAGTAAGTACCTTGTATGATGGTAGCTCTTATACTGGCAAACTGAGTGTTAATGAGAGCTTAGAAGAAGGAGCACCTCAATCTGTATAAAAAGTCCGGGAAGGCTTCATGGAGGAAGCAATACTCGTGCAGAGATTTTAAGCATGTGCAGGGACAGGTATCACAGACTTAATAGACATGAGTTTGAGCAAACTCTGGGAGATGGTGAAGGACAGGGAAGCCTGGTGTGCTGCAGTCCCTGGGGTTCCAAAGAGTCCGACACGACTTAGCAACTGAACAACGACAAAGAGGGACAGGCAAGGAGGCTGCTGCCGTTAGCGAAACAGCGCACGCCAACACACGAGGCATGCTGAGGAGCTTCAGTGAGATCGCGACACCTGGAGTATGAAACGAAGGGGTAAAACACTGGCAGTTAGACAAGTGGGGAAATGCCAGATCATACATCTGCCTCCAAAGGGGTTAAACTTCTGCAGTCAAACACCCGAGAGCCATTGAAGAGTTCTGAGCAGGGCAGGGCCGCTGCAAGAATCAGGCTGGGGATCTGGGGTGGTCAGAGGAGTCAGGTTGGAGGGCCTGCAGTCCTATGAGTCTCTAGAATTCTCCAGCCTCAGCCAAATCCTGAGATGACTCCCTACGTCCTGTGGGAGCTATCAGTACTGAGCTGTGGTCTTGCCCCTAGTTCACACCAATGCCAAGCAAGAGCAATAAGCCAGCCGCCTTTCTCCCAGGGCGCCTGGCAGAGTGTCTCAGTTATCACTTCCGGCTCCACAGAGCTTCCACAGTGCTCCTAGCCCCCATCCCTCACTGCCCAGGAGGACACGCCTCCCATCCTAAGCACCCACAGGAGCCCTGCCTCCTTGAGGAGGGGGGCCCTCCCCCACCTGCTGCCAGGCACATGCAGGGAAACCAAGAGCCTGCTGATTTTTCTTTCGCTCTGGCTCATTTTCCTTCTGGAGCAGCAGGCTCATCTCCTGCATTTTTAATAGCTGAGCACATTTAGCATTCAGCACACATGAGTGGGTTGATAAGGCCCAAAGAGAAGGCAACAAGCCATGCAGGGGAGGAAACCTCCTCCCTGCTCCCACCCACATCAGTGGCTTTGCACATTTGAGCTCCCCCATCAGCCCATCAAGCTGGACCAGGGAGGCTGAAGCGGCAGCAGGTGGAAAAGTCAGACACAAGAAGCTGGTCCCCTGGCAAAACACAGACATAAGAGCCAACTAGTCAGAATTCCCTCTTAACTTCCACCTGGAAACAAAACCCCTTTACTCACTTTCCTCCACCTTTATGGGCTCTGTGGACTTCAGGCAGGATATTCTCTGGCGTCTGGATTCCCCAGGGGTGGTCCCCACTGGTGAACTAGAGGAGAGGGGCTCTGAGAGCCTGGGTGCTGGGCAAATCCTGAGTGCTGCGGGCAGAGGGGACAAAGCTGATAGCTCAGGGATGCCCCGTGTTCTCCTCTCTTCTAATGCAGTTACTTTTTAACCTCTCCAGGCACAGAAGGGAGAAAACAACAAGCCCATGGACCATTTAACCTTATGTGACTCATTGGAAAAGACTCTGATGCTGGGAGGGATTGGGGGCAGGAGGAGAAGGGGATGACAGAGGATGAGATGGCTGGATGGCATCACTGACTCGATGAACCTGAGTCTGAGTGAACTCCGGGAGTTGGTGATGGACAGGGAGGCCTGGCGTGCTGCGATTCATGGGGTCGCAGAGTCGGATACGACTGAGTGACTGAACTGAACTGAACTGAACTGAGATGGCAGGAGGTGGGCCTGAACTTAGGAGTGGTGTTGTATGAATAGGTGTTGTATGTATGACAAGTGAATTTGAGCTACTTGGAAAAGGGCATCCCTAACCTGCTATTAACCTCATCTAAAAGCCACGGCCCCCACCTGCAGGCACAGCTTATGTTTTGGCCTTTGGATGCAGAGCTCCTGGAAGCAGGGAACACAGCTCAGGCAGGGGGATTCTCTGCATGACCAAACTGGGTCCTCCGGCTCTGCTCCCACGGCACCCCCAGGAGCAGCAGGTGAATATGAGAAAGCAGGAGGGCTCCTTCCATCTGGGAATTTAGCAACTCCTGTCAGGAAGCATAACATTAAAGAGATCTGAGGAGTCACCGTCAGTTCAGTTCAGTTCAGTCGCTCAGTCGTGTCCGACTCTTTGCGACCCCATGAATTGCAGCACGCCAGGCCTCCCTGTCCATCACCAACTCCCGGAGTCACCTTCATACACCTGTAAATCAGAGAACCAGAGGGACCCACCCGGGGTTACCTGGCCCAGGTGTCCAGGTCTGTGCTATCTGATAGAGCACTTAAGATGAACTAAAGGGGAGGGGCTTAAGATGTGGCTGAGGATCTGGTGTTAACTTTTATTTAACTTTAATTCACAACTTAAAAATAGGTACTTGATTCAGTTATTAGAAAATGTTTTAATTAATTATATGTTGGAACAACTTGGGTACGCAAATCTACTTTATAATCACTATTTATTAAAACGCAATCTAAATATGGATCAAGTATTTCCAATGAAATTTTAGTGTACAAATTGAGATATGCTCTAAGTGTAAAACACACAGGGTTTTTAAGATTTTGGGGAAAAAAATGAACTCTCTCACTGATTATTGATAATAATCACAGTATATTGATAATACTGTGGTTATATTAGGTTTAATAAAACATTGTTCAAAATTAATTTCACTTATTTCTTATCACTTTTTTCAGCATGGATACTAGAAAATTTCAAATTACATGTGTGGTACACATTATACATGATTGGATAGTGCCAGTCTAGACAATTTTAGATAAAGGGTTAACTGTCTCCAGGAATGGAAATCTTATGATCCTTTCCAATGGTCAGATCCATTTCATTCAGTTCAACAAATATTTACTGACAAGGGTACTGTGTTTGCTGAGTGTGGGAAGCTGCTGTGTAAAAGGCCCTGCAATTACCACGGAGCAGAAGGAATACAGAGGTCTCATCTACAACATCACAGAGGCATGGATAAGGCAAAAATGAAGTGCAGCGGGGATTAAAAGGAGATACCAGTATATCAAGTGGCTGGTAACAAGAGAAAGAATGAGAGAGAAAGGCTTTGAGAAGAAGGTGGTCCCTGGGATAGGCAGTAAAGAGCAGTGAAGCTTGAGCCAGGAGAGAAGGGAAGCCTGCCCACCCCCCTCCGCCAAGACCCCATTCTCGTGGGCCCTGCCCTTGGCCCCTGCTCCTCTCAAGCTCCATATCTGCTAGGGAAATCCCATCTGTATCACTGCTTCAATGCCCACATCTACGCTGACAACTCTCAAATCCCCATTCCCAGCCCAGGCGTTTTTCCCGATCTCTGGTTCCAGACAATACCCAGCAGACATCTCCACGCAGATGTTTCTCAGATACTTCAAACTCCACTGACTCCCTAGCTGAATTCCTCCTTTCCTCCCCACCCTAGACTCTGGTCCTTTCTGTCCTTCTCTTGAGGAAGTGGCAGGACCAGTCACTCAGCTATTCAAGCCAGGAACATTACCCTACACTCTTCCTTTGTACTACAAGCCCTAACACAGCCAGCCCCAAAGTCCTGTGGAGCTTCCCTTGGTATCTCCCATCTGGTCCCATCCGCACACATCCACTACTGCTGTCCGGGTCCAGGCTGTCATCATGCCCCACCCGGGTCATACAAATGCATTTTCACTGTTGTGGCTGCTGCCCGAGTGGCCCCTCAAGCCACCTTCATACTGCTGCCACGGGGATCTTACAACACCTTAAAACCACTCCTCTCACAGCTCCATGCAGCTTTCAGGGTGAAGTCCAAATTCCCGAATAGCTCATACAGAGGAATTTTATAATCTGGCCCTCATTCATCTATTCAGTTTCATCACCTGGCTCTCCTGACAAGAAAGTACTTCTGTATGTTCTGTTTC
>NW_011494734.1:1108284-1121936 GCF_000754665.1 Bison bison bison
AAAAAAAAAAAGGATTAAAAAAAATTGTGGTTAAAAATATATTATTAGATTTATATATGTATGTGTGTGTACATATATACACATACGTATCTATATCAATGTAAGATTTATCATTCTAGTCCAGTTTTCTTTGTCTAGTGTAATTCCTATTTATTCTTCAAATTCAGCTCAAGTGTGACCTCTTCTGGAAAACCTTTTCTGAGTCCTCGGCCTGGGTTAGGCGCCCTTCTTCTGTGCCACCAAAGGCTTAGCTCCTGTCACACTGCTCTGTGTTGGCGCATGTTTCCTTTTACAGGCTTCCTAGGACAGTGTGTCTTATTTAATTTCGTGCCACCAAAGCACAGTGTACAGCTGTGCAGGTTGTGCACTGCACTAGATGTCAGGCTGAGGAAGTGAGTAAGGGATGATGGTCATTAGCCAATTGTGCTCTCTGGTCCGGGGCTGCATCCAGGCTTCTTTTTAGCCTGCACAAAGGTGCCACAGGCGACAAGCCCTGTACACCCTTACGGACTGTTACAGAGCCGGGACAAAGTGTCACAGTAGGTGCTCACTAAATGTTAAACTGAATAAAGACGGATGGATGTTTTAGGTAAAGGGACCAAGGGAAGACATGGTGGGGAAGCTAGAGTGAGGGGACAGTATCGAATGATCACGACTCGATTAAGGGGTTTGCAGCCAGTTTGTAGAGGGTGTTTATAGATAAAGCTCCTTCTAGATGTAGGTGTTTGGCTTTTAAAGGGGGACTCAGCCCTGCCTCTGCTTTCTCCCCACTTCAGGTACCCACTGGAACGGGATCTACGGTATATAATGGGCTGAGATTCCAACTCAAACTCAGTAGACAATTAAGAAACTTGGAGAAGTTTTGAGGACTGTGAATTAAAAATGACAAAATATTCAGGCCTGAAAATAAGACTTAGAGAAGTTAAGTGACTTGTTCAGGGTCATACAGAATGTTAGTGGCCAAGCTGGGACTTAAACTGACTTTTCTTGTCTGTTGGCCAGTGCTTCTTCCACACAGCCCTCTAGGGAAGCCTTCCTGAACTGAGGTAGGCCCTGGAAGCCACCAAATCAACTATTCCCAGCCCTCCGATACACCTCGCTGGTGTTGGCGGGCAGGGGACGGACTGACCAGAGATGAGAGAGAGGCTGCTGCAATCAACGCTCAGCCTCACTGGTCCTGCATCCCTTGATCTGTCTAGAATATCCACCTACTTGCAGTCAGGTAGATCACCCAGGACCTTTCTGCTCTTCACACAAGGTCAGTGCTGTAGTTTTTGGAGTCCTTTTCTCAGAATGGCTATTTCTATCATTGCAATCCTTTTGATTGCCTTTCTTTGGACCCTGTCTAGTATTTTCAGATTCTCTCAAAACCACTTTCTGTCTCTAGCTGAAGGGGCCTTGCCCAGAGCAGGGCTTAGGAAGTGCAGGCTAGCTGGTGTGACCCAAACATGGTGGCTGATCTAACCCCAGCGGTCCCCCTGAAGCCTTGTTTCCTAGGAGAATTCTTGGTGCTGTGTCTTGCCCTTCGGGACCATGTTTATCATTTACAGCATTCACACTGTGATCTGTGACCCCCGAGTCTCCTCCCAACTCACTCCCCATGAGCCTTGTCCCAGTTTCCCTCATTTGGTTGCTCTAGAGCTCATTTCTAGACTCTGAATCAAAGGTTATCTTTTTCCATTTTGAACTTCAGTCTGAGTTTGAAGAACCACTTCTCTACTTTTACCAGGAGATTTTGCTTCTAAACCTGGTTGAGGAGTTATAGGAATTCTGTCCTTTGGCACATGTGACAACAGTGATAATGATAACATGATCATCAAATATTTACTGATGTGCTCTGCTCCAGACATCACACTTGCTGCTTTTAAAAAACTTAGACTACTACATCCTCATGAAAGTGAAAGTCACTTAATCATGTCCGACTCTTTGCGACCCCATGGACTATATAGTCCATGGAATTCTCCAGGCAAGAATACTGGAGTGGGTAGCCTTTCCTTTCTCCACTCTCCAGGGGATCTTCCCACTCCAGGGATCGAGCCCAGGTCTCTTGCATTGCAGGTGGATTCTTTACCAGCTGAGCTACAAGGGAAGCCATACTCACGGGGATAGACAAAATCCCGTGGGGGAGAGATATTGTTAACCACGTTCTTCATCTACACATGAGGAAAACAGGCACACCAAGATCGAGTCACTTGCCCAAGGTCACCAGCTGAGATCTGTATAGAGGCAGTGATTCAGGAAGCACTTACATCAGGACACGAGATGATGCCTTGGCAAACAACCTTTCAGGTGCTCTCCGAGGTCACCAAAAGAGGAACACTCACGCGACCAGCAGGCAGGCCCAGAGGCCACCAGTATCACTCATAGGCTAGGTCTTCCCTAACCAGTTACAGTCATGTCCTACAGTATGGAGATCCTAACACTTGGAAGACAGCAAAGCCTGGCCATGAACCCCGGCTGCATGACAGGTGATCCCCTTCTTGACAGCCACGTCTGAACCCTTCCTCTCTGTCGTGAGAGGCTCCTCAGTTGATCTGGCACAATTAGCTCTTTACAAAGTCATCATAATTTCCCACGTGCAGTGACAAACCAATTGATGATGACTTTCATCCACAGCTTTCCCAGCTATGAACGTAAGTGTAATTAACTAGCATGAATTAACAGAAGACTTCTTCCTCTTTAAGTATATAGATGAACAATCTCCATACTTATCCCTCATCTGCCTTCACAGGGCCAGCAAGATAAGGCTGGAGGCTCTGTACTAAGCCGGTCCGTAAGGGCTCTTGGCATTTGAAGATACTCATCTTCTGCTTCCTGTCCTCATTTTCTGTTTGGTTTCCTATCTGTCCATTCCATAGGTAACCTTTACTGACTTTCCGTAAAGATGGAGGTAAAAAAAAGTCAATTAAAAGCCTCTGATTTTTCAGTCATCTCAGCCAGCCCTCTCCCACCCCATCAAAGTGGTGATGTTCTCTTTGGATTTCCTCTCTTCCTCCTGTGGTCAGCTCCCAATTACCTGCCTCTGTTGGCAGTTACTTCACTGAACAGAGACCAGGCTGCTCGTGATGGGGGCTCTGTGGGGGGCCTGCCTCCCAGGGCCCTGGGCAGGGCCATGGCCTCACTCCCCTCTGGGCGGACTGGCTGTGGTTTTGATTATTTATACCAACACTTCTCTTCACTGGGACAGAAAATTGAGAGGTGACCGTATAACTGAGGAGTATTTCTCCGTTTACTCTCTTCTTAGACACAACTTGCCTTAGCTCTCAGGAGTGGAAAAAACCCCCCTGTCAGGCAGACGGTCCTTTAAAGTTCCCGGTTCTCTCCAGTGTTTAGGTTTCTTATCCCATCACGATGGTTTTCTGTCCCTTCTCTCCCCACTTCCCCAGATTCCTGGACACAATGCCCAGGAATAAAGACAATGGGTAAGCACTGCTTCCTGTGGTTACAGGGACAAGCAGTGAGAACAGTCAGCCAGCCGCCAGCACCCACCCGACACTCACCATGGTTTGTCCCTTGATCCCTTCGCTGAAAAGATTGTGTGCTGTTTGCTGCTGGAGGTAAGTAGATTGTCTTTGGGCGTTTTGAATGGCTTTGAGGAGCTGCTGGCAGAGTTATGGCCGCTGAGACAGGTTTTCGTTTTCACCTGTACTAGGGATGTCCTGGAATTGGAGGGTGGAGACGCCGGAGATGGAGAAGGTCTACACATTGAACCGTGTCTTCTCTCTACAGGGGGAGAAAGAATAGAACTCAGCACGTCATCTGTAGCAAGTGAGTCACATGCATGCTAGTATACACAACAGGCAGAGAGCAGAGTGCTGATCTTGCAGTGCTGGCCCCTGGAGCCTCTGTTCTGACTACAGTTTGCTTGACATCCTGTCCCGCCAACTAGCAGTGATTACCTTCTGAATCTCTGTATCAAATGGCACACTGCACTCACGCCAGAGTTCTCACCGGAGGCGTTTACCAGGCAATCCTCCAAAATCATTGCCACAGACGGGAACAGAGAGGGGACGCCAGGTGTTACCTGGGCGCAGTGAGAGAACCACACAACCACACATCCTCAGACAGCCACTCAGAGGCCACAGGGTCCCTGAGGGCAGTGAGGAGGGTACGACTTTTAAGGAAGCCAACAGAAATTTCTCAAACCTGACCCCCTAGCGCATGTTAAGTCACTTCAGTCATGTCCAACTTTTTGCAACCCCGTGGACTGTAGCCCGCCTGACTCCCCTGTCCATGGGATTCTCCAGGCAAGAATACTGGAGTGGGCTGCCATTCCCTTCTCCAAGGGATCTTCCCAACCCAGGGATCGAACCTGCATCTCTCATGTCTCCTGCATTGGCAGGCAGGTTCTTTACCACTAGTGCCACTTGGGAAGACCCCTAGTGGGAGCACTGAAATCACAAGGACCTGCAGGGCTGAATGAAAGCGTCCTCTAGATCTGGGAGGTGGCCAAGCTTCTGTCCACATGTCCCTGTGGCCTTTCCAGGACTCACTGAGGCCCAGGGCCACAGGTGCCATGTGAGGACTTGCAGGAAGACATAACAATGGAGGCAGAATCCACAGGAGCAGGGCCTGGACTTGAGCAGCCAGGTCCAGCTTCTTGGGGTTCCAGGGACACCAGACCCGCCCCACCCGTCCACCCTCGGTCATCTGTGGTCTCAACTCGATGGGTGGGATGAGGATGCTGACCAGGAGAGCAGGTGCCCGAGGCAGAGCTCTAGTGCATGCCCACTACCGTGGTTCCCATCTGTGACAGGGTAACAGATTTGATAAATGTTAAAGACCCCTTCCCAAGAAAAATGCCTCCAAGTCCTGTACACAATTACAGGAAGGAATCCTGAACCCCGCCAAAAGACAAATGCTCTGAAATCCTAAGCCCCTTCTGGCTCCCTCTTACCTACTACAGAGCCCCACAAATATAACACTTATTGCCTAATTACTATGTGTAAGTGAAATAAATGAAATTATAACAGATACCCTAATGCGAAAGACCAGATATCAAAAGCTGCACATCTGGGTTGAATGTGATAACGAACAAGATGAGGGCGAAGCTGGCAGATCCCACTGTCCCTCCATCTCCAACCTGAGTCTCAGGCTTTTCTCCTTAGGGAGATATTTCTGGCTGCTGTTCCAGGTACTCTGACCAGCATAACAAGTCTTTGGGGTTTCTCTGTGCTCCCGCTGCCAAGTTGTCTCCAAGCAGACTGGCTCTAGTCCTCTGAGGAAGTGGGAACTGGGAGGGGAAAGTGGGTTTTTGAGGATCATCTGATTGTTGGGTGTTTTTTTGCCTGACTAGGGTTCACAGGTTGCCTGCACTGAGTAACTTTACTGGGGAGTCTTTCTTCACAGAATCAAGAAGAGGCTTTGCATACATGTGCAGTTCCAGAGGCATCACATTGAAGGATTTGGAAACCAAGAGTTCTAGGACCTCTGTTTTGATGTACAAGAGAGGACCCTGGGCTGAAAGCCAGGGGATTCAGGCTCCAACTCCAACCGCATCACATTATTAGGCTTATGACCTGGAGTTCACCACTTAAACTTGCTCAGTTTCCATGCCTGTATCTGTAAATGAAGTGGGTACCTAGATGGCCTTGAAGGCCTCTTTCCACTCTATTATCATGAATACAAGGCACTCTTACGCCTGTTCCTTCTCTTCCCATCTCTCATGACTCCTGAATGTTACAGCAATAATTACAGCTAAAGTATTGAAATATCTTACTCAGGTGGGATCTTCCTTGGAGGAATTCATCTTTCATAAAATTGTACTGGGCTTTACAACCCCTCTGAGACAGGCAGGAAGCAGCCAGCCATCTCCACCCTCCTCATGGCTGACTGGCCAAAGAAGACCCAGAGAGCATGAGGTGACTAGCCAAGGTCAGGGCCAATGGCTGTGAGAGGAACGGGGCCTCTATGCTGTGGGCAGGGACTGAGCTGCTTCTCAGGAAGGCAGGAAATGGGGTGTACTGTGACCAAGATGCGAAGCCAAGAAATTAGGAAGTGCAGGACTTAGAATCACTGAAGGTTAGAACTGAGTCTTAAAAAGTCAGCTCATTTGATCTGCTTGTTGACAGACGAGGTTATCAGTGAGAGAGGTTACCAGTTACCAGTCTGCAGGGTTGAGACCAGAACCAAGCCTTCTCACTTCAAATTCATAGCTGTTTCTGCCCCTCAGAAATGTCTTGCTTAGCAATTTTTTCTATTGGCAGAAGCTTCCAAAACTAAAATAAGACTTGATTTTTACCACTACTGCTTTGAATTTTTCTGCAGACTTTATTCACTCATTTGCTCTCATGTACTCAAAGCTGGCAGAAGGGGTGGGGGGAAAGGATGTGCAGAAATATTCCTCTGTTCTTGGTGGGGGAGAGAAACTTTCAAAATGAAGAGAATTTTTATTCTGTTAAACTAAGAGCTGAAAATAATACAAGTGAGCAAGATAAATCAGAAGGACGAGTGACCTTAAGGACAAATGAATGGGCCAGATCAGTGATTACAAAATCACCCCCAGAGAATGACACTTAGTGACCCTGCCAAAACATTCTGCTACTTAACTCACAGAAAAAATTAAATCAATGGATAAGCCTTTTTCTTCTCTCTCTTTGAGAAGAAAAAGGCTTACACACACACACACACACACACACACACACACACAACACACATATAGGCTTTCCAGGTGGCTTAGTGGGTAAAGAACCCATTTGCAATTCAGGAGACACAGGAGATGTGGATTTGATCCCTGGGTTGGAAAGATCCCCTGAAGGAGGGCATAACAAACTACTCTCGTGTTCTTGCCTGGAGAATCTCATGGACAGAGGAGCCTGGTGGGTTATAGTGCATAGGGTCACAAAGAGTCAGACACAACTGAAGCCACCGAGCACACATGCATGCGTGTGTGTGTGTGTGTGTGTGTGCATGCTCAGTCCATATAAATATTCCCTTCTCCAGGGGTTCTTTCTGATCCAGGGATTGAACCCAGGGTCTCTCACATTGCAGGCAGATTCTTTACTATCTGAGCCACGAGAGAAGCCATATAATTTTTTCTTGAATGACCAATTGAAAGAACAAATTGTATACAAGAGAATACTCATCAAATTTGGAAGATGGCCCTTCACGCTCCTATTTTAACTGGGAGATTTCTGTATCATAAAAAGAGATTGAAGCAGTATTTTACTATTTGCAAAACTATTCCATGTTGATCAGACTAAATCTGTCACATCTTCATGGTATGCCACAAACAGACCTGTACTTCTGTCCCCTCAGCTTTGAGAAGGAGCTTACCAGCCACGGTGCAGGTGACAAAGCCCGTGTAAGTGGGGAACAGTGTCAAAGTGATTGGAGCTTCACTTAGGAGATAAGCATCACACTTAATTTGGGTAAACTTTTGAAAATGGGTAGTACTGATGTTTGGGTAGGGCAGAGTAGATTTTTCATAAAGACGTAATACCTATCCAATCTGTTTCTCTAGTCTGTGACGACCTTGTTGGAGAAGTGGGTGGGCTGCTGAT
This sequence comes from Bison bison bison, assembly GCF_000754665.1. Lineage (NCBI taxonomy): Eukaryota > Metazoa > Chordata > Mammalia > Artiodactyla > Bovidae > Bison > Bison bison. Next base: position 1,115,787 of record NW_011494734.1, read on the forward strand.
GGGAAAGACAGTCTTAGTTTCTTGTAGAAAGATGTTGTCAGGCAGGTGGAATGTCTCTGGCTAAAGTGTTCCACATTTACATCACAATCATTCTGATACATGAACTCACCTACTTTGGGTTTACTCATCCCCACCCCCCACCCATTTTGGTCAAGGGATTGCTTCAGGTGGATCCCTATAATTATTCTAATTACATTTGCTTTGCCCAGATGCGTTTAAAGAACATTGCATTTCTTACCCACTATTAAAATATTCCATAGATAAATCTCAGAGAAAAAAATCCTTTTCCTCCAAATTTTCTCATTCTTTGTTAATATATATAGATGCGTTAACAAAACTGTAATCAATCGATACCTTGGATTATTCTTTTTCAACTTACGTTATTCTACTCATATGTTTCTAATTCCCACATATAGGTCATTTTAAATGGTTAGGTAATATTTAATTAGGGCTTACCTGGTGGCTCAGACAATAAAGAAACTTCCAGAAATGCAGGAGACCTGGGTTTGATCCCTGGGTCAGGAAGATCCCCTGGAGAAGAGAATGGCTACCCAATCCAGTATTCTTGCCTGGAGAACATTTAATCCCTGACATGTTGTAGACTACTTAGTTCTTCTCTAACTACTTACTGTCTGACTTTTTTCTTTCTTTCTTCTTCTTTTTACAATTTAGTTAAAAAGTCATTCAGGATTATTTCTTTGAGGTGTAGTTCCCAAAGTGAAAAAGGCTATAGTTCTTAAAACACATTTCTTTCTAGACTGTGGAACAGAAAGACCAAACCAATCTATTGTGCTGAGGCTGACTGTGAGTACCAGTTACCTTCCGAAGTGAAAACAGGAAATCACTGTCAAGACACTCATGCAGAATTAAGTGTCCACTACATCAATAACAATCTCAATGACTGATGTTGGATCAACAACCTCTGCTCTCACCCTTTTTGTCCTTTGACCAAAAATAATAATAACTTACTAAGATTTTCCATGTGCCAATGGAAAGATTTCTATGAAAGAAGAACTCTATGAAACACTTGGATTATCTTATAGTATTTAGTTCTTACAACAGTCTGAGAGATGCACAATTATTATATCCGTTCTATAGAAGAAGAAACTGAGGTCAGAGAGACAAGCTGGCTGAGTTCATGGAGCTAGGAAACATTATACCTGGGGATGTCTTCAGAGTCTGGGCTCTATCACCTTGAGTCCTGGAAGATGCTGCAGTGGGCAGGGAGCACCTGGAAGGCTGCTGGACACACCTCTCCTCCCCAGTGAATATGGGCATTTCAGCAGGGCACCTGACTGCCCCAGGGAGAGAGGGGGAAAACACCTAATTGGCAGCTATTAAGGTATCAGCCAGCCACCGCGTGAGACCTCAACCTCCAAGAGTTGGGGACCCCTGGACCAAAGCAATAAAAAACCAAATCCTTTTAGTGTTTTGTATTTCCATCACAGGAAATTCGGAGCCCTGCCTCTGTCACCAAGACCACCTGCCTCACTGTGTATGGTTAGGTGCCACCATCCAGGGTGCCATCCCAGAGGCCAGATGAGCAGGGGGCTGGCAGACGCTATGTGGGGAATCCTGGTGTCTCCACAATTCTCTGCCTGTACTCTCCACTGGGAAAAGTCTACCAGGTTCTCAGGCAATTCTACCTCAGTAAAAATTCTAAACCCTCCCCTCCCCTTAGGCTTATTCACTGAGATATTTTTATACTCAGAGCATCAATGTCCTGCATTTAAAACCTTAGCCCAGACGCCTCATGAATGGCCAAGCCAGCTGCCAACACCCAATGTGGTTCCCTGTATCAGTTTTAGAAAGAACTCACTGGGAACTTTCCAATATGGTGTTTAAGGGATCAATTCCACCCCACCCCCTCAACAGAGTGTGCACACACACCACAGTCATTTGTGGCCCGATACGCCTGTGTAAGCTCCCTTGGGCTGAGGCCAGCTCCTGGCTTGCTCCTTGGACAGTGCTGAGTACCTCTTGGCCCCCATGTCTGAGAGCAAGTGTTTGGCAAATCATTATCTGGGTTCTATTTTATTAAGGGATTCTATCTGCTTTAGTAGCTGGAGTCAGGATGCTTTCCATAAAGGACACGTCTAAACTTCCAAAAGTAAACTGAAGCTGGACTGTGAGGGGCAGAGCCCAGACTTCAGCCTGGGGAATCACGCAGGAACCACCTAGCTGTATCCTGTGGCCACTCGGTGAGGCGGTGGGGCAGGTATTCCCCCAGTTTACAGCTGTGGACACTGAGGCAGCCTGCATTTGGGAAACCCGTCGAATTCTATGTTGGAAGTCTATGGAGACCCGGAAGTGGAGAGCAGGGTGTTAGCATGTGAGCTTGTGGTCTCATTTGCCACAGTTGTGGCAGGGCATTAAATACAGTGTGCTGGGGTGGTTAGAAGGGGGATATTGAATCAGCCTTCCTCAGCGGGGAGGAAATGAAGACACAGGAAAGTCAAGTGACGAGGCAGGCAGAGAGCAGCAGACAGAACCATGCCAAGCAGCTGTGCCGGGAGTGCTTGTGAGCTGCCTGGACCCCCGTCCATTCTCAGGTTGGGGGAGGGGAGGCAGGGGCGGGCTTTTTAAAAAGCTGTCAGGGCCTGAGTGGCTTCGAGGTGTTCCTTCAGGCGGGGGTGCCCGTCACCAGTTAGCTTAGACTAGATCTTCTTTACCTCTCTTCACCTGCTACCCAGCCAGGCAATGCGCATCACTTGGGGCACTCTGACAAAAGGCATTGTGTGGGCCAGTGCCTACACTGCTCATGTCAGCCCAACTCTCAAATCCCCCCAAAGGGCTGCGTTTGTTTCTCGGCCATCTGGTTCCCCTGTGCCCATTCATTCACTTAGGAAGAGGAGCAGCATTTCTGGGTGCCTACTATGTGTCAGGCTGCTTTTACACCCACCAGTTCACGTATAATCTACCCAACAACCCCTCAAAGTGGATACTGTTAGCCTCCTCATTACAGTTGGGAAATTAAAGCTTAATGAGGTTATGAAACAAGACCAAGGTCACATTGACCTTGGCAGTTGGAAGGAGAGCCCAGGCTTGCCTAGCCCCAGAACCAATGCCTTTTGTATCTCTGGGATGCCCTCTTTTCTCCGCACTTAAGCGATCCAACCTCTTGGAAGATTCTTGACAAAGCAGCTCCCATTTTCAGAGCTGGCCTGGCATACAACGCTGAAGTCAGAAATAACTTGGGATGCTATTTACTCCTCCCTCTCAGTAGCGTCCCCCTTTCGCCTCTCTTCTCTTAGTTATGTATCCTCAGGTGTGCATTTCTGGCATCAAGCACTGCTGGGTAGGATTTGGGGAGTCCCAGGGACTTTCCAGGGCCCTGAAGTATTTCCATCAGCCATCAAGGATGCGCTCACTAGACACTTAGCCAAGCTGAAAAAGAAACCCCCCCCCACCGCCCCCAGCAATGTAGACCAGTGGGAAACAAACACATGTACACACCGCTGGGGGTACTTTCAAGGGACGACAGTTCTCTTAAGAGCAACCTCGTGCTGACGACAGCAGTTAAAAAGCATTCACAGACAGCATTTGATCTGTTAACCTGGTAATTTTAGTCTGGAAAATAGACCTCAAGGAAATATCCTCCCCCAAGAAAAGTTCAAAGACAGTCTTAGCAGCACTATTTAGAATAGTACAAAAAAAAAAAAAAAAATACCACAATCAACTGGATCTATGATAAAATAACTGAAAATGACAGGTATGATGGTTATCTCAACCTAAGGAAATGTGTGTGTGAGACAGTACTACCCAAATTCACAAGAAAATAAAAAATATCACCAATATCTATAAACACTAAACATTACTTTATAAAAACATGAAATATTATATATATATATAAACAGATGAAAAGTGAAAGTGAAAGTCTCTCAGTTGAGTTCGACTCTTTGAGACCCCATGGGCCATACAGTCCATGGAATTCTCCAGACCAGAATACTGGAGTGGGTAGCCTTTCCCTTCTCCAGGGGATCTTCCCAACCTAGGGATCAAACTCAGGTCTCCCGCATTGCAGGTGGATTCATTACCAGCTGAGCCACCAGTGAAGCCCAAGAATACTGGAGTGGGTAGCCTATCCCTTCTCCAGCGAATCTTCCTGACCCAGGAATAGAACCGGGGTCTCCTGCATTGCAGGCGGGTTCTTTACCAGTTGAACTACCAGGGAAGCAGTGCAATATGAACAGATATGTATCCATATATCTGTTACTATATATATGGATACATAACATAGATAGATGAGGAAAAAAGGGAAGATATAGGATGGCTCTGGTTTTGTTAAGGTTGTTTTTAAATCCACACAAGAAAAAAGAAAAATACACAGCAACAAACACTAATACATTCTTAACCAGAGAGGCCAAAAGGGGAGAAAACAGGTGCAAATTCAACAGGAGGAAGGACCGAAAAGCATATGTTAAAGTCACACCTCATTTGTTCACTCATTCATTCACTCGTTTTTTTTTTTCTAGCATCTCTTTCACACTGAAACACAATAGTAGTGATAAGAGAGACACTGCCATGGCCCAAGGGGTCCCTCAGGAAGAGGAGACGATCTCCAGATCCAGGTTGACCACTACCTGGTCATCCTGAGAGTACAGAACAGGGTTCCCATGGGAGGTGGGCTGAAGAACTTGAGGCCAGTGTATAGCCAGTCTGCCCCTGGGGACAGAGCTGTCATCCTCACCTTTTACTGACCCAGCTGCTCCCATGCGTCCAGAGCCAATACAGTAGTGGAGCGGTTGACAAGAAGTCCCACCGGTATGGTATCAACTCCTCCATCAGGGTGATCTCTGCCCCAACCACCAACATACCCACTGTGCAAGTCACATGAGTGTAACAATGCCACCACAGCCCAGGTGACAACTAGTGGCTTCCAGCTTTGTGATAAGCTGTTGGATTCTCCCTGAAGATGGCACAACTGACATCATCCCTGCCCCAGGGGCACCAAGGAGATAGGAGCGGCAGGCAGCCGGACACTGGGCAAAGCTGGGGTATCTCTGGTGGGAAGACACAAGGACAGGGGGATTCCCAATGTCTAAAATTACTCAAAAGCTGGGCTGAATCTTCCCAAGACTGTCTTGAGGCAATGTCAGTGGCCTTACCCAGGTGCCTTGGCTAAGCACACTGAAAGCCCTGGCCCTGATCTCAGGCATGCGTGGTCCACGCCTCAAGTAGGGCTGGAGGATCCTAAGGTGAGAGGCTGGGAAAGCGCCTAGGCCACTATCCACCTGAGACCGCTCAGTGCCACCCAGACCTCCTCTTCTTGGGAGAGCAAGGCCAGGGCCCCCAAACCTGTATTTTCAAAAAGATTCCAAGGTGATTCTCTTGTTCTGCACCAGCTTCGGGAGTCATTGGAAATGTGGACCAAACACTGCTGTCTTTGGAATCAGAAAGATCTGGGCTCAAATCCCAGCTCTGTCACTCATTAGCTGTGACTCGGGCAAAGAACTTAACCCCCTGAGCCCCAGTCTCCCTACCTATACAATGGGGACAATAATGCCCACGTCATACGGTTACAGGGGGCAGGTGCCCCTGTAGCACCGTGAGGGCCCCACCGCAGCACACGCCCCATGCTGTAATTGCTGGTCCACTGGTACAGGAGTCCCGTCACTGGGCGCATCAAGGGCAGGTGTCCCGTGCCCTCTCTCGTCCCTGGCATTCAGCCCAGGGACTGGCCCCGATAGACACGCACTTCATTTGCTGTTGAAGAAATGAGCCTGTAAGGATTGATAATACATGGAAGGTGGTTGCCCTGGTGACAACTCACAGTAGGCACTTCATACAAATCCTCTAATACCTGAAAATGTAGACTTAAAAAAAAAACCAGACAAGAAGTAGGTTTCCTAGGTGGGCAGCTCTCCACCTTCTCCTTGCCCTGAATTAAAACTATTCTGCTTATAAGAATGCTCTGGGATAAAACACGGGTTGAGTAAGGAGAGGCCAGGGTGGCTTGATTCCTATCTGTACCGACCTTCAATTTCAGGAGTGCAGGCCACAGTCTTCTACAACAGAAGGTGCAAAGTCCCAACTCACTGCTAAGCTCACGGCGTCACTCAGAACCACTCACCCACGGGCTGTCGTGGTCCTGCAGCAGCCACTAATAACGGAACCATTTCTGTTCTCCTTGGAGTGGCAGTTGGCAGT
>NW_011494734.1:1122036-1125723 GCF_000754665.1 Bison bison bison
AGTTGGCAGTGGCAAACAGGAAGTTGTCTTGAAGCAGGGTGTGGCTTTGCCCTGTCAATGTACGCGCACAGAGACACCACTTGTTTTTCCCCCCTCCAGCCCTTTTCTGTTTCCCTCTGCTCCTTTTTTTTTTTTTTTTAAGGAGCAGAAGGTCTGAATTATTTCAGTGAAAATACTTTTTTTTTTAATATGATTTAAGATCAAACATCATCACCATACAAACAAAACCCAAGGGTAGAATAGAAAGGAGTCTAAAATACAACAAGGGTCTATTTCACTATCATTAGCCACTTGCTTGTGGCACTGAGTTAGTCCCTGGCTATGCATGAGGGGACGTGAGCCCTCCCTTGGTTTTCCTGGGCACACGGGAAACCAGACCCGCTAGAAACCAGGCCAGGTGTGTTGCCAATCATGCTCGGGCACCGACCAGTCCGCCAGGGAGCCAGCCACCAACATGGACTCAGGGCCTGCTGTGCACGAATAGCAAAGAAGGAAAAACACAGGTTGCCAGTTTCCAGCAATTTTTAAAGTGCAGCGAAAGAGACCCGAAACATTTCTTAACACTGCTTGCATATAAAAATAAGTGGTGTTTTACCAAGAAAAATCAGTGGCAAGTAGATAAATGCATCAAGTGTGGTTGGAGCTGCACATACATGCAGAGAAGTGGGGGTGATGGACTGCTAAGGTTCAGTGTCACTGCTTCCCGGGGCTAGGAGAGGTGTGCTAGAAAAGTTTCCACTCTATTCCTCCTCAGGCCCCGAGGCTGGGGCCTCCAGAAGGCCTGTCCAAAATAGACTGGTCCCCAACCCAGCCTCCTACTCCTGACCTCTTTCTCAGGCAGCTCATCACCCCACTCCATGCCTCAGCCCTGTCCCAGTGCCAGCCCACAGCCCAGGAGCACCGTCTAAGCTCAACCTCAGACTTGCTAAATGGATCGCAGGCTGACAGCATGCTCCGCCCGCTGTGACCTGGGCCCAGCCCCCGGCCATCCTGTGTAGCAAGTGTGCCCTGCGCTCACACTTACACATCCAGGGTAGACAGCCTCGCCATTTGGGTAAGGAGGCTGAGCCACTGACACGCTGGGCAGCACGACTGTGGGAGCCGTTTGCTGGCTCCTGGCTGAGGGCCCTGGCCAGTCAGAACGCACGACTTCCCCTTTAAGAGAGCACGCCCAGATGCGATTAGGGAAAGGCAGAAAGAAAAGCCCGGAATGGCCAGGGTTGTATCCTGAATTTGGCAGATGAACTTGGGTTTGCCTGAGCAGCACACACAGGAGGTGTGGTCGGAGGAGACAGCGTCCTCAGAGGAGGATCGGAGCAGCCACCGGAGCAGCCACGGTTGGGAAGGGCCGGGTCCCTCCTGCAGCTCCATTGCACGATGGCCCCTGCAGGTTGCCTGGGACCCTGGCCTGGCCTGGTCCCCGCGCCTGCAGGAACCTCAGGCCTTTCCGCTCTCCTTTCCCTCAGGGCCTGTCTGTCCTCACGGGCAGAGTCCACTGCAATATCCAGCACTATGTTTTGGAGAGACGTCATTATAAAGATCGAAAAATACTTCTGTATTTTTGTCCAGAAACAGTTTTGGACATTTTTACTGTGAATTCAAGTGGAGAGTTTTTATTCATTCTTTATATTTAGAAAGTTTATTCCTTGATCTTGGCAGGAGACAGTAGATTTGGGGGACAGGGGAAGGGGATGTCTAAAAAAGACAATGGATCCCCAAATGTCACGTGCTATATGATTCCACTGATACAAAATACCCAGCATAGGTAAATCCATAGAGACAGAAAGCAGATTAGTGATTGCCAGGGGCTGGGGAAGGAGAGAGCGAGGAGTGATTGCTTAAGGGGTACAGGGTCTCCTTTGGGGGTGGTAAAAACACTTTGAAGTCAGATAGAGGTGATGGATGCAGAACACTGAACAGACTGAGTGCCACTCAACCACAATTCAGGGCTTTAGGGTGATTAATTTTGTTATGTGAATTTTACCTCCATTAAAAAAGAAAAAGAGCAGTATAGTGTGTTTTAGGTATTTTTATCTTCTACTAGGATCTCTCCTGTGTTGCTTGCAACATTTCCTTGTAAAACTTGCCTATTAATCTTAAGTTAACCCTGGCACAAGAGTATACCCCTTTTAACAAGAAGTAAAAACAAACCTTTAAGACACAAAGGCTTTCCAAGACGCAGAAGTATGCCTCTACTGGAGAATTTCAGACTGTGGGAAGACAGCATCATCTCAGGCACGTAAGCTGGGCAGTGCTGACTTGGCCTTTGCAAGGCCACCTCAGGTTGGGACTGTCTCCAGCAGCTTGACCATATAACCAAAGCCAGAGAAAGAGAGTCTCCTAAGGAGAATTATTGTAGGAGAACATGATTTTGAGTCTCTAACTTTAGGCTTCCTTTTCTCCTCTTTCAGAGTTTCTTCCCAGAATATAGGAAAACCTGCTTCTGGCTGGAGAGGGCTGTGCTGCTTGAGGAGGCGGGACTGGCTTCTATAATCCATTTCTTTGGAATGGAGCCAGTGGGAATCAGGGAGTGTGGCCTGACCACCCACCTAACCTAGCCCCACTGGAGGGGGCTGGAGACAGGCTGCTCCCAAGAGTAACCCTGTGAGCCTTGTCCTCCAGACCCTAGGCCAGTGGGTCAAGGGCTCACAGGCACACTCCCCCCACTCAGGGGACTGTCAAGAGGAGGCCTGCTGGATGTTGCAATACCCAGAAGAAACGCAGATGAAAGGGTAGGCCCCATGGCCTGGGAGTCTGAGTCCTTCCAGAAACATCTGTGAGTAACTTTCCTACAGTCTGCTGAGAGCTCCAGGAAGACCTGGAGGACAGAGATGTCACAGCTTCCTTGGGGCTGCTCTCTCCCAGAACCCTCTGCTCCTTCTGGTGTACTTCCCCTGCCTCTTTCAGCCTGTTCTCTCTGCTCATTTCAGGTACCAGGTAATAAGTAGGTGGCCTAGCTTTTCAGGAAACAGATAAGATGGGGACTTCCCTGGTAGTTCAGTTGGTAAGACTCCAAACTCCCAAGGTAGGGAGCCTGGGTTTGATCCCTGGTAAGAGAACTAGACCCCACATGCCCCAGCTAAGAGTTCACACGCGCCAACTAAATATTCCACATGTCAAAACTAAAAGAACCTGCCTACTGCAAACAAGGTCGACGATCCCACGTGCGGCAACTAAGATCTGGCACAGCCAAATAAATGAACAAATATGCTTTTAAAAAAGAAAAAGATGGGGACTTCCCTGGCAATCCAGCAGTTAAGACTGTCCTTCCACTGCAGGCGGTGCAGGTTTAATCCCTGGTTGGGGAACTAAGATCCTGCATGCCAAGTGGGGGGGCCAAAAAAGATGAAACATATATACAACTCTGGCACCTGAGGAGCAGCAAGTTTAGAACCTTAATTCTAAACATACAAACAGGCAGGCTGGGCTTCCCTGGTGGTTCAGTGGGAAAGAATCTGCCTGCCAATGCAAGAGACACGGGTTTGATCCCTGATCTGGGAAGGTCCCACATGCTGAGAAGCGACTAAGCCCGTGTGCCACAACTATTGAGCCCATGCTCTAAAGCCCATATTCAGCAACGAGAGAAGCCACTGCAGCGGGAAGCCCATGCGCCACGACTAGCGAGTAGCCCTTGCTTGCTGCAACTAGAGAAAAGCCCTCCCAGCAACAAAGGCCTGGCACAGCCAA
>NW_011494734.1:1125823-1140702 GCF_000754665.1 Bison bison bison
TATATATATAAACAAGCAGGCTCAGCCAAATTTAAAAATGGGCAAGGGATCTGAACACACATTTTTCCAAAGAAGATAAACAAATGAACAACAAGTATTCGTAAATTGCTCAGCATTTCTGTTCACCAGGGAAATGCAAATCAAAATCATATGAGATACCACTTCACACATACTAGAACGACTATGTATATAAAAACAACAACCAAAAAACCCCCAAATGGAAAATAACAAGGCTTGGTGAGGATGTGGAGAAATTGGAACCTCTGGGCACCATCTGTGGGAATGTGAAATGGTACAGCCTCTATGGAAAACAGTGTGGTGGTTCCTCGAAAAGTTGAACATGGAATCACCACACGATTCAGGAATTCTTCTCCTAGAGTACAGACCCAGAAGAAATGAAACCAGGTACTCAAACAAATTCCTGTATATGAAGGCTCACTGCAGCACTATTAGCAAGAGCTAATGTCCATCAATGGATGAATAAATAAATTGCAGTATATACATAATCAGTTCAGTTCAGTTGCTCAGTCGTGTCTGACTCTTTACGACCCCATGGACTGCAGCACGCCAGGCTTCCCTGTCCATCACCAACTCCTGGAGCTTATTCAGACTCATGTCTATTGAGCCAGTGATGCCATCCAGCCATCTCATCCTCTGTTGTCCCCTTCTCCTCCCGCCTTCAATCTTTCCCAGTATCAGGGTCTTTTCAAATGAGTCAGTTCTTCCCATCAGGTGGCCAAAGTATTGGAGTTTCAGCTTCAGCATCAGTCCTTCCAATGAACATTCAGGACTGATTTCCTTTAGGATGGACTGGTTGGATCTCCTTGGTGTCCAAGGGACTCTCAAGAGTCTTTTCCAACACCACAGTTCAAAAGCATCAATTCTTCAGTGCCCAGCTTTCTTTATAGTCCAACTCTCACATCCATACACAACTACTGGAAAAACCATAGTTTTGATTAGACGGACCTTTATTGGCAGAGTAATATCTCTGCTTTTCAATATTCTGTCTAGATTGGTCATAACTTTTCTTCCAAGGAGCAAGCATCTTTCATGGCTGCAGTCATCATCTGCAGTGATTTTGGAGCCCCCCAAAATAAAGTCTCTCACTGTTATTCAACCATAAAAAGAAATGAAGTACTGATACATGCTACCATATGAATGAACCCAGAAAACCCTATGCAAATGAAAGAAGCCAGGTACAGAGGTCATGTATGATATACATGCTATTTATAGGAAATGTCTGGAATAGGCAAATCCACAGAGACAGAAAGCAGACTGGAGGTTGCCAGGGACTGAGGCAGGGGGCTAGGGAGTAGAATAACTGCTGAATGGGTATGCGGTTTTATTCTGGAGTGATGAAACATTTGGAACCAGATAGAAGTGGTGGTTGCACAACACTGTACATGTACTCAATGCCACCAAACTGTTCACTTTAAATTGGTTACTTCATGTTATATGGATTTCACCTCAAAACCAAAAAACCCAAAGCTCTGCTGAAAGTAAGGGCCAAGACAATCCACACACAGAACAACCAGTTTCAGAATCACTGAGAGTTACCTTTAAAACTCTTCTTGGAATCACTTAAAGGAAGTAATTTTTAACTTAAGATAACTAAGGGGGCCAGTAGGATAGCAGATAGGTACTCACTTCAAGACAGACAATTCAGGTCCACAAAGAAGTGTTGATTTGTCTTAAGCAATACCCAGTCCCCTCTTCCCCTACCAGGCACGATGGCTGCCCTTCTATTTACAGGTGGAAGGCTGAGGCACAGCTCCCCTCTGCCAGGCCCCTCATCCCTGATATAGCCGTCATTTCCACCAAAGGGACTCGGGTCTTAGACTTTGACATTGGGACATAGTCACAGACTCCCCCACCCCTAACCTCCAGAGCAAGAAGAAACCCCACAGGTAAACATTCTCTGCTACCTCTGCTGGCCCCTTCCAGGGCTGGCATCACCTCCTTGGAGTGGCAGCCATGGGGCTGCCCAGCCTGGCTTCTCCAGCACAGGCCCTGGGCTCTCCCAGGCCAAGCAGCACCACCACTGGACAGTCTCCCTTCTGCCTGAATGTTAATTCCATTTCTGCCCCATGGAGGTCACCCTGAACTGGTCCAGTTTCCCTCCCATGGACACTTTGCCAAATGCTTTGTTCCCTGAAATATCCTTCTCCAGGCTAAATACTCTCAGACATCTTCTAAAATCATTCCTCTCAAAAGGTCATTTTCACTCTTCTCCTGATCTCTGGGTCCTCTTTGGCTCCCACGGCCTTCCTAAACTGTGACACTCAGAAGGGAGACCATTATAGGTGGGCAGCTCCCATCTGTCTGTTGTGGATATTGTTCTCCTGTTAAGTCCACCAGGCACTCAAGCTATATTTTTTATTTCTAACAGCCACATCACCCTTAAGTCTTATTTCACACTCTTCACTGCCAAGCTGCTTATCCACAGGTGTCCTTTAAAAATGTCATCTTGTTGGATTCAGTCCGCTGCTCTGACCTCTGGAGATCTTTCTGGACTCTACTCATTAATGTAATTGTTCTTCCTCCTAAATCTCTCCTATCTTGAAAAATTGGATAATCCTGCCACTAAGACTATTCTTCTTCTAAATCCTCATTTATAACATGGAAGAGGAGGACGGGGCCAAGTGCGCAACATAATATATCCGTTGGGGTGACAGCAACCTGTGGACAGCACTCTAGAGGTGTGACTCTGCTGATCCACCTGCCATTCAGGGCAGGTATGTCACCTGGTCCACACATCTTCATCTTCATTGGTACAGATCCCACAGATGACTAACAAATGGGGCTAAAAACAGCCCTCCTGCTATCAGCAGTTGAAAGACTAAGTATAAAACTCTTATCAGAGCTTCACACAGTGAGTAATCAAATATGCCTTTATAACTGACAAGAAATACAATAAAAGGAGAAAACCTGGTTTTCCAATTCCCAGACTGCCCTCCTTTTTGGCAACCTATATAGTTGGTTGGTGGCAACCAACTATACACATTACGCAGCTGAAACCAATACAAGGAGCACTGGCGTCCAAAAGCTGGAGTCTGAATACTGGCTCCCTCCTTCCAGAACCTCTGTGTTCTGAGGTTAAAAATATCTGCCCTTCAAGGCTATAGGGAGGAGTCAATGAGACGAGGCATGTAAAAGAGGTTTAAAAGTTGAGTCAGGCTATGCAAACATAAAAGAAGCATATTATGATTATTACTACTATAAATCTCTCCAAGATACCATTCCCACTGGCAGAAAGCTGCCAGTTAGGCCAACGAAAAACCTACAGATGCACTCAGGCTGCCAGGAGGCAGGTCTTCCAGCACAGAACAGCTGAACTGCTGTAAAGCATCTTCCTTTTCCCAAGGTTGGTGGGATGTGAGGGTTTGGCCAATTCATATGCAAAAGCCAAAGGGCGAGGAGGATGGCTGGGAAACTTCTCAGTATTCACTCCCAACCTCTCCAACACAAACGCCTGTGGGTTCCCTTCAAGGTTCTTCATTCACTCAGGCTATGAGATTATCTATACAGTAGGGAGGGGGCACCCATAATCACTGTAGGCTGAGAAGCACACAATCTGAGACACCTCCAACCTAAGGCCTTCAAAGGTGGGTCTCCAATCCCACCCCAGCCTGACAGACAGGACGAAGAAATCGGGAGTATAACAGGGTCCCATCCATAAAGGCAGACTGGAATCAAATCAGAACAAAAAGTTTCTTAATCTCTGCGTTGCAGCCAGTTCACCCAGTTTGGATGGGGCAATGAATGAGAAGGCAGATGAAAGAAAGATATGTGCGGGCTGGAGCTCTGGCTCCCCAGCTTCACCGTCCAGGCTAAGACCACATCTTTATACTGGGACCAAAGGGCCTGACCTGTCCCTCTCCAGCTCAGTGAGACTATTATGAGAAAGTACAGGGCATGCTCTAAACCGTAGAAGACGAAAAGCAAACCTCATCCTCATTCTCTGCCAGGTTAGAGCAGACCAAAAAACAACACACAATACAAACAACCTTGCTTGTATATTACTGTTGTTGTTATTCAGTCTCTTAAGTCACGTCTGACTCGTTGTGACCCCATGGACCGCAGCACTCCAGGCTTTCCTGATCTCCACTCTCTCCACAGTTTGCTTGGATTTATGTCCATTGAGTTAGCGATGCTATCTAACCATCTCATCCTCCACTGCCCGCTTCTCCTTTTGCCTTCAATCTTTCCCAGCATTGGGGTCTTTTCCAACGAGTCAGCTCTTCACACAGATGAGAGAGACATGGAGGAGAAAAAGAAATCCACTGATGGCAGCACTGGGCAGTGAGAATCACGTCACGTTTCGGCCTATGTCACAGTTACTACCTTGGAAATTTCCATTTCAACCGTCCATTTTCATTTCATGTGTAAGTTGGTGATGCTGGGGGTGGGGAGCAGTGGGAGATTTGGACCTGTCTGAGAGGGACCCGTGTACTTGGATCAGGACAGACTTCCTACTCAGAAGGCCTTTCACAAGGCCCAGGTGATGTTTTCTCCCTCCCTTTCAATTTGTTTGGTTTAAAATATTTAACCAGAGGCACAATGAAGTGTCTCATTTGCCACGTTCTCCTGGACCATTAGACGGGGACTTCACACTTACTACGCTGATGAACATGCTACTTAGCCATGCAAATTCTGGGAGCACACACACCAAGATGGGAGGTGCTCAAGGCACGCTCTCAGGGGCTGATTTAATTACACAGCCACGCGGTGGGGAAAGCAGAGCAATTTTTAGCCAACTGCTCTAGTAAATATTATGGGAAGCCCCTTCATAGAGTGCTAATGCTGCCTAGTGATTTCGAACATGTTTGGCTTTAGTTCTCATTCAAACACGCACGTGGTCCCCAAAGACGCCGCCACTGGGGCCAGAAAATCAAATAGATCATGCAGTAGCTGACATGCCGTCTTGCCGTTCAATATTATTATTATTATTATTTTTTTACTATAAACCCCGGAGTATTACTGTCATTTCAGTGAGGACAAACTGGAAACTCACTTTCCAGCCCCTGACTTCCTCAGCTCCTCCCCCAGTCCCACCGCCCGCTCTGGGCCGGCTGCACTGCTCCCCAGGGTTGGACAAAACAACCACCAGGAACCTATTTCGGACGTTTGAAACAATACCCAATCACTGCATCCACTCTCCCAGAGCGTCCCAGAGGAAATGGCATCATTACTTTCATTTTACTCCATTTGTGACCAACCAAAAGAAAACAACACATCCTAAGACAATTATCAGGGAATCTGATGTCGGCAGCTGGAGAGGACGCTCCGGAATGTTATCAAGTGACCTCTCGGAGAAATTAATTTTCAAGAGCTAAAATAACCTTCTGCTGCGCACGCCCGCCCGGCCGTTTCTCTAGCTGCAGAAACGGATTTCACTTTCCACAGTTAGAACAGAAAACTCTCAGGCATCCCCATTTTTTCTTTTTTTTTTTCCAAAAAAGTCTATAAATAACCCAGGATCAGCAAAATTTATGCAAAACATCCTGCTAGAAGAAGAAATGTAAACTAAAACCACTTACAGCGAGACTCGGGCTGCCAACTTAATCTGATTCTATGACGACTGTAAACACGTTGTACTTTTGGAACCTGAAGCGATCCATATTAGCAGATGTCATCACAGAAAAGAAAAAGAAAAAAAAAAAGAAGAAGACCTCCTCCTCCCAAACTAAATAACAAAAGCCTGGCCCCCAAACAGAGCACTGTGGTTGGGGGTCCAGTGTTCCGCACGGCCCAGGACCCAACGGCTGGCCAGCTGCAGTCAGTACCAGCTATCCGAGCTTGCACACGCCAACTGTTTTGACTACAGGCACTTGTTAAACACAGAGTTTCAGGTCCTACCAGTTGGACACCAGAAGTTCATAGAACTGACCCAGTGCCAAGAACAACAAGCCCAGAAAGCGAAACGGCTGCCTCGTGCGCCGTGTTTTCGTTAACTGTTTATGCAAGCCCCAGACCAATCGGGTAACAATTAAGAAGACAACCGAACTTAAATAACAAAAGCAGAAGATTACCACCTTGAAGGAAATGGAGATGTTTGGCAGATAAAGGACAGTTCAAAGGTGGGGTGGGTGGGGGGTTTTCAGAGAGAATGGGGAGGAGGGGCAGGTGTCACATGACAAACTGCGGTTATTAGCAGAAGGAACTGGGTGCTTCCTTGAAGCATCTTTAACTTAAAGCTTGACATAGAGATTCTGCAAATACTGAGGCCCTGGTACACATCTGGGGTGACGATTACAAGCACTGGAATTTGGACGCTGGCAAATCCCGAAGGAGAAAAAAGGGGTGTGCTGAGCGGAAGTCTTGAGACACGGAATGGGACTTCCAAGTTCCCTGCTTCGTGCAGCAAGGCCGCCGAGCCACAGAGGAAGCAAGGGACTGAGCACGTAAGAAGTGAATGGAGGGACTGCATCCCCGGGCTGCTTCTCACCTGGTCCCGAGAAAGGCTTCCCTTTTCTCTTTGAGATCAGGGTTGCTGGGGCCAACCTTCCTCCCTCATCCAGTCTGGGATCTAGATTCTCTTACAGGTGACAGTGGATAAAGTATTTTCATTTGGCAAGATAAAATAAAAAGGAATGCTTAAATCACATATTTAACAAAGTTTTTCATTTCTTTCCCAGAATGCATTAAGCCCTATCTCATTTTTACACCAACACAATTGACCAGATCAAATTTTAGAATTATCTGAGGATTTGAGAAAAGTGAATTCCAAGGTTATTGGGATGCAAATGTAAGAATGAGAATTTTGCAATTGCTGAATGGATTCAAATCTAACCTCTGCTCCACCTTCTTCTTCTTCTCTCTCTCATCTGCCTCTGAATTGAAGAATAAAATGTTGCCCCTTTCCCACTCCAGAGGTTTAGTGAAAACTAATGAGTAGGTAGAAACAGGTTGTTTATAAAAACTATTTTAACCACAGGCCAGGTTCATGTTGATTCTGGAGAGTAAATGTCGTTCCTCTGGTTCCAGGGATCTCCAGTGCAGTGGTGGAGGGTATGCACACCCACGTAACGGCTAACCCCTTCCTCCCAAAGGAACCCACATTTTCTTAAAACTACACAGACGTATTTCACCAGGATCTGAAACACAGCAGTTGCCTGATGGATCTAGACAACAGCATAGGCAGCTTGGAGCCTCCCAGACAAAGGAAGGCCAAGGGGAGGAAGAGGTTGGGGGAGGGGAGGGGAGGAGAGGAGGGAAGGGGCTCCCTGGAGAGAAGGGTCTGGTGGGGCAACATGAGGCTCACTACAGCATCCGGCCCCGGATTGACAACTGACTTCTTAAAGCGACCCCAGAATTGTGAGATTGGCCTCTCACTCAGAACTCCAAGGTTTACTTGTCCTCTTCATCACTCACTACAATTACAGGGCCAGTATGATTATCCCCATTTAACAAGCAGGAAAACGGAGGCTCAGAGAAAGCTCGGTCTCAGCCCCATGAACCGTGGCTGTGCTGGTATGGTACTTTATTATCTGCAATTATTTTCATTTTCACAGACAAGTAAACTGAGATTTCTGGAGAGGCTACAAATCATGTCCAAGGCCACACTGCAAATCATCAACAACATCAGGTCTCCTAACTGCTAACCCAGTCCTCCTTGCTTGCCTCTACCACGTTCCAGAACACAGAATGATAGAACTGAAAAGGCCAGTAAAGCTGTCTTATTAAAAAAGCACATCATCTTTCCTGATTTTCTCAAACTCCCATCCTCACGGTTTCTCAGTTCTTAGATTGCAACTCTCTAACAGGGAGGCTTCCTCTCCACACTGTGGGGAGAGCTCTGGAAGTCTGCATTCCAGAGCTACTATTTCAATGCAAAGCCACCACCTCCACCCAGTCTGCACCCCGTCCTCCTTTGATTTCATTAGCACACCCAGTTGCTAACCCCTGGCTCCTTACCTAATCCCAGTCTAAGCAGCCGCCAGAGCGGATGCCCCAGCAGGCCTGCCAAGCTGTACATGATGCCGCCTGCATCTCCAAGGTGTGCTGTCTCGCATGCAGAAGGGATCTGCCTGAATCTCTTCTCCAACATGTGTATCAAGGTTACGCTTTTGCTGCGTTATTTTGTTACAGAGGCTGATGGAAATAAAGGACCAAATGAAGGATCCCACTGTCATATCCCTTGTCCGTGCCAAGTGGACACACTCCCAGCTTGATAGGGGGTGACATTACTATCCTGTGATACATGTGAGTGGGTTCATTGTAGGTTTGGGGCATTTTATTTGAGAAGTTACAGTAATGAGTTTGCCACAGGATTTGTAGGAGTGAATGGGGATGAATTTAAGCATTCAGGGCCATGAACAGAGATGCTGAAAATTGACTGCAGAGGGGGAGAGGTCAGGAGGGATGATTAGAAAGTCCTAGAACATTTTACTGCCACTTTGTGAATCTACCTCTCCCCCTTCTTTCTCTCTGAAAATGCAACCAGCAGGGAAGCTGGGTGCTATGGTGGACTTCATGTTGAATATCACTAAGGCAGTCAACATTGTGAACTCTCATCAAATCCGCGTGCTGCTGTTGGTGGGAGAAGCTCTATGGCTAGATGCGATGCACAGGTGGCACCTCCCACCAGTTTATTTGAGGTTGTTTTGGTAACCACAGGACATTTGCATCCATGCTGCCTGAAAATTATATGGGGCCTGGGTAAATCAGAACAGTCTCAGCAGGAAAATTCACTGGCTTACATGACACAAAGTGAGGAGAATATTTCCATGAACCTTGTGACTCCTCTGAGCACAGAGACCATTTTTTTTTTTTAAACCAAAAAGTAGGACACAGGGTTTGACAAGCATTGGGAAGACAGGATAGGCTATTAAAAAGTAGAACTCCTGAAAATCTGAGGGGCATGGCCACTAAATCAGTAAAATTAGCAAAAGTAGGCTAATAGAGGGATGCAGAATTGTTAGCATTAGTTTGTTGTGGCTGTTACTGGTGTGCTTAACAAAGGCAGTTCTATCATAGACCAGACAAACAGTGCTCTGCTTGCAGATATGGTGATTTGGGGAGGGCTGATAAGGACAGTACATCCAGTTTGGAGCAGGACAGCGGTGAAGGAGACAAAGCTGAGGTCTGCTGCCCACGCTCTGGGCTTTCAGACCCCTCCACTGAGGGCACTGCATCAGAGTACATACGCACAGAAGGAACGTGCGCAGGACCAAGTAAGGTCTTAAAAATACGGCCTGCATATGTGGCTAGGTTGCTAAGTTGCTTTAGTCATGTCCAACTCTTTGTGACCCTGTGGACTGTATAGCCTACCAGGTTTCTCTGTCCATGGGGATTCTCCAGGCAAGAATACTGGAGTGGGTTCCCATGTCCTTCTCCAGGGGATCTTCCTGACCCAGGGATCTAATGCACATCCCTTATATCTCCTGCACTGGCAGGCAAGTTCTTGACTACTAGCACCACCTATGAAGCTGCATATGTGGAGAGCAGTCAAGAAAAGACAGAGGCCTGAGCTCTCAGGAGAAACAGAGAAGCAAAGTTACACAGCAGTAACTTGCGGCTGCTGTTGGATGCAGGCCTGACTTTACTCCCTGATGCTGCCCTGCAGACTTCCAGGTCAGGACCTGAGGCTCAGCTGGACACTCTTCCCTTTTGCCCTGTTACCTGGGTTCACAGGGACTGGGCCAGCCTGCCTGGTCGTACCTGGACCTGGCTTTTGGCATAACCCTTGGTAATGTGAACTCATGACCAGAGCTGCAGAGACAGGTTTGCACATACGGGACCACAGACCCTAGATTCTTCAGAAGATAGTCAGTTTCAACCAGCCTTGGCTGACACTACACCATAATTTGAAAAACGACTTTATACTGAAGGTCAGCCAATGTGGGTTGACTGCAGTCTGGACTACTAGACTTCACATTCCTTGAGGACTTGTTCAGAGTCTCGCTTATCTTTGGAAGCCAATGTCCTGCCAGAGTATGGAAGTCTTGCTATGCCTTTTAATACAGGTTTTAAATGAATGAAGTTCCACTTAATGTGAACCACAGATAGACGAATACCTTATGAGATATACCTGAAGGTGAATATCTTTTTGTTAAGTATGTATGAAATTTGGTGTTCAATTAATTTTGTTTCCATTAATTAATTTTTTTAAAAGTACAATATTTCATTATTGTTTTTTTAGGTTTCTTCCCCACCCCCCACCAAGTCAAATTTGGTATTTTTTAAAGTTATATTATGGTTCAAGTTAGAGAGAAGGTAGAAAGGCTTTCCACTTAAGATTAAAAATACTAAATCTTCAAAAAATTGTAGCTACTTTGTAATAGGAATCTTTCCAAAGGTCTTCATTCTCTTGTACTCTGTTCTCTTAAATGGTATATACTTTGAACATTATTTGATCTTTTTTTTTTTATATAACTCAAGGTCACTGTTAAGGGCATTCATTTCTATACTTTGCTACAAAATGGTGATATCAGGGCCTACCACACCTTTCAGACTTTTTGACCCTGATCCATCTCAAGAAATGAATTTTACATGGCAACAACCTGGTATGCACAAAAACTTCAAAGGTTGTAAGATTTATCTTTACTAAGTAAAAACCACTTGAATATTTTCTCTTCTCTTCTATGCCATGGTTTCAAATGTTGGTCAGGGATGGCTAAAGTGATCACCCCCACCATCACAAGAGGCACCTGTGGCATACAAACAGAGAAAGTACACAGGCCTTCTGTCCTACACAAAAAGGGCTTCAGCGTCCCCACTTGCAGCCTTTTACTTTCTTTTTGGCTGCACTGGGTCTTCATTGTGGTGCAAGGGCTTTTCTCTAGTTGTGGTGTTAGGGGGCTTCTCTAGTGCTGGCATGTGGGTTTCTCCCATTGCCACGACATATGGGAATCTTAGTTCCCCGACTACAAATGGAACCCGAGTCCCCTGCACTGGCAGGTGGATTCTTAATCCACTGGACCACCAGGGAAGTCCCTGGCTTTTACTTTCCTCCTGCATCTGGTGTCACTTATACTCAGTCAGGGCCTGCCTCCACAGTCCAACTCACAGAGTTCTAATTTGCCAAACCTGGAAATCAGACCATCCAGCTTGCTTGTGTAAACGGAGTGTAAAGTGTTGCTCCATGAAAGCCTGAGGGGTGCCCCATGGATGGCTCATGGGGTGAGGTATTCTTATGTGCTAGAGTTCCTGGTGGGGCTCCCAGAAGTCTTGCCCAGCGGCAAGGCTCATGACACTGAGGTGTTACTGGATTTGTTCACCCACATGTGAACATGAGTGTTTCTCCTTTGAAAGGAATAGTCTGATCACTGGGCTTCAAGGGCTATTAAATGACAAAGGCTCCCAGCAGTAATATAGCTTCGGGAATGACCAGCTCTGGGCTCCAGTGTATGAGAAGTATTCCCTAGAGTAACTGACTCTACTTCAGGCAGTTTGTAACAACAGTGCAGTATTTTGATCTCCACTCTGATATGCCCTTTGCCCTGTAATTTACAGCTCCTCCTGGACTACACTTCAACTCTCAGGAGTCTTCCCACCTAAATCAAAGATGCTAATCTAACAGGCTTATGAGTTGTCTCCTAGTGAAATTTTGAAGTGATGTGCATGTGTATGTGTGTGAAGATATCTTAAATTGATTTTAAATAACTATAGCAGAGCGGGTAGATACTGTGTCCCTAAAGAAACCTAGATAACAAGCAATCAGGCACTGGTCACATAAACTACTGGCACATCTATTCAGTGGAATTTCTGCTGCTGCTGCTGCTAAGTCGCTTCAGTTGTGTCCGACTCTGTGCGACCCCATAGACGGAAGTCCAGCAGGAATTTCTGGGAAGCTATAAAAATGATGATGTAGATCTATACTTACTGAAATATGTCCACAATAATTGCAGACAGAAAAAAAAGATTTCAAGACAATGCCTACAATAGGATTCCATTTTTATTTTTTTAAATATAAAATATATGCAAAGAGGTACACATGTATAACACATATATAAACACATAGACATGGGAAAAAGATGGAAAGTTTTACATGGAAATATTTATTTTTATTTCCTAAAATGGTTGGTGGTTTTTAAAATGTATCAGTTTTATAATAAGAAAAAAGCATTTTCACTTTGAAAAAATAAAATTCTACATTATTATGCAAAAAAGTACTTCTGCTTGTGGCACTCACCCCATTCTTATCTTGTAAGTGACTGTTCCCCCGGGAACACTCACTATATCCATGTATCCATCCATAGGGTGACACACTCAAGCTGAGGCACACTCACTTCTCATGAGTTATGATGTCTTTTCAAACTTTTAAAAGAGTTCTATTCCTATATAATAGGGTAAGTTGAATCTTTATTGGAGAATTTTCACATTAATGCATATGAAGGCAAAGGAAGGGCTTATGGTTTTACTTTTAAGGGTCATGTTCTCTTCTCTGATGGAGTTAAGGGGAAATGTAAGTCCTGAAACTAGTTACCTCCCTGGCAGATGCAGGCTACCAGGTCTATCCATTCTCCAGGAAGACAAGAAAGAGCTGACACCATCTAGATTCTGAAGCTAATTTTCTTCCAAGACAGAGTCCATTCAAAGCATAAACTGATGTTGGGTTTAAGGACAGGAACAATCCCTAATTTGTGTTCTCTCTACAAAGTGTATTCACATCCAAGAAATATCGCCCCTCAAAATGACTAGGAGGAAGGGCAAGCAAATGTACTATTCTGAAGTTGACAAATGAGGAAAATAGGATGTATCAAGGGGGGGCTTTCGAACTGTGATGCTGGAGAAGACTCTTGAGAGTCCCTTGGACTGCAAGGAGGTCAAATCAGTCAATCCTAAAGGAAATCAACCCTGAACATTCATTGGAAGGACTGATGCTGAAGCTGAAGCTCCAATACTTTGGCCACCAGATGCAAAGAGCCAACTCACTGTAAAAGACCCTGATGCTGAGAAAGATTGAAGGCAAGAGGAGAAGGGGACGACAGAGAATGAGATGGTTGGATGGCACCACAGACTCAATGGATATGAGTTTGAGCAAACTCCAGGAGATGGTGAAAGACAGGGAAGCCTGGTGTGCTGAAGTCCACAGGATCGTAGAGTAGACACGATGTAGTGACTGAACAATAATAACAACACTACTAGAGAGGGATTCAAACCATTCTCTTGGGTTTATTCTCCATTTTCTGTGCCACTGCATTCTTTCCAGAAGCAAAGTAACCATATACCTATTATCCTAACCGGACAACTTTGAAAGGGAAAAGAGGTACATTTAAACACAGGCTTCAGGGCATCTACGAACAAAGCTAGTGGAGATGATGGAATTCCAGTCAAACTGTTTCAAATCCTAAAATATGACGCTGTGAAAGTGCTGCACTCAATATGTCAGCAAATTTGGAAAACTCAGCAGTGGCTACAGGACTGGAAAAGGTCAGTTTTCATTCCAATCCTAAAGAAAAGCAATGTCAAAGAATGCTCAAACTGCCGCACAATTGCACTCATCTCACATGCTAGTAAAGTAATGCTCAAAATTCTCCAACCCAGACTTCAGCAATACGTGAACCGTGAACTTCCAGATGTTCAAGCTGGATTTAGAAAAGGCAGAGGAACCAGAGATCAAATTGCCAACACCCACTGGATCATCAAAAAAGCAGGAGAGTTCCAGAAAAACATCAATTTCTACTTTATTGACTATGCCAAAGCTTCTGACTGTGTGGATCACAATAAACTGTGGAAAATACTGAAAGAGATGGGAATACCAGACCACCTGATTTGCCTCTTGAGAAATCTGTATGCAGGTCAGGAAGCAAAAATTAGAACTGGACATGGAACAACAGACTGGTTCCAAATAGGAAAAGGAGTATGTCAAGGTTGTATATTGTCACCCTGCTTATTTAGCTTATATGCAGAGTACATCAAGAGAAACGCTAGGCTGGAGGAAGCACAATCTGGAATCAAGACTGCTGGGAGAAATATCAATAACCTCAGATATGCAGATGACACCACCCTTATGGTAAAAAGTGAAGAAGAACTAAAGACTCTCTTGATGAAAATGAAAGAGGAGAGTGAAAAAGTTGGCTTAAAGCTCAACATTCAGAAAACTAAGATCATGGCATCCGGTCCCATCACTTCATGGCAAATAGATGGGGAAACAGTGGAAACAGTGTCAGACTTTATTTTTCTGGGCTCTAAAATCACTGCAGATGGTGATTGCAGCCATGAAATTAAAAGACGCTTACTCCTTGGAAGAAAAGTTATGACCAACCTAGATAGCATATTAAAAAGCAGAGACATTACTTTGTCAACAAAGGTCTTCTAGTCAAGGCTACGGTTTTTCCAGTAGTCATGTATGGATGTGAGAGTTGGACTATAAAGAAAGCTGAGTGCCACAGAATTGATGCCTTTGAACTGTGGTGTTGGAGAAGACTCTTGAGAGTCCCTTGGACAGCAAGGAGATCCAACCAGTCCATCCTAAAGGAGATCAGTCCTGGGTGTTCTTTGGAAGGACTGATACTGAGGCTGAAACTCCAATACTTTGGCCACCTGATGGGAAGAACTGACTCATTTGAAAAGACTCTGATGCTGGGAAGGATTGAGGGCAGGAGGATAAGGGGACGACAGAGGATGAGATGGCTTGATGGCATCACCGACTCAATGGACATGGGTTTAGGTGGACTCCAGGAGTTGGTGATGGACAGGGAGGCCTGGCATGCTGCGGTTTATGGGGTCATAAAGAGTTGGACATGACTGAGCAACTGAACTGAACTCAGGGCAGCAGGTACAAACTGTGACTCTCCCAGGCAAACTAGGCTTTATAGTCACTTTAGATATAATCTAGGATGGAACAACGGACTGATTCCAAGTAGGAAAAGGAGTACGTCAAGGCTGTATATTGTCACCCTGCTTATTTAGCTTATATGCAGAGTACATCA
>NW_011494734.1:1140802-1150455 GCF_000754665.1 Bison bison bison
AAAGCTCAACATTCAGAAAATGAAGATCATGGCATCCGGTCCCATCACTTCATGGCAAATAGATGGGGAAACAGTGGAAACAGTGTCAGACTTTATTTTTTTTGGGCTCCAAAATCACTGCAGATGGTGACTGCAGCCATGAAATTAAAAGACGCTTACTCCTTGGAAGGAAAGTTATGACCAACCTAGATAGCATATTCAAAAGCAGAGACATTACTTTCCCAACAAAGGTCCGTCTAGTCAAGGCTATGGTTTTTCCTGTGGTCATGTATGGATGTGAGAGTTGGACTATGAAGAAATCTGAGCACCGAAGAATTTGATGCTTTTGAACTGTGGTGTTGGAGAAGACTCTTGAGAGTCCCTTGGACAGCAAGGAGATCCAACCAGTCCATTCGAAAGGAGATCAGTCCTGGCTATTCATTGGAAGGAATGATGCTAAAGCTGAAACTCCAGTACTTTGGCCACCTCATGCAAAGAGTTGACTCATTGGAAAAGACTCTGATGCTGGGAGGGATTGGGGACAGGAGGAGAAGGGTACGACAGAGGGTGAGATGGCTGGATGGCATCACCGACTCAATGGACGTGAGTTTGAGTGAACTCCGGGAGTTGGTGATGGACAGGGAGGCCTGGCGTGCTGCGATTCATGGGGTCACAAAGAGTCGGACATGACTGAGTGACTGAACTGAACTGAGTGCTCTCCTATGCTACTCCCTCCATGATACCTTTTGAATAGGAGAGAGAAATGGAACATGGTTACATGTCTAATTTACTTTAAAGCACTTGAGTGTGTAAACAAATGCAAGAGAAAACAAGAGTACGTAGCTGGTGTTTTATTGTGTATGAACCAGTTGGTCTTGGCTGCTACCTCTAGGGGTGATCAGCTCACAGGGTATGAAGAATACAAAGTCTGGATTCATCAACTGGTGTTAACCTGAGGTCACATTCCCACACTGCCTACTTTAAGTCCTTTGGCTATCTGGATAAACATTCTTTTTTTTTTTTGACTGGTTTTATTTTATTTTTAATAAAATTTTAATAAAAATTGGTTTTTTTTTTTTTTTTTTACTTTACAATATTGTATTGGTTTTGCCATACATCAACATGCATCCGGATAAACATTGTGAACATAAAAAAAATGGGCTAGTGTTGGTGAAACTTGTGATTTAGTATAACGAATGCTAGAAATGGGTTCTTATTGGTGTTCAGGGTATGCAGCCTGGCAAAAAATGTTTAGTGACATCCCCACCCTTGCGTAAACAGGGTCCTGGAGGCTCCCCTGAGTGCAGCTGTCACAGCAGGAAGGTTGATGACAGCATGAAGCTGACACAGGGAAACAGTCCTGTCTCTGGACGACTTCTGCAGCTGCCTTGAGCGAACCTTTTCTCTGAGGTACGGCTGGAACAGACCAACAGAGAGAGGGCTGGGACTTCATCAAGATCACCAAACAGGTTGGTCAAACTGCTTTCTCCCTACTTGATAAACATTTGTTTGATAACTGTCTATCTCTGCAGCAGACTTCAGTCTAACACTTGCATTCATTACCACCTGGTGGTGAGGTTGTGGGAGTAGAAGCTAAGCTTCACCACCTCAACCTTCTACAGGGGCAACTGTTGCATGGTCAGACCGGCTCAGGTCAGTCCAAACAAGCTGCCAGTGGAGGCTCACACAAGTTTCAGCACAGGATCCCTGAATACCTGGTCCTCTTCACCAGATAAGGAGCTTCCTGAAAGCAAAGACCAGGTATGTCTTGTTCACTATCCAGTCCTCAGCCTCACACAGTGCCTGCTCATAGAAAGTGTGTGATGGGGGACTTTCTCGGTAGTCTAGGGGATAAGACTCTGTGCTCCCAATGCAGAGAACCTGGGGTTCAATCTCTAGTTGGGGAACTAAGATCTCACCTGCTGCAATTAGAGAAGCTTGCATGCCACAACTAGAGACATGTGTGCTACAATGAAGATGCAATGCAGCCAAAATATAAAAAAGTGTGTGATGGATATTTATCCAATGAATAAATAAATGAATAGAAATTCTGTCATTTCTAGAATCTATTTTACTAGCTCTAAGCTGTGACTGTTCTTTATTCCACGAATGACAACTAATCCTCAAAAACCATAATCTACTGTTTGTCCTGGGTTAATACTTTAAAAAGCAATAAATAAACTAGTGGTAAAAACCACTGGGATCACATTAATCCTCACAGAAAATGTCATGAGATTGGTATTATTATCCCAGTGTTCAGATGAGGAAATCAAAGACCAGAGAGGTCAAAACTCGAGTTAGTAAAGTCAGACCTGAACTCAGGTCTGTCTGACTCCAAGTAGTCAACTGCTACCCAGAGCTGGCCATCACTCAGTTCTGCAGGTGTGTGTGTTTTTTTTTTTCCCTTTACTTTTCTCTCCCTTTTCTTTTTCTTTTTTAATCTACTTTTATTCTACTTACTTTGTGTTATCCTATTGAACACACATCTTTCTGGCACTTCACCTTATTTTATCAAAAGTTTCTTCTTGGGGAAAAAGCTGAATGGATGTTGGGATATATGAACCAGCTTTCTGGTTCTTCTGCTTTTAATTATTTTGATTGACACGTGGCACTGAGGGGATGTCTAATGGCCTCTCCTGTCTTTGAGCCACAGGAGAATCTGTCTCAGCTCCCCTGGTCTCCAGGGCCCCCAGTGCTAGGCTTATCCTTCCCGCTGCGGCATCCTGCCCCCAGCCACTGGACCACTGACAGTTCTTGTCTCCTGTCTCTGGGAGTTGGTGCACAGCGTTCTCTCCCTGGAATGCTTGTCCACCCTTCTGTTCTTCCCCTTGGCTAACTCTGTGGGTTATTTTTTCAAGACCCAGTTCAAACATGGCCACATTTGGGATACCCTGGAGCCCAGTCACCCTGTGTCCCTGCCAGGTCTCAGAGGAGTCCCCCCTCCATGCTCCCGGCACGCTGCCCACACCTCAGCACCTGGCACCTGGCTCTCGAACCACTGACGGACCCGCCTCCCTCTTCCACTGTGCCAGAAAAAGCCAAGAAGTCAGGACCTTGCCTTAGCACTGGCCTGCAGCAGGCACTCAAAGTGTGTTAGATAATGAATGGATAAATCAGGAAATAATTAGCCAACCCACAGTGAAGCGCGAGAAAACACAGGGATCAGCGGGCCACCAGTTTCCAGAGGTCTGAAGGCTAGCTAACTTTAATTACCTCTCTTAGCCAGTGGGCTCAAAAACCATTTTTGAAGCCTAAGGGAATGATGGTGGGTTTATGAGAGGCAATAGACCATTTAACTCTGAGTGCTCGACTCCTTTGCCTGTTACAGAATAAAACCTCTGAAAAGATTTTCCCACTGCAGCCAGATCCCACTCTCTGATGCTGGGCCAGCCACTGGCCTCCTGTCGGGGGTTTGGGGTGATCTGACAGCACCCACGTGACAGGCTGCACTGGCAGCTCATGGGGCTCTCTCTGGCTCCGAGTGCCCATCTAAGCCAAGAAGTTAGCAGGTCCCAGATGCAGGCCAGCACAGGTTGAGCCAACCGTAGGACTTCAGCCTAATGAAATAAACAATTCCCAGCATAGCCTGACCCTTCAGAATGTAATGCCTTCTGACCGCACTGTGTAGATAAAAATAAGTTAGTAATTTCCTCTCACTAAACTCTTGGGCACAAACCAAGAAATCTGCAGTGTGGCTCTTCTGATGCTACTGTACAACTGCAAATATTTAGGCTTCTCTGAATTCTTATCAGTGTTTATCAGCAGGGATGCACCTGGCATTTCTGGCGGGACAAGTCCTCCCTGGGTGGAATCGTCCAATGCACTGCAGAGGATTTAGCGCCTCTGATCCAAGCAATGATAACGACACAGTTCTGAGCATTCCTAGGGCTGAGAGGAACTGTGAGTACTGGGATTCCCTGTGTTCTTAGCTTTCATTCACTTTGCAGGAGGAGAGTCTTGGAAGGGACTGCAGAGGCCACCCAAACCAAGTATGGTGGGGACAAGGACCGGGAGTCAGAGCACCTGAGAACAGGGGATACTCAGACCACAGTTTGTCTGCAGGAGAAAGCGGAAGTCCTGAGAGCGAGGAGGATGCCTGGGGGCCCTGAATGAAGAAGTCAGGGTGGTGAGGGAGTTGGCCTCGCAGAACCGACAGATGGGAGCTTGAACAGAGGTCAAAAGAGTGCAAAAGGGACAAAGGATGAGCAGGGAGTAGGGAAAGCCTGGGCAACAGCTCTGAACCCCAGCTGCACTCACTGTCCTCCTCTCAGCTTGCAGGGGTGTGCGAAACAAAGGGACCAAGAAGGCCACTGATTCTGGACAGCCCTAAGGGGTGGAAGATCTCACGTACCAACTAGCTCTCCTCCCTTGCCTAGTCTTAACAGAGCACTGGCAACAACAGCCGCCCTGTCACTGTGACCATCACCACTGTGTCACACCCTGCAAATGGGACCCGCTGCGGAGAACTTCCCAGTCCCTCAGAGTGACCTTCAAGGGCATCTCGATCACAAAAGGGGAAAAGTTCTACAGCCAGCCAGGGAGAAAGCTCTGCCAGGGTGTCAGGCAGGGGAGCCAGGGACACAAGACTCAGCACCATTTAATCGCTGTACGGTCAACAGCCCTAGCAGGGTGGCAACAGGCAATGCTGTCGAGAAGCTACTTATTCCTGTCTTATCTTTCTCACTTGTTTTAAATTTACTCTATCTCGCTCTGTTGTTTGCAACTTTACAAGCAGTCCTAAATCCTTCTGCAACAAGGCTGGGTATAACTAAATAAAGTGGAGAAATAAAATACCGGCTGCACTGTCAGCACCACCAGACTGGGCATGAAGTGTCTGTCTGGGCTCTGATCTAGAAGCCAGGGGCATGCTGTAAAAGGGGTGCAGGGAGGAGGGGAAAACTCCACGGCGTGTGCTAGGGATGCTGGCCTGGACCCTGGAGCCTGGGTCCTGCCCAGCCTCCTGCTACCATCTTGGCCTCAGAGACCTCATCTTTAAAATGAGGGATCTGACTCAACGATTTCAAAGGTCCCTTTATGCCCAAGCACTGCAACTCTAAGCAGCACCCACATCTGGCTCTATTCTTTCCTGATACACTCACTGGCTCTTCTCCAAGTGGAGTAGGCCAATCAGGGCTCCTTCCAGAAGAGTTTCTGTGTGTGATGACAAATGTCAGTTGTACTGGTCACCTGCTATGCTTTTTCCAGTAGTCATGTACAGATGTGAGAGCTGGACCATAAAGAAGTCTGAGAGCCAAAGAACTGATGTTTTCGAATTGTGGTGTTGGAGAAAACTCCTGAGAGTCCCTTGGACTGTAAGGAGATCAAACCAGTCCATCCTAAAGGAAATCAACCCTGAATATTCATTGGAAGGACTGATGCTGAAGCTGAAGCCCCAAAACTTTGGCTATCTGATGTGAAGGGTCAACTCACTGGAAAAGACCTTGATGCTAGGAAAAATCGAGGGCAGGAGGAGAAGGGAGCAACAGAGGATGAGATGGTTGATGGCATCATTGACTCAATGGACATAAGTCTGAACAAACCCTGGGATACAGTGAAGGACAGGGAAGCCTGGTATGTTGCATTCCATGGGATTGCACAGAGTTGGACACTACTGAGCAGATGAACGATGATGACAACAACTGGTCACCTGAAGCAATAACTGGTCACTCCAAAGAGACTAATGCCCCATGAAAAGGAACTGAGGTACTACTCATTTGGGGGTGTGGAAAGCCAGGCTTTCACTGGAAAATTTAATGACCAGTTTTCCCAGTGTAAAAATGGGATAAAAATACTGGTTTTTATCTCCATCCACTGATTAGGTAGTAAGTTCCCTCCTTTTAAATAAGTCCTGTTATGGAAGGTAATACCATATCTGTTGGGACAGTATCTGTGGCTGCTACAAAAACCATTATTGACAATCGAAAGAATATTATTAAGCATAAACCCACACTTAGCAGGCACTGCTAATGCTTTCAGAGATTCTTCTCATAGCCGTCCATTCAAGACGTCAGCCTTGTTTTAAGGTACCTAGTCTCACAAACCCAAAGTCATCATCCCTACTTGTACAGAGAATGGTTTAGGACATCTGCTGCTCTTAGGGAACTGAGTTCAAAATGTCAGAGTGTTTTATTTGAGTGCTTCTCAAGCCATAGGAGGTCTTGTTAAAATACAGATTCTGATTCCGTAGGTCAGTGCATTAGTCATGCCTTTTTTATTTTTCTATATTTCTGATGCTCTGACATCTTAAGGGCTTGCTGATGCTGGCTGGTCAATTTCTAGAGACAGGAAAGGCCTCACCTTCAAGTGCCCTTTTAGTATGCAAAATGACAAATCCAAAGCTCCCTCCTCTCTCCTCTCACAACCAACTCCTACCCTCCAGGCCACTATTCCCCTGCCCTAATCACCCCAGGGTCAGGTACCAGACAACTGGAGGCTGCCCCTGCACCCCAGAGCCTGCTTCAATGATTCAATCTAGCCAATCCTAATCTTCCTTACTCTGCTTCACCTGTTCCTTTCCATGGACGCTAAAATAAAGGCCCTTGCTCATGTTTTCCCCACAACCTCTGCCTCCTGACTGACCCAGCTGCTTCCCCAGGTGGCCCTGTGTGACACAGCATGCCATGGCTCTTGGGGACTGTGAATAACAAAGTGCCTTTTCAGTGGCAATTATCTCCTGATCTGTTGGCCTTACCATATCTGAATCATAATAAAACGTACATCTTCAAACAGCCAGGGATGGGGCCTGGTGATGCTGATGACCCAGGAACCACACTTAGTGCAGGAAGGCTCTAAATTACTGTGTTCCTGTCACAAACAGGGTGCTGCAGCCGGACTCTGAGGGGGATGACTGCACTGTACATGTGTCTGACTGCTCCAGAGCCCAAGGTACTATAGGAATGAAAGGGGCGAAGTGGCTGAAGCCACTACAGAGGAGACCCTGAGGACAAGAGCCAGTGCTTCTGTCTTCCTTTCCAAATGATATGAGATCATGGAGCATCCTAGATAGAAATTTAATAAACAGCTGCAATGAAAGGGAAGCAGAAACTGAGGCCCTTAAACTGCAGCAGGCACAGTGGCCATAAGGGTGACTCAAGGCTCAAGGGCGGAAGGGTAGGACTCCAGAGGGCCAACAGCACATGCTAACTGCATGCTATCTATGCCGTCTGATGTGGGCCCTGGAGGTCACATGTGCATCCTCAGGACACCTGTCAGGAGGTCCCAGAGGCCTTCTAGGGTAAGCCCTGGGATCCGAGTGACTTATTGGTCCCCAGAGCAAGAAACTATCCAGGTACACATTAATGCTTCCACCCAGAGGCAAATGAGGGCTCTGCAGACCTCCCCTCCCCCAGGGAGACCTGGGGCTTACAGAAGAGACCTAGATAGGATCTCACACCTTTTGACTCAAAGGCCACAGCACTTCTCTTCTTCCCAGGACTTTGTGGCTCCATGTGCTACTAATAAAAGCAAATCCTGATTAAGAACTATTGATTGTAAGTCCTTCACATGGCTTATCTCATCTAATCCTCACAACTCTAAGAAGTAGCTGCCATTTAAATCCTTATTTTCAAGATGAGTAAGCAAGTCCAGAGGGAGTAAGCAGCTTGCCCAAGTCACCTTCTAATTGGCAGGATCAGAACTTAAATCCAAATTTTGCACCCAGGAGCCTTTGACTGTCTCCATACTGAGGGCGGCATTATTCCAGGTGGAGGCCTCGGGTTGTGTGCCCTGAGCATCAGCACCACTGACGGCAAACTGTCTCACTGACCCCAGATCTGCACTTTACGAGCTCTCCGGGCCAATCTGCTGCATGCCAAAGTCTGAGAAGCCTGTGTCAAAAGCAAACCTGATGGACACTTATTTTCCAGCCCAGGCTGATAATAATACCACAAGTGAAACTCTAACTATAGATTTCTCAGCTTAGCCCAATGCTCCATGAGCCAGCCTGGCAAGAAGGAATAGGCATGGGTTCAAAACCTGGCTCCAGCAGCAGGTGTCAGTTTGGAAACTTTGGACAAATAACAATTTCTCTAAGCCTCCTTTATTCCTCACGTGGAGAATGGAATGTAATATCTACCTTCTAGAGTTCATGTGGTCACCTGGGTGAGATAACTAGATAAAGTACACCACCCCACATCTAAACCCAGGAAATGCTCTGCGATGGGCAGCCCCGGGTTCCTCAGAGCTTCCCAATCTTCTAAAATGTATGTCCTTTTGCATCATGCTTTACAGTAGTATGGCTCCCCTGGTAGTTCAGCTGGTAAAGAATCCGCCTGCAATGCAGGAGACCCTGGTTTTATTCCTGGGTCAGGAAGATGCACTGGAGAAGGGATAGGCTACCCACTCCAGTATTCTTGGGCTTCCTTTGTGGCTAAGCTGGGAGAGAATCTGCCTGCAATGTAGGAGACCTGGGTTCAATCCCTGGGTTGGGAAGATCCCCTGGAGAAGGGAAAGGCTACCCACTCCAGTATTCTGGCCTGGAGAATTCCATGGACTGTATAGTCCATGGGGCCGCAAAGAGTCAGACATGATTGAGCAACTTTCACTTTACAAAAGTATGAATCCTGAGTCCCTTTGGTGACCAAACTGAGACTAGTTTTCAGAAAGATTAAGGATAACTGAATCCTTAATCTTGATCTTAATCCTGGGTGCTATGGTCTTAGATAACTAGAGAGGTGAGCTATCTAAACAATGCCTAAAGGCATTACATTAACACTCACGTGGAGCCCAGGTTCCCAATATTGTTGAGGGTTCTAATCCCAAGGGTGGTGGGGAAGGAAGTGCTCCCTTGAGAATGGCAGAAATTCACATTTAAGCATTGGCCCTGTTTTCATCTTTATTACCTGACTAACCTGGCATGCCAGAAGGAACTGTCACCACTGGCATGTCTATCAAAAAACATACACAAATCCATATCCCAGAGGTGGAGCCGAATTAATGGTGGCAAAAAAACCCAGCTCCAAGCACAGACCAAATACTGCAACGGTGACCCCAGTCCTTTCTGGGCCAAACCAGCCATCTCCAGGCCTGTGGCCCTCATATCTCTGCTGGGGCTGGGGCATCCCAACCAGACACCAGCAGGCTTAAGGCACAGGTAAGGAAAAGGGATCTCTCCTTTCCCCAAAAAGGAGGAAGGAGGAAAAAAAGAAAGGATGTGGGAGAGGAAGAAGGGAGCCTCAGGGAACAATGATGCCATCCCTAAACCACCACCAAGTACGCTTTTCAATTAGGAGAAGGGGATACAAGCAGAATTTAAAGGTTTTTTATTTTAAAGATGAAGAAATAATACTTGCTCCATTACATAAATTAAAATCCCACTGTGACATGTAAGTAGTTAGCCTTCATATTCTCAATGAAAGGGTCCAGGCGGCAAAATGAAAACCTGAGCAGACCTCATTTTTTCCTTATTCCCTTCAGGATTTGGGTATCTTTATGAAGATAGTTACTCTGCTTTGCATGGGAGCTCAACTCTTTTCTGATCCTTTTAGATTTTGGTCCAGAAAAAATCCAAACTCTTAAAACTCCAAAATCAAAGTAGGTTCTCAGGTACCTTAACTCTGACACAGCTCTCAAGTTATCCATTCATTAAGACCAAAAAAATCTAATTATATAAGCTATGAGAATGTAATAAGGAATTTAGAAAATTCAGGTATGAATGTGGAAGAAAATAAAAATTA
>NW_011494734.1:1150705-1157976 GCF_000754665.1 Bison bison bison
TGTTTAAAGATACATGTACATGCATATTTTTAAAAAACGTGACTGTACTGAGCACTGTACATTGTGTTGGCCAAAAACATCATTTGGGTTTTTCCATAAAATCTATTGGGCTTCCCTGTTAAATGCTCTTTTTTTCCTATCATGAAATTTCTTTGTCATGAAATATTAAAAAATATTTTTAGAGGTCTGCTTCATAGTCTAACAGCCTTTACTGTTTGGCGTTCCTACTGGTTCCAATTTTTTGCTATTATAGATAAGTCTGTAGTGAACGTCCTTTAAGTAAGTGCTTACACACATTTCCATACATATATATATGTTTTCATATAAATTCCTAGAAGAAATTTTAATTGTAGGCCCTTGATACATGCAGTCAAATGCCTGGCGGAAAGGGAGCCCCTACTTACATATCCACCAGCTCCATACAGTCCATCTCCTTTCTTTATCACTAACACTGGGTACTATTAATTTATCAACTTTTGCCATTTTTATAAGTGAAAAACATTGGTTTAATATTTATCAGTGAGGGTGGACATTTTTCATGCTTGGTCACCTGAATTTGTTTTTATGAACTGCATATTCATACCCATTCTTTAGTATATGTCTTTTGTCATTAATCTCTAAGATTTTTTATAATAGAATATAAAAAGAATATAAGTAACTGAAAATTAGGAGTTGAAAATGATAATTTTTTCTTTGTGAGATTTAAAACCATGAAATGGTTAATGTCATCATGCACTAAAAATCTTTTCACAGTGAAGGAAAGGATATGGGGGGAGGTAAAGTTTAAATCTGATAAAAAATTCTTTATTACCCAAGCTGATCCCACAACTCTCATTTTGAAACTTCTCCCTTTCCCAGGTAACTCAGCTGGTAAAGAATCTGCCTGAGATGCAGGAGACCCTGGTTTGATTCCTGGGTCAGGAAGTTCCCCTGGAGAAGGGATAGGCTACCCACTCCAGTACTCTTGGGCTTTCCTGGTGGCTCAGATGGTAAAGAATCGGCCTACAATGTAGGAGACCTGGGTTCGATCCCTGGGTTGGAAAGATCCCCTGGAGGAGGGCATGGCAATCTACTCCAGTATTCTGGCCTGGAGAATCCCCATGGACAGAGGAGCCTGACGGGCTACACTCCATGGGGTCGCAAAGAGTTGGACACGACTGAGCAACTAAGCATAGCACCCCTTTTAAAACAACAGCAGCAACAACAAAGCACCAAACATAGATACAATGACAAGATGACCTCTTAGAATGAGTCCTGTCCCTAAGCTAGGTAGCCCCCATGCTCTCCCAGGAAATCTGTAGCAGGACAGCACTCACAGGGAAGAACATTCATGTGGGCACCTACCCACATGGGTCCAGCTCGAGCATCCACGGGAAGTGCAGTACATTTTGCAGAGGTTCTTGTTTGGATTAGAGACAGAAAGTCTGTGGCCCGAATTCTGCGTTCCTGTGTGCCACCTGGCATGTGCTAAGTGATCAGAAAAACCCATAGAAATTGGAATCCACCTCCACCCTCTGGGCAGACAGGACTGAAGAAGATTTAAGGAAGCTACAACACTGTGTGCTCGACTCACTGTTCCAAAGAGGCAGGGCCTCACTGACCTTTTGGTGTGGTTGCTGAGGGCACCCCAGAGAGGCAGAGCATAGACCTGTAAACTCTGGAATCTCCCAGGCAAGGAAACACCTCTTCACATACAGTTTGCATTTCAACAGCTGACAGCAGGAGGAGAAAATGTGGCCAGCCAGGTTGGGAGGGTGGAGAGTGACAACTGATGGGAGGCGAGCAACCACCTTGCACTTGGGGCAAACCCAGGGCACTCAGTGCAGGGCAGGTATTCAGGTTGGATGCTTACCATTCACATGGGCTCTGAGTCTGCCAGGGCATGTGTCCAGGCTCTGACGGTTCATAAATAGAACAGGAAGTCCAGAGCAGAAGGAAGGCTGTAGCACAGGAATGCGAACGGGGAGAAAGGGTTTATCTTGCGGGAGAGTCTCCAGATTGAGCGAAGAAGCACCAGCTCCAGGTATGAAAGACATCACAGACAGATGATGAATGGAGGCCAGGTATGAGGTTGCCTACAGCGTTTCCATATTACCTCTAGCTTTCAGAATGAGCGAGACTTTAACACAGCAAGCTATAATAGTCACCAGGCCATGAGCACTCCCCACTATGATAGAGAGATTCTTTTTTTCTTTGGTAATCAGTAGTTGAAGGACAGATTAGTGAAAGGGAAGCTAAGGAAAGACAAAAAGGAGTGGCTAGCTCAGTGGCACCCCACTCCAGTACTCTTGCCTGGAAAATTCCATAGACGGAGGAGCCTGGTAGGCTGCAGTCCATGGGGTCGCTAAGAGTCGGAGACGACTGAGTGACTTCACTTTCACTTTTCACTTTCATGCATTGGAGAAGGAAATGGCAACCCACTCCAGTGTTCTTGCCTGGAGAATCTCAGGGACAGGGGAGCCTGGTGGGCTGCCGTCTATGGGGTCACACAGAGTCGGACATGACTGAAGCGAGCTAGGGAGAATGTTTGGCATTTTGGCCTTTTCAGAATTCGTTCCCCCACCCCATCCCATTTCTTCTTCCACTAACAGACCTTGATTTTGCTCTGGGGAACACCCTTCTCCCACATTCAGTCCATGAGCACCCATGGGGTAGACCCTCCCCCACCTCTGAAGACTTGAGAGGCTCCCTCCAAGGACATGGGTAGTTTTTACAGTCATTAATCCAGGCAACTGTGAAGGCCTTATAGGCTAAAGAGCTTCCACATACAAAATTGCTAGCCGGGGCTTTGGGTTGTTCTAGTTTTCTAAACTCAGGCACCACCTCGTCTCTTGGTTCCCTAGGTTAGGATTCAAAAGCACCCCGTGGCAATAACTGAACCCTAGAAAAGGGAGCTAGGAATATTCTCTGTAAGCATCATTGCTGCATTTTCACCACAGAACTAATTGGCCGTAAGGCAATCTTGCCTTAGAAGATAAAATAACTGGCTGACAGTTTAGTCTGACAGTTTGGTTTCACTTCTCCACTGATGCAGGATTCCTATTCTTATATTGCATAAATCTTAGCTCTCATAATGGTCTATACAGTGAACAGTAGACATGTGGTCTTAAAATGGTGAATGAGAAGCACTATGTATATTGACTCAATAGAAAATATGGTGATAAAACTTATGGGAAAGTGTGAAATAACAGAGGGCAAACCTGACTGCAGCCTACTAGAAAACGATAACATATCAGTTTGCAAATCCTCCAGTGATTTGAAGGCACAGAGTCGAAGCCACGTTTCCCATAGAACTCTGGAACGTCTGTCAAGGGACGAGTGACAGTACACCAAGAGTACACATGGTGGGAGGTTTTCACAAGGCAACACAGACCTCAGGCACCAATGTGCACCCTAGTATTTGGAAACTGACACCTCGCTCAATGAAGGAAGAAATTATAGTGAAAAAGAAAAAATGTGATGCTGAGTGAGGAGAATAATCAACAGCAGCAACAAAGTACAAAATACTGTTCAGGGCCTTCCCTGGTGGTCCAGTGGCTAAGACTCTGCACTTCCACTGCAGGGGGCCCGGGTTTGATCCCTGGTCAGGGAACTAAATTCCACATGCTGCAACTAAGAATTAGTATGCCACAAATTAAGTTTTAGAGAGCTGCAACTATGGCCTGGCACAACTAAATAAATATTAAAATAAAGTGAATGGAAGACTTGGAAGACAAGTGCTTATGTACAACCCACAAAATAAAATCAGTTACTTGTGCAATATTGCCATGAATCTACGCACATTTAAAATGTATTCAGGGATTTCCCTGGTGGTACAGTGGATGAGAATCTGCCTGCCAATGCAGAGGACACGGATTCCATCCCTGATCCGTGAGGTCTCCACATGCCTTGGACCAACTAAGCTCATGCACCACGGATGGTGAGCCCACGCTCTGGAGCTCGAAAGGTGCAACTTCTGAGCCCACCTCTTCACCTATTGAAGCCCGAGTGCCTAGAGCCTGTGCTCCACAACAAGAGAAGCCACCACAATGAGAAACCCAGGCACCACACTAGAGAGTAGCTCCCTGCTTGCCACACTAGAGAAAAGCCTGCGTGGCAATGAAGACCCAGTGCAGCCAAAGATAAAGAAAGAAAAAAAAAGTATTCAAATATTCTGCATTTCACAAGAAAGACTTTAATTTGTTTTTGTTTGTTAATTCTCATTTTTTGTTTCACTATGTTTTTTTAATGTTTCTCTTTTAGTTTCTGTTATTTAATATTGCTATCACAGCCAATGAGTTATGCAGTGAAAATGTTTGCAATGAAAATGCCTGTGGCAAAGATGCTTATGGCCAAAACAGACACACCAGAGAGGTGGCCCCGGGCTTCTGCTCATCCTGGAGCAGGAGCAGGTACAGTGGATACTGATCAGGGATCCAGACCTTCTCAGAAAGGGGGACTAAGTCTAGGAATGATTAGACTACATTTTGGGCAAATCTGATATGTATTTAAATCGGGGGTATACCTGGAACTTTTGGTGGAGACGGGAAGAGTTAGGATTTGGCAGCTTCACAAAGGACAAACTAAAACCCCACAAGTGACAGAAAAGCCAGTTACATAAGGAGTGCACAGTGCTTTTGAAGTAGATTTCTGCTTTTCAGCAAGCAGTAGTGAACAGAGAGAGCCATGATAAAAGGTCTGGCCAAGATTATGCTCAAAGACTGGGCTGCCAGGGAGACTAGGAAAGGAGCCCCTCTTCAACTGTGTCCCAAATTCTGGAGTCTCCCAAAAGCCAGGGTGACTGGATAACCTCTTAAATGTCCTCTGGCCCTATAACTACCAAAGCTGAAATGTAGTTGAATTAAGAATTGAGTTCTTAAGCCATAAGAAACCTCGAGGTATGGGCTGGAATCTGAAACCTGGAATCCACTTCTTTAAATAGCCTGAACACCACTCAGGAAGCCTGATATCTTGATCCTGGTACAGCCCTTGGACCACAGTTCCTTCTCTGGGTAGTTATCCACAGTGCAAGTGGTTAATTCATTAATATATACAGAGTGCAGACTTGAATGGGTAGAGTCAACACAGCCCTTTTCTGAGTTAGCATCTAGGCACCTTCTCTTTGCCTCAGAGGAGCCAGTGTCTTTCGGGCATCCATTGGAGAGTCCCAGGGCGCTGTCCACCTGTCTGACAGAGCCAAAGCCAACTCTGGTGAGGCCGCGTGGTCAGCCCTGCTTCCCTCCGCTTGGGCAAAGCCACTTGTTTCACTTTCTCCCTGTGGCCCTTTCATTCCCTTGGGACTTTGGGCTACAGAAACTTTTCCTTCATACACATGGCTTCTCTGCCCAGGTTCTGACCCTGCAGAAATCCTCAGGAAGGAGACCCTTTACCCACCCAATAGCATGGACAGCAACGACCACAATAACCTAAGCCTCTGGGTGCTGAATGGCAGGGCCAGGATGTGGCTTCAGAAAGTAGTAGCCTTCCTGCCCCATTCTTTCTCTGGCCGCTGGGCAGTCGGTTGGCCCTGGCAAGAGAGGAGACACCCACACATGCCCTGGGTAACATTCATCATACAAATGAAGTCACTTCATAGTGACTTCAAAATGCATTTTAATCCAGCCACAGACACTGGACTATCCTCAAACACTAGGAAGACAGAGGTGGAAGACTGAGAGAGCAAGACAGTGCATGCATATGCCTGCATATGCATGCATGTTTGGGGTTGGGTCTATATAAGAAGATACAGAACTACTTCCTGTTTCCAGCATTGTGGCCCCAAGTCTTGATACTCTTGTTCTTTGGCTGCATGAAGTGGGGTATATAATTTTGTGTTGGGGTTTCTGTGAAACAGGGGGCTAAGAGGGCTCGGGGTTACACAAACCTGGGTGTGAATCCTGATCCTGCCACTTGCCAGTTGTCTTACTGCAAGTTCCTTTACTCCCTGTGCCTCAGTTTCCTCATCGACACGCTGGGAATAACGAGAGTCCTTCTGCAAAGCTCTGCTGTGGTTGCCAAATATGTTAACATACACAGTGCACTTAGAAAATTTCCTGGCACACAGTACATATTCAATAAATATTTGGTATTATTATTCAACAAGTGGCAGATAGCATTATTATAAATAAAATGGGGTGGGAAACTGAACTAAATCAAACCTCAGTTCTTTTGCAGCTCCAAAATCCCACAATTTTATGATTTTTTTTTTAATGGAAGATACAATGGATCTTTTGAAGGAAAACACCAGTCAGAGGGAAAGGGGCCATAGAGAACCTAGGACTGTGCTGCCCACCCAAGTCCTGGACCTTGTATGTGCAAGCCTACATGTTTTGCTTTGTGGCAAAGCCCATGTGTTTCAGGTTGGCACAAACTGGGATGGCCCCCAGCACTGTAGCCTCCTCCCTGTGAACACTGCAGAGTGAGGAGGTCAAGACTCTTTCTGTTTGTCCTGTTTGTAGATTCTAGCTCCACCTTCAAGCTGCAGCTCCATTATGCTGAACTGTTTAGCTGGGCCATGAGGTCAGAACTAATAGGCTTCACGTGTCCATTCCACCACTGAGCTATTCTATCGGCTGCCAACAGAGTACTTCAGTGGCCATGTGGACACAAAAACTCCTGGAACTAATAAATTTAGTAAAGTTGCAGGATCAATACACAAAAACCTGTTGTGTTTCTATACACTAATAATACTCTATCAGAAAGAGAAATTAATAAAACAATTCCATTGACAAATTGCATCTAAATGAATAAAAAATCTAGGGATAAATTAACCAAGAAAGAGAAAGACTTAAATATTGAAAATAACAAGACTTAAGTGAAAGAAATTGAAGAAAATGCAAATAAATAGATATTCCATGTTCGTGGATTGGAAGAATTCATATTGTTAAAATGTCCATATTGAGCCCATGTGCTGCAAGTACTGAAGCCTATGTGCCCCAGAGTTCATGCTCCACAAGAGAAGCCACTGCAACTTGAGAGCAGCCCCAGCTTGCTGCAACTAGAGAAAAGCCCATGAAGCAACAAAGACTCGGCACAGCCAAAAATAAATAACGTAAATAAGATTATAAAGAAAATGTCCATACCAGGACTTCTTTGGTGGTCCAGTGGCTAGGACTTCATGCTCCCAATGTAGGGTGCCAGGGTTTGATCCCTGGACAGGGAACTAGATCCCACATGCTGCAACTAAGAGATCACATGCCACCACCAAGATCCTGAAAGCTGCAACAAAGACAGAAGATCTTGTGTGCTGCAACTAAGACCCAGCACAGCCAAAAAAAAAAAAAAAAAAAAAC
>NW_011494734.1:1158076-1160161 GCF_000754665.1 Bison bison bison
ACCACAACAAAAAAAAAAAAAAAAAAAATGTCCATACCACCCAAAACAATCTATCTTGCCTGGAAAATTCCATTGACAGAAGAGCCTGGCAGGCTAAGTCCATGGGGTTGCAAAGAGTCGGACACAACTGAGTGACTGAAAATGAAAAGCAATCTACAGATTCAATGCAATCCATATCAAAATACAATGGCATTACAGAAACAGAACAAATAGCCCTAAAATTTGTATAAAACCATAAAAGAAGCTGAATAGCCAAACTAACCTTGAGAAGGAAGAACAAAGAGGGGAGGCACCATGCTCATTAATTTTAAACTATAATACAAAGCTATAGTAATTAAAGCAGTGTGGTATTAGTATAAAAATTACATAGCTCAATGGAACATAATAGAGAGCCTAGAAATAAATCCATGCATACATAGTCAATTAATTTATAACAAAGGGGCCAAGGATATACAATAGGAAATAGATAGTCTCTTTAATAAATGGTGTTGGGGTGCTTTCCTGGTGGCTCAGTGGTAAAGAATCCACCTACCAATGCTTTAGACATAGGTTTAATCCCTGGTCCAAGAAGATTCCCACATGCTGTGGGGCAACTAAGCCTGTGCATCACAACTACTGCACCTGTGCTCTAGATCCCAGCAGCCACAACTACCGAAGTCCGCACACCCTAGAGCTAGTCCTCTGCAACGAGAAGCCACAGCAACGGGAAGGCCTGGAACCACAACTAGAGAGTAGCCACCACTTGCGGTAACTAGAGAAAAACCCGCACAGCAATGAAGACCCAGCACAGCCAAAAGTAAGTAAGGAAAATTACTTTTAAAAAATGCTGTTGGGATAACTAGACAGCAGTATGCAAAAGAATGAAATGGGACCACTTCTTACACCATCTACAAAAACCAACTCAGATGGATTAAAGATTTGAATGTTATTCCTGACACCACAGAACCTGCAGAAGAAAATATAGACAGTGAGCTCCTTGACATAGCTTTTGGAGATGATTTTTTTTCAATCTGACACCAAAAGCAAAAGCAATAAAGGCAAAAATAAACAAATGGGACCACATCAATCTAAAAAGCTTTCCATAAGCAAAGGAAATAATCAAGAGAATAAAAAGGCAACTTGCTGAATGGGGAAAATATTTTCAAATCATATGTATATGATAATGGGTTAATGTCCAAAATATATATAGAACGCATACAACCCAATAGCAGAAAAACACATAATCTGGTTACAAAATAGACAGAGGATCTGAACAGACATTTTTCAAAAGAAGACATACATATGGGCAACAGGTACATGAAAGGATGCTCTACCTCATTCATCACCAGTGAAATGCAAAGTAAAACCATAATGAAATATCAGATCTGTTAGAATGACTTATCAAAAAGATAACAAATAACAAGTGTTGGTGAGGATGTGGAGATGCAGCCACTAAGGAAAACAGTATGGAGGTGCCTCAAAAAATTAAAAATAGAACTACCACATGATCCAGTAATTCTAATTCTGGGTATTTATCTGAATAAAACAAAAACACTAACTTGAAAAGATACAAGCACACTTCCCTGCAGCATTATTTACAATAGCTAAGATATGGAAACAACTCTCAGTATCCATCAATGGATAAATGGATAAAGAAACTGCAGTGTGTATATTTATACACACCCACACACACACACACCCCCACACAACAGAATACTGTTCAGCGTAAAAAACAATGAGGGATTTCCCTGGTAGTCCAGAGGTCAAAAATCTGTCTTGCAATGCAGGGAACATAGGTTTGACCCTTGGTCGGGGAACTAGGATCCCACATGCCATGGGGCAACCAAGTCCACAGGCTGCAACTAGAGAGTCTTTTTTTTTTTTAATTTTAAAAAGAATGAAATCTTGCTATTTGCAACAACATGGATGGACCTTGAGGGCATTATGCTCAGTGAAATAAACCAAAGAGAAATACCATATGATTTCTCTATGTAAGGGACTAAATATAAATATGTATACACACATATACCTCAAACTCATAAATACAGAAAACAGAGGCAAGGGGTAGGATAAATGGGTCAATTGTTTTTGATTTTTTTTTTTTAG
>NW_011494734.1:1160261-1162068 GCF_000754665.1 Bison bison bison
TTTTGTTGATTTTTTTTTTTTAAGTTAAAAAAAAAAAAAACAGTTAAAAAGATTAAAAAAAAAATTTTGTCCCATTGGCACTTGACTTTGTTGCAAAGCCAGGGGGAACAGGAGAAGCAGTACTTGCCAAATAGGCTAGATTTTGGAAGTGAAAGTCATTGCTCAATGAGGTTCTGGGTCTTTCTTTGATGGGAACAGAATATCTGGGTTTAAAACCTCCTTTTTCAAGAGAACCAAAAGACAGGGTGTATTAGTTTTCTACTGCTGGAACAAAGTACCACAAACTTCGTGTGGTAAACTCTGTCTTAAAGCAACAGGAATTTATTCTTTCCTAGCTCAACTGGCCAGAGTTCCAAAAGCAAATTGCTGGCAGGGTTGGCTCCCTATGGAAAATTTGAGGGAGACTCTGTTCCCTGTCTCTCCGTTTGTCATGTCACCTGCCCCACTTCCATCTCTTGCCTCTGGGTTCACATGGCCTTCTTCCCTGTGTGCCTCTTTCCAAACCTTTCTCTCCTTTCTCTTGAGTTTACTGCCCACCTTAATCCAATACAACCTCATCTTAACTCAATTATTTTTGCAATGCTATTTCCAAATCAGGTCACATTCATAGGCAGGGGGTGGGTAGGGGTTTGCGCTTATTTTTTAGGGTGCACAGTTCAGTCCACTACACAGGACAAACCAGATTCAGAACACAGTGTTGAGGAGAAGAGAAAGAGAGTTTACTGTTTGACCATTGATCAAACAAGAGAAATCCCCTTTGCTCTGAGAAAAGCTAGAAAAGAACTCTAAGTGGGAACAACCAGATCCTGTCCATCTATGCCTTCCCCACCCTGGAGTCAGTTATGGCAAATTACAGGACTATTGGGAGAATAAGCGCCTAATAATTAGTGTGCAATGAAAGATGCTCCATAAACCTTAAAAAAAATCAGATTGAATCCTTCCTCACCTCATCCTCAGATGGCACTATCTCTGCCTTCCCACGGTTGATAAGTTGTGTGAGTGCATCCTCTTTGGAGCAATCTGCTCTTTGAATGTCATGCACATACCTGGTTCTGATTAATCAGAATGGGAACATGGTGAGCAGCTTTTTAATTTAATTTTTCCATTTCTGATGAACTGGCAGCACAGCACGTTATTAGCTTGCACACATCCATCCTAACTCCCAATCATCCGGGAAACAATTCCAGGAGCACAAAGAAGGCTGTGAGAGTGCCGCTGGGAGGGATGCACATCTGGCACGT
This sequence comes from Bison bison bison, assembly GCF_000754665.1. Taxonomy (NCBI): domain Eukaryota; kingdom Metazoa; phylum Chordata; class Mammalia; order Artiodactyla; family Bovidae; genus Bison; species Bison bison. The sequence continues at coordinate 1,161,503 of NW_011494734.1, forward strand.
GCAGAAGGATTGAATCCACTGTTCACGTTATTTTAGGATGCTTAACACACCCCCACTCCTGCAGGCAGCACAGAAAGTGTCTCACTTGCCATTTAGTGGAAGCAAACCAAGACGAAGCTGAGGGTCAGTGTAACAGCTGGCGGAGCTGCTGTGAGCAAGCCCGTGGCAGCGGCATGCCACCCTCACCTCTGTCCCCTCCGTGCCAGGCTTCTTGCCTGGTGTCCGACATACACTCAGTCAAACAGGAAAGGAAGGTTCAGAGATGCAGTGGCTACCTCTAAAGAGGCATTCTGGGCGTTTCCAATCTGGCTGAATAACTGTAAGGCAAAAAGGCATCCCAGTGCCCAGCTCTTAGCCCATGATGACTGAACGAAAAAACTCATGAACTTCCTACTCATCAGTGAGAGGCCAGGAAGAATCTCACCTAGTATCTGCCATTGTGGTCCTTCTGTGACTATGGCATTCCAGGCCCCTGTCAAGCAAATGAGGAGCTCCTGCAGATTCATACAACTACTGCAGCGTCTATTTAGAATCAGTGTCTGAGAGTGGATAGACCACTCTACCAC
>NW_011494734.1:1162168-1169923 GCF_000754665.1 Bison bison bison
CACTCTACCACACTGCCCCCTCTTCTAATAAATTAACTATTAACATTTTAGAAATGATTGAACTCATCACAGCATGAGGTTCTTTTAAATAACACACAATAGGACTTACCCCATAGTTACTATTCTCTCGGGAGAAACATTAAGACAAATTAAAAACTAGCAATTGGATCCTCTTCTCTCTCCTCTCAGTCACATAATATAGAACAAGATTTTTTTTCTAGCTTGAATATGCTGATGGGTAATTTGACAGTAGCTGTTACAATTAAAATGTGCATCTCTATGCCCCAGCAATTCCTGGGGAAACACTGCATATGTAGAAGACTGTTCTTGCGGCATAGCTGGTAATAGCAGGAGGAAAACCCCAGGATTGTAATCAACATGTCCATTCTATGCAATGAAATTCACGAGGCACAAAGCCATACACAGACTGGAAAGACAACCAAGATGAATCGTCTGGTGAATATCAAGTTGCAGAGGTCATGTATGATACCATTTATGTTCAAACATATATAGCAATATTAGTCATTTTCTATCAGCATATATATATATATATGCAGCTACAAGTGCAAGAGAAAAGCATGCACAGACACATCACATCTCAGATGAAGAATAGCGTTTACCACTAGGAGAGGAACTGGGTTTGGAAGAGTAGTAAAGGGGACTTTAACTTGTATTAATGTATTACTTACATATGGGACTTCCCTGGTGGCTTAGACGGTAAAGTGTCTGTCTACAACGCGGGAGACCGGGGTTCGATCCCTGGGTCTTACATAAAGCGAAAATTACTTAAAAAAAAAAAAACCCTGGGAAAATGAGAAAGTATGATTGGACTATTTTGTTTCTCATGGTGATTTTTCTCTATAAATTTATTATCTAAAATAAATTGACTTATTATCTGAGATAAAATGTAAATTAAAAAGTGTGCCCTTCAGATCTCAGGAAGGAAGGCAGATGGTGACCAGAGACTAACTGTATTATAAATATATAAAACCACCCCACTGAAGAGGACTGGGGAGAAGGGCTGACCTAAGTAGCTTTGGAAATGAATGGAATCTGTAAGACTAAAGGAACATCAGCACTGCACTCTCACTGATAAAGCTGTTTCCCATGGAGACCTTTGTACAGATAAGTAAGGGGAGGAGGCTAGAAGAATCCATATGGTAATAGATTAGAGTTGGAGACATCAGTATGAACTCCTGTTTCTTCCTCAACATAAATACAGATGGTTGCATACAGAAATGGGCTTCCCAGGTGCTGCTAGTGGTAAAGAACCTCCCTGCCAATGCAGGAGGTGCTGGAAACGTAGTTTCCATCCCTGGTGGCATGGCAACCCACTCCAGTATTCTTGCCTGGACAATTACATGGACAGAGGAGCCCGGTGGGCTACATTCCATAGGGTCACTTATCACACACAAATAGAAATATCTACAGACATGTATTTATACACAGGTTAGTGTGTGTGTATACACACACACACACACACACACACACACACACACACATATATATATACTTTTTTTTTTCTTGCTCTGTCAGCTGAGACGGCCGAGAAACAATACTTCAGTAGCAATGGATATTGGTTTCTGATATTATTCTTCAATCAAAAGAACCAGGACTCCCTGGAGAAATGGCTAATTCTAAGGAAGGAGAGCGTACTTTCTATTCCTTAAGTGTGGACTTCCTTCCAAAGAGTAGTGTATATAAAAGGGGACAGTGGAGAGACCTGACAAACATACCTCAGCCGGGTGACCCAAGGCGATGTCAACAGTGATAAACCATGATGACAGTGTGATGCTAATGATGCGAGGAAAGGGTACCTCTGTGATCTTGAGCCCCAAGACCCACAGCCCAAGTCTAATCATGAGAAAAAATACCAGACACATTTCTAGAGAGCCTTCCTAAAACTCCCTGATTGGTACTCCTCAAAACTCTCAAGGCTGGGACTTCCCCGGTGGTCCAGTGGCTAAGACACCACACTCCCAATGCAGGGGCCCCGGCTTGATTTCTGGTCAGGGAGCTAGATCCCACATGTTGCACTGAAAGATCCTCAAAACAAAAAGCAACAGAAACAACTCTCAAAGTTACCGAGCAAGGAAAGCTCACAGCCAAGAGGAGCCTAAGGGGAGAGAATGCAATGTGGTGTCCTAGAACAGAAAGACATTAGAGAAGACGACGGAAATCTGGATGAACTATGGACTTTAGTGGATCAATATTAGTTCAATAATTGCAAAGTCTATCATACTAATGTAAAACGTCAATAATAGAGGAAACTGGCTGCGGGGTATGTGAGAACTCTAAATTACCTTCGCAATATTTTTAAAAGTCTAAAACTGTCCTAAAAATAAAGTCTATTGGAAAAAAAAATGTTCTTTTAATGTACACATTCTTTCCTATTCTTTATTGAAAAAAAAAAAAGTAAAAATCTAAGTACAGATTTAAAATTTACAAGGTTAGATCACAGAATTTTAAATCTGAGAGATTTTAGGACTAGGAGGCCAACCACCTGAGACTATGGCCGGACTGAATTTGTAGTTTGATTGAATGGCTTGGCGTACTTGACCCCCAAGGCCCTCACAGCACTCAGTGATAGCCACTGAGGTCTTGGCAAGCCATGGGTACAGTTGGCCTAGAATGAGCATTTGTAGTCAATGTGAGCAAACTGGAGCCAGTGTTGGGTGGGGATAGAGTCACTGCAGCCTCGTGTGCGGTTCTTGTCTATCTGTTTGCCCTGGTACTCATGCCATGCTGCTGGTTTAGATGTGGGCAATACTGGTGAGCTAAATCAAGGAAGGTCTGGGGAGACCATCGCTCTTCTGCTCAAAATCCTTTAATCTCTTGGAACTGTCTGTCTTGTTTACTCCCTTCCAGTCACACTAGCCTCCTAGGTATTCCTCAAACCCTCCAATCAGACTCAGCGCCTTTGCACTGTCTGTTTCCTCTGCCTGAAATGCTTTTCCCCTGGAACACCTCACAACTCACCCCCACCACTTCTTTTGGGTCACTGCTCAAATATCACAGAATCAGAGAGACCTTCATGGAGAAAATAGCAACCCCTTCAGCATCCCTCTCTTCATTCCTCGCTTGCTTAATTTTCCAAGTATTATTAATGTTGTCTATTTAGTTGCTTGTTTCCTGTCATTCCCAAACAGAAGGTGATTTTGATGAGAGCAGAGATTTTACCTTTTTTTGTTTACTGTTATATCACTAATACCTAGAACAGAACTGAGTACTCAGCAGGCTCTCAATAATCTGTTGAATAAATACGTGAATGAATGGGAGGTCTTTTTACATCAAAGTGTGGTGAATAATATGTCAATAAATAATAATAATTATAGTCACACTGCATTTCTCAGCCCCTTCTCTTTTTTTTTTTTAATAATTTTTTTGGTTGCATTAGGTCTTTGTTGCTGTGCATGGGTTTTCTCTGCAGCAAGCAGAGGCCACTCTAGTTGTGTGCACAGGCTTCAGGAGCTGCAGCACAGGGTCTCATTAGTTGGGGCTCTCGGTCCCTAGAGCACTTGAGCTCCAGTAGTTGTGGCACATGGGCTTTAGTTGCCGGCAGCATGTGGAATCTTCCTGGACAAGGGATTGAACCTGCATCCTCTGCACTGGCAGGTAAATGCTTATCCACTGTACCACCAGAGAAGTCCAGCCTCTTCTATTCTTTAAAGCTTCAGAAAGTTAACCTTCTTCACAAACTCTTGTCTTGGTACAAAAGTATATGGCACACGTAAGTGGATTGTTCATTCAACAAATATTTATTAAGTGGGTCCTGTATGTCAAAGCACAGTAGTGGCACCAGGGGTACAAAGGTGAAAAAGACCCACTCTCCAACTTCCAGGAGCTCCATTCGCTCATGTACACATCTATCCACCCTTCCAATCCTTTTGAGGCCCTGCTAAGGGTCAGACATTGCATGGCTAAGCAATATTAAGTATACCACGTTGTCTTTATCTCTGGATTGTTAACCCTCCTAATAGCAGACAATTGAATAATTCAGTTGTAACTCTGCCATGTACTAATTATTTGACCCTAAAAAATCATAATTCTCTAAGTATTAGTTTCCTCATCTGTAAACAAGGGTTTGAGACTCCTGGCCAGCCTGCCTCTCACCACTGCTGGGAATGTCAAATGAAATGATCCAAAAATAAATGTGCTTTCTGCACCAGGAAGGCCCAGACACATGGAAGGGATTCTCAGCCAGTAAATGCTAAAAACAAAGCTAAAACCCAAACAAACAAAACAAAAAAACCCTCAAAGTGAAGTCTTCACTCAGATCTGTGTGGGCCCCACAGCCTGAGTAGCTTCTGTGGCTGGAGAGGCCAACCTGCCATCACTCACAAATTCCATGGTTAAACAAAAGTCAGAAGAGGCAGTCTGACTCCTGTTAAGGTAATCCTTTGCAGATTAAGTAGACCATCAGTAATCTTTGGTTAACATCCGAATCAAGTATGTACCAGCTCTTCCCACTCTTGGCCCCTCCAGCTGGTGGTCTGTTGTCTATTGTGTGCTGTTCTGAAGCTTTGGCAGCCCTCAGTCTTCTTTCATATTTTTAAAAAAATATCTTGACTTGGCTGGCTCTGGAGTTTCTTAGAAGATGGAAAGGAAGAAAGAAAGTGAAGTCACTCAGTCATGTCTGATTCTTTGTGACCCCATGGATTGTAGCCTATCACACTTCTCCATCCATGGGATTTTCCAGGCAAGAGTACTGGAGTGGGTTGCCATTTCCTTCTCCAGGGGATCTTCCTGACCCAGGGATCAAACCTGGGTCTCCTGCATTGTAGGCAGATGCTTTTACCATCTGAGCCACCAGGGAAGATGGAGCTTGTTAGTAAATGAAAGTGATTCTTAAATGTTGATTTATAAACATCATTGACCAGGCCAGGTCCTTTTCAAAGGGAAGATATTTTGAGTCTTCCAAAGTCTAATCAAAGTGAATAAGCAGAGAGATGGGGGTGGAGTGGGAAGGAGAGGAGAGAATATGAGACAAAGTAAGGAGGTGACGGAGCAAGCAGAGAGGATACATATGAGCCACGACTGGATTTCTCCATTGCTCTGGAATCTCCTACTCTCATACTTATGTTCTCTCTTCCTGATGGGGTACATGACATTGTCAGCATTAACTGAAAAGGTGGAAGCTTTCAGACAGAGCTGGCAAATTTATTCTATGGAAACAAAGACTTACCCTTCCTCTGTGATCTCACCTATAAAGACTAAAACAGTTTCAAATTAAATACCTTGAATACATTCTATTTTCCTTAGCCTTTTTCCCACTAGACCCCCATGTCCTGGGATACACTAACAACTATAATAATAACAGTGGGATCTGCTGACTCTCGTTTGAGAGCACTTTATCTGAGCCAGACACAGTGCTGAGCACTGTGATTTGTTGTTGTTTAGTTGCTCAGTTGTGTCTGACTCTTTGTGACTTCATGGACTGCAGCATGCAAGGCTCCCTAACTCCCGGAGTTTGCTCAAACTCATGTCCATTGAGTTGATGATGCCATCTAACCATCTCATCCTGGTGCCCCCTTCTCTTCCTGCCCTCAATCATTCCCAGCACCAGGGTCTTTTCCAATGAGTTGGCTCTTCGGATAAGGTGGCCAAAGTATTGGAGCTTCAGCTTCAGCATCAGTCCTTCCAATGAATATTCAGGGTTGTAATAGGCCCCACAGTACATACACACAGTACGCTAGCAGTGCAGCAGTGCATGCATGGGACCTTTTGAAGGAGGGCGCCACTACCTTCATTAGTCCACCATAGTTTGGCCCCAGGTAAATAAGAGGGAGGGAACACAGCTCCACCCATCAACAGAAAATTGGATTAAAGATTTACTGAGCATGGCCCCCCCATCAGAAAAGACCCAGTTTTCCCCTCAGTTAGTCTCTCCCATCAGGAAGCTTCCATACGCCTCTTACCTTCTCCAGCAGAGGGCAGACAGACTGAAAACCACAATCACAGAAAAATAACCAATCTGATCACATGGATTGGTGATCAGATTGGTTGTCTAACTCAATGAAACTACAAGCCATGCTGTGTAGGGCCACCCAAGATGGACGGGTCATGGTGGGGAGGTCTGACAGAATGTGGTCCACTGGAGAAGGGAATGGCAAACCTTTCAGTATTCTTGCCTTGAAAACCCCGTGAACAGTATGAAAAGGCAAAAAGACAGGACACTGAAAGATGAACTTCCCAAGTCAGTAAGTGCCCAATATGCTACTGGAGATCAGTGGAGAAATAATTCCGGAAAGAATGAAGAGACGGAGCCAAAGCAAAAACAACACCCAGTTGTGGATGTGACGTAATAGAAGCAAAGAGTAAAGAGCAATTTATTGCATAGGAATCTGGAATGTTAAGTCTGTGAATCAAGGCAAATTGGAAGTGGTCAAACAGGAGATGGCAAGGGTGAATGTTGACATTTTAGGAATCAGCAAACTAAAATAGACTGGAATGGGTGAATTTAACTCAGATGACCATTATATCTACTACTGTGGGCAAGAATTCCTTAGAAGAAATGGAGTAGCCATCATAGTCAACAAAAGAGTCTAAAACGCAGTACTTGGATGCAATCTCAAAAATGACAGAATGATTTATCTCTTGTTCGTTTCCAAGGCAAACCATTCACTATCACAGCAATCCAAGTCTATGCCAGTAATGATGAAGAAGCTGAAGTTGAATGATTCTGTAAGACCTACAAGACCTTCTAGCACTAACACCCCCAAAGATGTCCTTTTCATTATAGGGGACTGGAATGCAAAAGTAGGAAGTCAAGAAATACCTGGAGTAATAGGCAAATTTGGCCTTGGAGTACAGAATGAAGCATGGCAAAGGCTAATAGAGTTTTGCCAAGAGAATGCACTGGTCATAGCAAACACCCTTTTCCAACAACACAAGAGAAGGCTCTACACATGGACATCACCAGGTGGTCAATATCGAAATCAGATTCATTATATTCTTTGCAGCCGAAGATAGAGAAGCTCTATAGAGTCAGCAAAAACAAGACCGAGAGCTGACTGTGGCTCAGATCACGAACTCCTTATTGCCAAATTCAAACTTAAATTGAAGAAAGTAGGGAAAACCACTAGACCATTCAGGTATGACCTATATCAAATCCCTTAGTCATACAGTGGAAGTGACAAATAGATTCAAGGGATTAGATACGATAGACAGAGTGCCTGAAGAACTACGGACGGAGGTTTGTGACCCTGTACAGGAGACAATAATCAAGACCATCTCCAAGAAAAAGAAATGCAAAAAAGCAAAATGGCTATCTGAGGAGGCCTTACAAATAGCTGTGAAAAGAAGAGAAGTGAAAAGCAAAGGAGAAAGGGCAAGATATACCCATCTGAATACAGAGTTCCAAAGAATAGCAAGGAGAGATAAGAAAACCTTCCTCAGTGATCAGTGCAAAGAAATAGAGGAAAACAACAGAATGGGGAAGATTAGAGATCTCTTCAAGAAAATTAGAGATACCAAGGGAACATTTCATGCAAAGATGGGCACAATAAAAGACAAAAATGGTTTGGACCTAACAGAAGCAGAAGATATTAAGAAGACGTGGCAAGAATACACAGAAGAACTATACAAAAAAGATCTTCATGACCCAGATAATCATGATGGTATGACCATTCACGTAGAGCCAGACATCCTGGAATGCAAAGTCAAGCAGGTCTTGGGAAGCATCACTACAAACGAAGCTAGTGTAGGTGATGGAATTCCAGTTGAGCTATTTCAAATCCTAAAAGATGATGCTGT
>NW_011494734.1:1170023-1187132 GCF_000754665.1 Bison bison bison
AAATTTGGAAAACTCAGCAGTGGCCAAGGACTGGAAAAGGTCAGTTTTCATCCCAATCCCAAAGAAAGGCAATGCCAAAGAATGCTCAAACTACCACACAGTTGCACTCATCTCACATGCTAGCAAAGTAATGCTCAAAATTCTCCAAGCCAGGCTTCAGCAGTATGTGAACTTCCAGATGTTCAAGTTGGATTTAGAAAAGGCAGACAAACCAGAGATCAAATTGCCAACACCTGTTGGATCATTGGAAAAGCCAGAGAGTTCCAAAAAAACATCAATTTCTGCTCTATTGACTATGCCAAAGCCTTTGACTGTGTGGATCATAACAAACTGTGGAAAATTCTGAAAGAGATGGGAATACCAGACCACCTGACCTGCCTCTTGAGAAATCTGTATGCAGGTAGGAAGCAAGAGTTAGAATTGGACATGGAACAACAGACTAGTTCCAAATCGGGAAATGAATATGTCAAGGCTGTATATTGTCACCCTGCTTATTTAATTTATATGCAGAGTACATCATGAGAAACTCTGGGCTGGATGAAGCACAAGCTGGAATCAAGATTGCTGGGAGAAATATCAATAACCTCAGATATGCAGATGACACCACCCTATGGCAGAAAGTGAAGAAGAACTAAAGAGCCTCTTGATGAAAGTGAAAGAGGTGAATGAAAAAGTTGGCTTAAAGGTCAACATTCAGAAAACTAAGATCATGGCATCTGGTCCCATCACTTCATGGCAAATAGATGGGCAAACAGTGGACAGTGACAGACTTTATTTTTGGGGGGCTTCAAAATCACTGCAGATGGTGACTACAGCCATGAAATTAAAAAATCCTTGCTCCTTGGAAGAAAAGTTATGACCAACCTAGAGAGTATATTAAAAAGCAGAGATATTATTTTGCCAACAAAAGTCTGTCTCGTCAAAGCTATGGTTTTTCCAGTAGTCATGTATGCATGTGAGAGTTGGACTAAAAAGAAAGCTGAGTGCCAAAGAATTGATGCTTTTGAACTATGGTGTTGGAGAAGACTCTTGAGAGTCCCTTGGACAGATCCAACCAGTCCATCCTAAAGGAAATCAGTCCTGACTATTCATTGGAAGGACTGATTTTGAAGCTGAAATTCCAAAACTTTGGCCACCTGATGCGAAGAACTGACTCATTTGAAAAGACCCTGATGCTGGGAAAGACTGAAGGCGGGAGGAGAAGGGGACAACAGAGGATGAGATGGCTGGATGGCATCACCGACTCAAAGGACGTGAGTTTGAGTAAATTCCGGGAGTTGGTGATGGACAGGGAGGCCTGGAGTGCTGCAGTCCATGGGGTCACGAAGAGTTGGTCACGACCGAGTGACTGAATTGAATAGGCACTACCAACTGCTCTGCACCAAGAGTCTAGTCCCTCTTCTTGGACTTTCCCCATTCAGTGTCAGGAATCTTCTGCCAGTTATGAGCTGATGGAACTCATTTCTGTCAACATGTGTTCTCTCCTATTCTTTTCATTTCTTATAGAAGAAATTCAAACACACAAAAAGAATGGTATAACAAATGCCCATGTGCCCACCACTCAGTTTCAACAATTAATATTTTGCCAATCCTATATCATCTATTCCTACCTCCCAACTGTTCCTTTTAGGGAATATTACAAAGCAAACACCAGATACTGTCCCATTTCACCACCAGTTCTTGGCATCTTTTGTCTTTTTCTCCCTTTGTTTAATGGTGCAGCGACTCCAAGAGGCCCAGTGGGATTTCCTGCTGCGGATGGAGGCATATAGAGGAAGAGACAGTCTGCACTGCTCCTATATTAATTATCCAAACCTAAGCCAGCAATCTACTCATTTATTCCTTTTTTATACTGTGTTATGGTGAGGATGGTTCAAGTTGCCTCATTATTATTATTATTAAATGAAGCAAGGGATAGAAACAAGATTTATATAGAAGACCGGGGCTGAAGACAGATATAAAACTAACAGGGTTGTCTCTGAGGAGGATAGGTGGTTGGAAGGGACCATAGAGTACCTAGTCAGGGAACCCAACTACTGGAAGAACAGGATGCAGGACATTCTTCCCTCTTCTGTGATGCTTACAGGGTGGTTTGAGGAGGCTTCAGTCACAGGCGGTCACAGTGCTGTGCACGCTGGTGCTGAACCCAGGAACTGGGAATGGACTAAGGAGGAGAGCTAAAAATGTAGACTGACACTGCTGTTTATTCACAGGGCCGCTCACGGTGTAAGCTCAATCACCCTCCAGCATAATCATGAACAGGGCTGTCATTAAAATCCCCCTGAATTCCAGGGAGTAAAAATTTCTGTGGGCTCTCTTGGCCTTCCTTTGCAGCAGGCAAAGTTGCTGGCTCAGAATCCACAAATATGAGAGGTCTTGTTCCTGACCAGGTCTTTGGTCTTTGAGCACAAGACACATGCAGCTCTGTGGAACCCCCTGGGCTCTGAGGGGAGGCTTGGTATGTCTGTAGCCAACGGCTGCTTGTTGTAGCTCTGCTCACATGAAAGGATGGGTGGGAAGTCTCTCCTGGAACTGCTGCTCGACTCAGCTGGTTTAAGATCCATAAACCAGGCTTGTGCACTTAACGGGATTTCCAGTTTCCTTAATCAGTGGCTCTGGGAAGCTGGAAAACGTTTCCACGGCCCGGCCCTTCCCCAGACTAATAAGGTCAGGATCTCAGGAGTGGGGCCCGGGGAGGCTGCTCAGGTGGCGCTTCCATGCCTTCAGGTGCAGATCTACTGCCAAAGCGAGGGCATGTCACACACACCAAATCTTGCTTTCTTCCCTGTCTTTCTTTGTTAGGGTCATCTTTTACCTCAAAGCTTTTGAGATAGAAGAGATTTGTGCTTTTTAGGCTTGAATATTCAGGTCATGCTGGCTTCGTAAAACGAATCAAGAGAAATTTTCATCTTATTCTAGGGGCAGAAATAGTTTGAATAAGAAAGGCAATACCTGGTTTTTGAAGACTAGACAGTATCCAGTTATAAGACCATGAAGGCTTTTTAAAAAGGGTATCTCTTTAATGAACTCTATCTAAGGGTATCTCTTTAATGAACTCTATCTAAAGTGTTCTATGGTTATTGGTCTATTCAGATGTTCTGCCTCTTTGGGGGCAATTTTGATAATTTTTATTTTGCTAGGAAATTCCCCATTTCCTCTTGATTTTCAAATTTATTGTCACAGATTTTCACATACAATGCCTTTTATAATCCTTTTACTCCTTTCCAAATTGGTAATTATATTTTCTTTCTCATTGTAATGTGGCAGACCATGAGCTCTTCCAATTTCCTCTGTTATAATAATAATAGCTAATGCTTGTTGATCATTGACCCTGTGCTAAGACACACAGTTCTGCTTTACTTGTACTAATTCATTTAGCCTTCATGACAATTCAATGTCATGTGGACTCCTATGACCTTCACGTTACTGATAAACTCACTTTTGGGCATACAGAGAAGTTAGGCAACTTGCAACTATATCACAGAGTAGCAGGCAGCTCTCTCTGCTGCCTACCCACGGTGTGTGTGTGTGTGTGTGTGTGTGTGAGGGAGAGAGAGACAGCCTACCATTTGAGTGTATTATCCTTGGGTTAAGAATTAAAGGGGGAGGAGAGGGGAGAAGGAAAAATAACCTTGTGGGAGCTGCAGGTTCCTGCTCAAAGCTCTTAATGAGGGAATATGGTCTTTTAAGAGTTCTGTGGCTGGGACGTGACAAGATCCCACTGGCAGAGTGGCCCAGAAGTTTTGGGCTGTGAGCCCCAATGATTATATGTGTTCCTGGCTATATGACCCTTATGGTGACCTGACTGAAGGTCATTTAATTGTCCTGAATGTTCACTCAGACAATGAGAAAAGCCTGGAGCAACACTGTGAGGTAGACAAGAGGAGGTATGAAGAAAATTAACCACAATACCTGAAAGAGGGGAGTGGTTGAGACATCCTGCTCAGAACTGAGACACACTCTGTGATTTTTATAGGAAAAGTTATATTAAAAGATCTTCCAGGACTGGCTCTCGATTGCTTCCAGAATAAAATCTTAACTCTCCAGTGTGGCCTTCAAGGATTTCCACCACCTGGCCTCAACTGACATTCTAAGCCCATCAGCTACTGCTCCCTACAGGCACCCCTGTGGTGTGAGTCAGAACAAACTGGTTCTTGATGTCCTTGTGTTTCTGCCTCTGGGCCTTTGCCCATGCTGTTCCCACCACCAGGAATGGACTATCTCCATCTCTGGAGGATCCACGTTTGATGAATACTTCAGGCTCTACCATGTCATAAAACTGTTCTCTTGTACTACAATTAAATTATACCAGCACTGACACACAGCTTACCACGAGGGCCAGCACTTTATATTTGTTAACTCATTTAATCTTCAAAACAACTGTACAAATTATATGCTATTCTTGTCCCTATTTTATAACTAGGAAAACTGAGGCTTAGTAATTGTCCAAGTCTGCACAATTAGCAGCAGAGTTGGGATGTAAACCCCAGTCATCTGGCTGTGTGCTCTTAACCCCACTGCACAGTACCCGTACCTCTCAGTAGGCTTAAGTCGTAGCAACGAAGGCACATGCTTTCCCCCCCTTGCAGGATGGCGAGCCCCCTCAGGACAGGCTGTGGGTGTGGGCTCCCTGTTCCTTTAAATGCACCCTCACTATCTGCTGATGGATGGAGTTAAGCCAGAGCTGGTGATGACACGGCCACCTTTTTCAGGAACCTGTAGAGAAGAGTGCAGGCCTAGGTGGATGGGCTGCGGAGGGCAAGGGGGAAGAATTTAAAACCGTGGTCCTTGCTGTTGAGATACTTAAAAGTGTGGGCAGGGAGGCCAACTTTTGATAAATGACACAGTGGAAAATCACTGCTGAAGAGAAAGAAAGTAAAAGTCACTCAGTCATGTCCAGCTCTTTGTGACCCCATGGACTGCAGACGCCAGGCTTCCCTGTCCATCACCAACTCCTGGAGTTCACTCAAACTCATGTCCATCGAGTCAGTGATGCCATCCAACCATCTTATCCTCTGTTGTCCCCTTCTTCTCCTGCCTTAACTTTTCCTCAGCATTAGGGTCTTTTCCAATGAGTCAGTTCTTTGCATCAGGTGGCCAAAGTATTGGAGCTTCAGCTTCAGCATCAATCGTTCCAATGGACTATATGGGCCATGTAATTCTCCAGGCCAGAATACTGGAGTGGGTGAAGTGAAGTCACTCAGTCGTGTCCGACTTTCTGCGACCCCATGGACAGTAGCCAACCAGGCTCCTCCGTCCATGGAATTTTCCAGGCAAGAATACTGGCAAGAATACTGAAGTGGGTTGCCATTTCCTTCTCCAGGGGATCTTCCTGACTCAGGGATTGAACCCGGGTCTCCCGCATTGTAGGCAGATGCTTTACCGTCTGAGCCACCCATTTGCTTCTCCAGGGGATCTTCCCAACCCAGGGATTGAACCCAGGTCTCTCACATTGCAGGCAGATTCTTTACCAGCTGAGCCACAGGGGAAAGTCTGCTGAAGGGAAAGCAAATGCAAACCCACAGAGTATAAAGTGAGGCAGGAAAGGGAGATGCTGGCAGAGGTGAGGAAGTCTGCAGGTTCTTGGGGACTTGGGACCATACCTTAAGGTCCTGCTACACAAAGCTTGGTTCCCAGACCAGCAACAGGGGAACCTGTTTTGAACAGAATCTCAAAGCCTCACACAGACCTTAAGCAGAGTCTGCATTGTAGCAAGGCCCTGGGGGCAGGGGTGGGAGAAGGCATATGCAGATTAAAGTTTGAGAGGCATTCTCAGAAGACCAGATGCTCAGGCCCATCCCCAGAGGTTGTCATTTAATTGGTTTGGGGTGGGCTAGGGCATCCATATTTTTAAAAACCTTTGCAGGTAATTCTACTGCAAGCATTCCATGTTAGGACCTCAGCTTAGGCCTTCCCTTGAGACTTGTGGAATGGAAAGATGGAGGAGGGCAAGGGGTGGAGAATCCCAGCTCTGCCACTAAAGAGCTACATGACCTTGGGCACGCCACTCAATGTCAAATCAAGTAAGTAGATTAGATTAGTGGTTCCCAAAACTCAGAATCAGAAAATACACATTCTTGGGTCAAGTGAATTTTACTTTGTGGGGCTGGGCCTGAGGATTTGGCATTTTAAACAAATTTCCTAGGGGATCCTCGTGCAGCTGCAGAGCACCAGTTTTGGAGATCAGTGGACCAGATGACCTCTTAGAGGAGTAGCATTTTATTTCATGTTCTGAAGCAACGATAAGTATATGCCAATATAGGGCAGTTGAAACATTTTTTGTCTGCACTATACTTTGTAACTCACAGTAAGAAGGGCTTTTCATGGAGATCCCATATATATATAGGGATATATATATATATATGGCCACCTGATGCAAACAGAATATATATCCTAGGAGGAGCCTGGTGGGCAACAGCCCAGAAGGTCACAAAGAGTTGGACACGACTGAGCATGCATGCATGCATATATATATACACACATATATGTGTATACATATATAAAACATATATTTGGACTATGTGTGTGTGTGTGTCTGTGCCTGTGTGTGTGTATGTGCTCAGTCACTTCAGTCGTGTCCAACTCTGCGACCCCACGGACTGTAGCACGCCAGGCCTCCCTGTCCCTCACCATCTCCCGGAGTTCGCTGAAGTTCATGCTCATTGCATCAGTGATGCTGTCCAGCCATCTCATCCTCTGACACCCTCTACTCCTTCTGCCCTCAATCTTTCCCAGCATCAAGGACTTTTCCAATGAGCTGTCTGTTCACATCCAATGGCCAAAATACTGGAGCTTCAGCATCAGACCTTCCAGTGAATATGTAGGGCAGATCTCCCTTAAGATTGGCTGGTTTGATCTGCTTGCTATCCAAGGGACTCTCAGGAGTCTTCTCCAGCACCACAGTTCAAAGGCATCAATTGACTGGTGTTATGTCTTCTTTATGGTCCAGTTCTCATGACCATTCATGACCACTGGGAAGGCCACAGCCTTGACTATACAGACCTTTGACAATAAAGTAATGTCTCTGCTTTTCAACACACTGTCTAGGTTTGCCATTGCTTTCCTCCCAAGAAGCTGTCGTCTTCTGATTTCATTGTTGCAATCACCATCCGCAGTGACTCTGGAGCCCAAGAAGAGGAAATCTGTCACTACTTCCACCTTTTCACCTTCTATTTGCCATGCCATGTAATGGGGCTAGATGCCACGATCTTAGTTTTTTAATATTTAGTCTTAAGCTGGCTCTTTCACTCTCCTCCTTTACCCTCATCAAGAGGCTCTTTAGCTCCTCTTTGCCTTCTCCCATTAGAGTGATCCAAAACAGAAATTTCACAAGACATTGCTTTTCTTTACTATGTAACCTACCGTATGTTCTCTTTTCTTCCCTATTTTATTTTTAAATGCTTCGCTCTACTGATTTCACGATCCATTACTGAGTTTCAATGACAATTTGAAAAATATGGTGTAGACAATCTGTGAATGAAGGGTGATGGCTCTGTCAGGATCAGAAAGCCAGAACCTGTAAGCCATCTGGTAGAAGGCATCCAGCTCCATGACGACCAGTCTAGCCCATGAGGGCCACAAAGGCAACTGATCACCAAGTGAGACACTACAAGAAAGGGGTTTGGTTGGGGAAGTCAGAAGGGAGAAAGGGGTCAGTGAAGGCCCAAGGAGCTTAGCAATAAGCACAGAGGCAATATGCATTACTCTAGCTTTTAGACCAGAAAGGATCACAGGACGTTTACAGCAGTGCTCTCAATGCTGGAACTAAATCAGAACTACCTGAAGAGCTCTTGCAAAATAGGGTTCCTCAGTCCTGACCCCCAGAGACATCAAACCTCAAATCCAAAGTCCTGCCAAGTGATTATACTCTGTAGCCGAGATGGAAAACCACTTGGATTTATGAATTAGTTAAAGAGGCAAGGTCATTCCAACAAGGGCTTAATTTCAAAAATATACACACAACTCATACAATAACAGAAAAACAAACAACCCAATCAAAGAATGGGCAGAAAAACCAAATAGACATTTCTCCATAGAAGACATACAGATGGCTAAGAGGCACATGAAAAGATGCTCAACATCGCTAATTATTAGAGAAATGCAAATCAAATCTACAATGAGGTACCACCTCACAATTAGAATGGCCATCATTAAACAGTCTACAAATAACAAATGGTGGACAGGGTATGGAGAAAAGGGAACACTCCACTGTTGGTGGGAATGTAAATTGGTGCAGCCACTATGGAAAACAGTATGGAGGTTCCTCAAAAAGCTAAAAACAGAATTGCCATATGATCCAGTCATCCCATTCTTGGGCATATATCTGGACAAAACTATAATTTAAAAAGGAACACGTACCCCTATATTCACAGCAGCAGTATTTACAATAGCTAAGACGTGGAAGCAACCATAATGTCCGTCGACAGATGAATGGATAAAGAAGGTATGGTACATATATACAATGGAGTAATGCTCAATCACAAAAAAGAATGAAATAATGCTATTTGCAGCAACATGGATGGACTAGAGATCACTGTACTATGCAAAGTAAGCCAAAAAGAGAAAGATAAACACCATATAATATCACTTCTGTGAAATTTAAAATATGACATAAATGAAACTTATCCATGACACAGAAACAGACTTACAGACACAGACAACAAGCTCCTGGTTGCTGAGGGGAAGGGAGGGTGGGGGAGGAGGGATTGGGAATTTGGGATTAGCAGATGCAAACTAAGATATATAGAATGGATTAACAACAAGGACCTTTCATACAGCACAGGGAACTATATTCAATCCTGTGATAAATTATGATAGAAAAGAAAAAAAAAGAGGCAGGGTCATTTAATATAAAAATGTGGGTCCTTTAATTTCTTAATTAAGAGGTTTCCTATCTGTGAAATAAGTGAAGAGGAACTAAAAAGCCTCTTGATGAAAGTGAAGGAGGAGAGTGAAAAAGTTGGCTTAAAGCTCAACATTCGGAAAACTAAGATCATGGCATCTGGTCCCATCACTTTATGGGAAATAGATGGGGAAACAGTGGAAACAGTGTCAGACTTTATTTTTCTGGGCTCCAAAATCACTGCAGATGGTGACTGCAGCCATGAAATTGAAAGACGCTTACTCCTTGGAAGGAAAGTTATGACCAACCTAGATAGCATATTCAAAAGCAGAGACATTACTTTGCCAACAAAGGTCCGTCTAGTCAAGGCTATGGTTTTTCCAGTAGTCATGTATGGATGTGAGAGTTGGACTGTGAAGAAAGCTGAGCGCCAAAGAATTGATGCTTTTGAACTGTGGTGTTGGAGAAGACTTGAGAGTCCCTTGGACTGCAAGGAGATCTAACCAGTCCATTCTAAAGGAGATCAGTCCTGGGTTTTCATTGGAAGGAATGATGCTAAAGCTGAAACTCCAGTACTTTGGCCACCTCATGGGAAGAACTGACTCATTGGAAAAGACTCTGATGCTGGGAGGGATTGGGGACGGCAGGAGAAGGGGACGATAGAGGACAAGATGGCTGGATGGCATCACCAACTCGATGGATGTGAGTTTGAGTGAATTCCAGGAGTTGGTGATGGACAGGGAGGCCTGGCGTGCTGGGATTCATGGGGTCGCAAAGAGTCGGACACGACTGAGCGACTGAATTGAACTGACTAACTATCTGTGAAATGGGGATACCAACACCTGCTTTAGCAGTTTGCTGTGAGGATTAAATAAGATAAAGTGAGCTTTATTGTGAATCCAACTTCCCCAGTGGACTACGGGGAACACTAATCTCCAGAGAGGCAAGTCCAAGTTCACACAGCTGGGCAACAGCAGGTCAGAGATGATACTCACTTCCCAAAGCTAATACTATTGCACTGTGAGACCGCCTCTGGGTACCGGAATAGAGCCCAGAGAAAACTCAAAAGATCCCTGATGGCCCCTCTCATCATTCCCACACTGAACTTCAGCCAGGGAGCCCTGGGCCAATGTAGAGTCCCTCACACAAATGAAGTCTTTACCCAGAACCAGGTCAGACCCCAGCCTGCAACATGGTACAGACTGGGCTTTCAACATGGTGCTGATGGTATGTTATCTGGATCCATTTGAGCTCGATGTTGTTTTCGGATCACAGTATTAGGGATGCAATAGATGCCTTGTGGTGAAAATGGAGTTTTCCCTCCCTTTATGGAAAGTGAGCTGGGATGAGAGGTAAGGGGTAATGGATCAGCCAGCTGGAAAGCAGTTTCTGCAATTCAGACATGAGGGCTTAATGGATTGTGAATGTAAGGGGTTGAATTGTATCCCCTTAAATGATGTTGAAGTCTCAACCCCCAGTACTTATGAAGTGAAGTGAGGTGAAAGTTGCTCAGTCGTGTCCAACTCTTTGCAACCCCATGGACTATACAGTCCATGAAATTCTCTAAGTCAGAATACTGGAGTGGGTAGCCCTTCTCTTCTCAGGAGATCTTCCCAAGCCAGGGATCAAACCCAGGTCTCCCTCATTGCAGGCGGATTCTTTACCAGCTGAGCCACAAGAGAAGCCCAAGAATACTGGAGTGGGTAGCCTATCCCTTCTCCAGTGGATCTTCCCAACCCAGGAATCAAACCAGGGTCTCCTACACTGCAGGCGGATTCTTTACCAACTGAGCTATCAAGGAAGCCCCAGTACTTATGAATATAACCTTATTTGGAAATAGATTCTTTGCAGATGATCAACTTAAGACAAGGTCATTAGGGTGGGACCTAATCTAACACAACAGTGTCCTGCAGAAGGGAAATTTGAACACAGAGACAGATACACACAGGAGAACACAATGGGAAGATGAAGGGAAGACTGGGGTGATGCACCCACATGCAGAGAAAGGTCAATGGCTGTTCACAAACCACCAAGAGCTGGGAAGACCCTTGGAACAGAATCAGCCCATAGAAGGAACCAAGCCTGCTGACACCTTATCTCAGACATCTGGCTTCCAGAATTGTGAGACAATCAATTTCTTTTGTGGTACTTTGTTACAGCTGCCCTAAGAAACTAACACAGTGAATGTCAAGATCCTTGTTCAAAGAACACATCGTCATGTACGGCAGCAAAGAGATCCAAATGTCTGTCCTGGAGATCTGAGGCTTTAGAAGAGGAAGCCTGCACTGTCCCACGTGTGCCTGTGTCTGGTGTACAAACCTAGCCTTGAGATATAGCTTGTGTTCTAAGTTCAGGATTACCAACCTCTTCATTGGTGTTTTCAAAATATGCCTGGATACGAGCAAAACTCAATTTTCTCACTGACTTTCTCATCAATACAACAGATAATAACTCTCACATAGTAGATAATATCTGCCAGGGACTTTTCCAAGTGTCTTATGTAAATGAATTCATTTAATTGACACAACAATCCTACCATTTAGGTACTATGATTATGCCCATTTTATAGACAAAGAAACCAAGACACTGAGAGGTGAAGTAACTTCCCCAAGGCTGTACAACTAGAAATGCTGGAGCTGGGATGTAAACCTAGGATTTTTGCTCCAGAATCCACGCCCTTAAACACCACAAAAAATGATTACCACTTGCTAAGGGTTCATTCTGTTGCTATTCTAAATACTTACATTTGTAACCTAGTTCATATTCATAACCATTCATGCAAATGTTCAGACTGTTTATTTTTTCCATATTCTTACTTCCAGGAAAGTCATCTTCATTTTGAATCAAAATAGATAGCCCACATCCCATACACACATACATACAATCTGGTCCCTCCAACGGAACAGGTCACTGGCTGGTGATCCCACAGCTACCCCTAGCGGATGCCTCCCAGGGGCCACAGTTCGCCCCTCCCCGTCTTGACACACCCACCCACACCCAGTCCAGCGTCCAGCTGATCCTCCAGCTAAAATGATGAAGTGCCAGTCTCCTAAGGCCAAGCTCATTGCTTTGCAAACCAGGATTTGTTGGGGTTTTCTACTTTCCCAGTCAGAGATGAAGGGACTCAGCTTCCCAACCACTGTATGTTTATGCCTGCGTGCTCAGTTGCTTTAGTCGTGTCCGACTCTTTGTACCCAGACAAGACTACTGGAGTGGGTTGCCATGCCCTGCTCCAGGGGATCTTCCTGACCTGGGGACTGAACCTGCGTCTCCTACATTGCAGGTGGATTCTCTACCACTGAGCCACCGGAGAAGCCCATGTGATTCATATTCTGGCATAGAACAGTAACTCTTGCTTTGACTGAGGGGGCCCGGGGGAAAGGAGGAGCAGGAGCACAATGTGAGGAGAAGGAAATGGACAGCAAGCACAGGATGGAGAAGGGGAAAAACCAACGATGACTGCGTATCTGTGCCAGGATCTGGGGCCAGGAACTCAGTGCACTGAGCCCACTGCCAGACACTGGGAGTGGTCAGGCAGTCTGCTGCAGAGCTGGACTTGAACCCAGCACTCCAGCTGCTGCACCGAGGGTGGGCGGGGCAGCCTCGCTCAGAGGTTCAGACTGGGAGGAAGTCTTCTCCTCAGGAATCCTCGGCTGGGTGAGGAGGCAGTGATCACCATGGCATTGGCCACACCTACAAGGTGATCTCTGCAAGGTCCCACGTGCCCCTCAGGGCAACACTGAGAAGGCAGCGATGGTGGCTGAGGTTTCTTTACTTCGGAGGCTGACCGCTGTGCCGTGTCACACGGCCGTGGTGCAGTAGCCAGGCGGTGCACGTACACATGCAGTTGGGCCTTCCAACTCCCAGCCTCCTGGCTCATCACCATAAAAGCTCACGATGCCAGAGGCAACAAAGCTTCCTTTCAGAATCAGCCAGCGAGACACCCCGGTGATTATTGGTTCCCTCTAACTCTGATAACTTCTGAGGAAATCGATCTTTCTGCCTCAGTAACAACAAAATTGGTCTTTGCATCTGTGCAAATTATGCCGATGACAGCAATCCTGAACGCTAATCAAGTATCAGTCATTGACATGAGTGGAAAATGGAGCTAGAGTCTTTATTGAATCCTTGTTTTGAGCAAAGCCAAGCAAGGGTTGTTGGAGAAAACACTCTTTTGAAATAGCACAGCTGAGTACAAAGGGCATGAGTGTGGAGGCCCCTAAATGCACGTGCTCCCTGGGCCTCAGGTCTCCCATTTGTAAAACATGAGAACCATCACCAGCCCTCGGGTCACTGCTCATGCAGGCCTTATATAGAAGCAACGATTTATCAGACACTCAGAATAACAGGGGAGAATAAGTCTACTGGGGAGAGAGTTCCCTTTCTTGCCAAAATGTTAGCTCAGAATGTATTTCACACACACCATGTCCACACCAGGTAAATATTCTCTTTCAAATCCCATTCAGGCTTCTGAGAGATCAGGTACCTAGTCAAAGGGCTGTTCTGATTTCTGTTCATCCTTGGCCCAACTCAGATCTCACTCCCTTTAAGGACTCAGATTTCACACCTTTAAAGAGCCTTCCACTCCCAAATGCAAAACCTGAATCTAACCATGAGGAAGCATCAAGCAAACCAAATCAAAAGACATTTTACAAAACACATGACTTTGAGTCTTCACAAGGGTCAAGGCTGTGGATGGCAGACTGAAGTATGGATCATGAGTTAGGCATGCTAACTAAAGGCACAGGTCAGCCTGGATTTCCAACTTTTTTTCTTTTTTTGCTATACAGTGTAACTGGAAAAATTTGAATTATGTCCACATCAAGTATATTAGCTTCCTACTGTTACCTAAGAGAATATATTTGTTTCTAGGAAATACACATTGAAATATTTAGGGGTAAAGGGATATGATATTTGCAACTTACTCTCAAACTATTCAAAAATGTATAATAAATTAAAAATGTAAAAATGGATACACACACACATATGAGGAGTGTTTGAACTATTTTTGCAACTTTTCTCTAAGTTTGAAATCGCCTTCCTAGCCCCAAACAGCAGCATTCCACGACTGATTGCATGGTTTCCCTTTCACTGTACAAATGTCCTTATAATGGTTTTGTTTTTTTTTAATGTGAGTGGTGTATGGGTATTCTTTTTACTCTTCATACTGCTTGACTAACAGGAAAACCATGTTACAGCTGGATGGATCCCGAGATCACCTGGTTCAGTCCCTCTAGGTGATGAGCCCAGGACCCAGGAGGGCCTTAGGCTGGCTGTCACACAGCTGACAGTGCCTGAGCTGACCCCAGAACCCAGGTCCTGACTCAAGCCCAGAGTTCTTTCTTCTCCTTCACACTGTGTGACCACACTATGCATTTGGCTGCAAAGGAGTGACAGCTGTGACAGGACATTGATCCCCTCGGCCTTTGGGGCAATGGCTGGGGCCCCGTCAGGACAGGGGTCCGGGTCCATCTCTCTGTTTATTGCAGAGGAACCATGGAATGAAAAATGTTGGGCAGCTGCTCTCATCTCATCTGTCCCCAGGGCTCTAAGGACCACCTATATGCTAATAAGCTTCAGACTCGTCTCTCTGACCCTGACCTCTGTCTGAAGTCCACAAGCCTATATCCAGCCATCTGCCAACTCCTGCCCATTGAACTGGCACATCTAATGTGACAAATGCATCCACAACCAGGTGCTAGATTGTCTCCTCCAACTCCTTGCTTTTCCTTATCTCCATCCAGTACCACCATTCACCCACTGTCCAGGCCCAAACCCAGGGGCCACCCTAGCCTCCTGCAGCTCTCTGACACCTCACAGACGATCCACCCACATATGTGCATGCTCAGTGGCTATCGTGTTCAATTCATGGGCTCTAGCCCCGGGATTTTTTAACAAGAATACTGGAAAGGGTTGCCATTCCCTTCTCCAGGGGAATCTTCCTGATCCAGAGATCGAACCTGAGTCTCCTGTGTCTCCTGTACTGGCAAGAGGACTCTTTACCACTGAACCACCTGGGAAGCACGCCTTCCAAAGACCTCCAGAACACACTTTTCCCCAGTGTCACCATCACCAGTCCAACCCAGGCCACCATGATTTCTCGCCTGAATTTCCCCAGGCACCTTCTGATGGAATCTGACCCCACCTCCCCTTTCTACTGGGTGTTCCCTACCCAGCAACCACAGTAAGCCTGTCTCTTCCCATCTAAAAGCTGTCCAATAACTTCCATCTCAGAATCAAACCCGAGTACTTACAAGAGTTTAGCTGACTGAGTCTCCATGTGTGGTCTGGTTCCTTTCTCAGGATGCTTCACCCCCAGCAGCATGGGGTGGCACCCCTCAGGCACCCAGCCCTTTGTTGTCCAGGAGCATGACCAGCTCAGTGTGCTCCAGCTTCAGGGTCTTCCCCCGCTGCCCACTTTGCCCAAAGTCCTTCTGCCAAGTGTCCACAACGCTCTGACTTCACACTGGGCCTGGCCTCAAGCGTCTTCAGACAGGCCTTCCCTGACTAGCTCGTGTACAAGAGCACCCCCTTCCCTTCGCCACACTGACGTTTCTTCTCCTGCCATCATATACTTATTTGTTTACTGTTTCTATCCCCTAACAAGTCCCTAGAGGCTGTGAATCTACTTGGTTCCCCTGGATTCCAGCCACTGCTTGGCACATAACAGGAGCTCAATATATATGTATTAAAAGTAATGAATGAACCCATTACATTGAAAAGGTAAGGTGCAGGATGATGCATATAATATACAGTCATTCATTAAACAAGAAAAAGAAATAAGCACATTTATGCTTGCCCATCTTTAGGAGAATTTAACAGCTGTGGCCTCCAGGAGGATGAATGGGTAACCTCAGTGGGGGGCCTTTTGGTGCTGTCTGAATTTTTCAGTAGGTATGTGCACTACTGATTGGATGAATTAAAAAAAATGTACATACATATATCTAATCATTATATACCTAAAGCAAATACAATGTTATAACAATTATATCTAAAAAAAAGTCCCCCTGTGATTAAATCCACATTTCCTCCCCCAAAGTGTAAAGGATACTTCTATCAGTATGTCAAAACATATATGCATTACAAATATAAAATCACGGTACACAAATTCCATACATACAACACATAACTTAGGATACGACTTCTTTTTCATTGTAACACAATGCAGTGTAGTTTATCAAAACCCAGGTTAAGAGACATTACATCTTGTACCTACAGTCACAGTTCTCAGAAAAATTCTACATATGCAAAAGCCCCTTCGAGACCTAAATGAAAAGTAACTGAGAAGAGGACTAAGAAAGAAGAAACAAAGGCAAACATAAAACAAGGGCTTCTCAGGTGGCACTAGTGGTAAAGAACTTGCCTGCCAACGCAGGAGACATAAGAGATGTAGGTTTGATCCCTGGGTTCGTAAGATCCCCTGGAGGAGGGTATGGCAACCCACTCCAGTATTCTTGCCTGGACAGTCCCAGAACAGAGGACCCTGGCAGGCTACAGTCCACTGGGGTGCAGAATCTGACACGACTGAAGCGACTTGGCGTAGCACATGTGCATATATATAAAACACGTCAATACCTCCCAACCCCAAAGCCCAGCCTGGGTGGGTCCATGACTTTTCCAGGTCTGAGGGTCTTGTGACTCTCTGTTGGACCTGTTCATGTCTTGGCCACCCACCGTCATGATCATAAAATAATTATGAGAAAACAGAGTCACAGCAGACTTAGCTTCCATTTGTGGGAAGCGGCAACGGGCAGTTGTGGAATGCTGGACTTGGAATACCTGTGAGAGTGGCCCAGTTCTCTTCCTACCTGAGGGACTCTGAGCAAATTCCCTGCATGGCCTCAGTGAGTCGGGGTGTGACAAGAGGATGTGGAGGCCTGATCTGTCACCTTGGAGGTCTCTCCAGCTTCAGCAATCTGGTTCTGTTCTGATTAGATGGTGCCAGTTGGACCACATAAACAGACAGACAGACGCAATGCTTCTGAGATCCACGGAGACATAATCCTGATGTCTCAGGAATCCTCCGGCCAGACAATGACCCAGCGGCGTATCCTCCAGGCTACCTGAACCTGGCGATGACTGGGCCGGAGAACTGAGGCTCACCCTGCTGCCTTCAGAGGCTTCCTCCTCCAGTCTGGGGCTTGCAGCTTTTGCACCGTGTGCCTCTGCCAGCTTTGACTAACCAAGCGAAGCAATCTGGGTGCTGCCACACACGAGTAAAAGCAAGACAACCTGAAGCCGGGTGTGGGCAGAGCTGCCTCCGTGTC
>NW_011494734.1:1187232-1196609 GCF_000754665.1 Bison bison bison
CTGGGAGACCAAGAGGAATGCGGGGCAGGACAATTAAAGTGAGCTTCCCTTTCCTGAAAAACGCTGGAAAGAAAAGATGGCAGCGAAGAGTTCTCAGCAAGTCTGGAGAAAGGCCCTGAGGTGGAGATGGGGATGGGAGTGGGAGAGGCAACTTGTGGACACTGAACAGGGATTCTCAAATATGTTGCAGGAGAGGAAGGAAGGAAACAATGTGGATGCCCAGGAAAGAGCCTCTCACTTGGGAATGCCCCATGTTACTGTTCTCCTTATTAGATCTGTCTTGCTAACTATTTTAGCAGAAACTAATGTGAAGGTAGGTCTGTGCGCGCCCTTTGCACACGCCAGGGAGTTGGTAGAGGGGTGTTTAGGAATATGTTGGGTTTCAGAGGGGATTCCCTGTGGAATCAAAGCGTTTTCTAGATAGTCCTCCAAATAGAGTTTAGGGTATGGTTACTTCTCTGAGTTCTGCTATGAAGGATATAGAGTTTAGAGGAAGAAAAGATAAAATGAAAATACTGTAAATGAAAAGGAGAAAGAAAATGTGTCTTTCAAAAGGAGTCTGGTGATGTGTCTGTGATTTGATTTTCTCAACCGGTACTTGCTTTTGAGGTTTAATTCTGCCCTTATTTTGAAAACTCAGGAGTTCGAGACTTTGAGGCTGTCTTTTCCTGGGTGGGGGCAGGTGAGAATTAAAGGTATACAAAGTTGTCACACTCAGAAAAGGGTGACAAAAAGAGGTTGTCTAAACTCCATCCCTGGATATTAAAGAAGATATAAGACAGCATTTAGGCTGGTGGACAGACTGAAGGAGTGGCAGACCCATTCATGGGGGAGTAGGTAGGGCCTGCACTTCTTTATTTCAAAAAGCCCCAGAGATAATTGTAATTCAACCCAGTTCTCTGTTGTCGCCTCTGAATCCCCCTCCCCCAGGTCCAAACTCCCTGTTGAGAACCACTGTTGGACATATTGCCTAAAAAATGAATCAGCCAGTGAGGTTTCTCCCTGCACTATTGTAAGATCTTACTGTACCTATAACAGCCATGCTCCATAGGAACCTCCTAGGCCTTCAAATAGGGCTTCCTTGGTGGCTCAGAGGTTATCTTTCTAAAAAAAATTTTCTATTTAATTGCAGGCCAGAACAGGGTATAGATTAAGAACACTTCAGAAGGAAGCTGAGATGGAAAAGTCTGTCTTCATGCCAAAGGAAGATAAAGTCCCAATTCCCAGCTCCAGGGCCTGCTCTGTCACCCACCAGTTTGTGTTTCGAACAATGTCTTTGTGAGCAGTTACATATGACGGATGATATAATTTTATATTTACAATTGTACTTTCAAAAATGCCACCTTTATCAATCATCATCCTCAAAATCCGTAAGAGGCCCCTCACTGCTCCTTAAAATAAAGCACTCACTCTGAAAGTGGGTTTTCCTTCTTTCTCAGTTGGTGTCCAAAGCTTTCTGTGGTCTGGCTCCAAGGTGAAGTTCCTAACTGTCCTGCCACGCACTCCTATCACTGCCAGCTGGCCCAGTGCCCCACTGTTTCAGATTCCTCTTCAGGGCTGCAGTAACTGCAGGGAACTGTATCATTAGGGTTATAGATGCATCTTGACTATTCCCCAACTGCTGGATTTTATGCTTCTCTTCTCTGAATACTGCTATGAAGAATATAAGCTATCAGCTAGTCCAGTGAATTTTGGCCAGTCACTGGAATATGGAATTATGAGGGAGGGGAAGGTGGGACTTATTTTATTTGATCGAGGTATAACATGCATACAAGAGATGCTACAAATCACAGATGTGTCACCTGTGATTCGTACTTTGGATGTACAAAACACCCTCATGTAACAGCACTCAGATCAAGAAACAGAAGCTACCAGCACCCCAGAAAAACTTGGGTAAAGGAAGCTTTTTAAATCTGACACATTTAAAACAACTATGCTGCTGCTGACAAGCGCTCAGTCCAACTCTTTGGGACCCCATGGACTATAGCTCACCAGGTTCCTCTGTCCATGGGATTTTCCAGGCAAGAATACTGGAGTGGGTTGCCATTTCCTCCTTTAGGGGATCTTCCTGGCCCGGGGATGGAACCCACATCTCTTGCATCTCCTGCACTGGCAGGTGGATTCTTTACCACTAGCACCAGCTGGGAAGCTTCCAAGAGCAACTACACTCTAACAACAACAACAGCAACAAATTCTCACTTTCAGCCCCAATCCTTGAGATTCTGATTCCTAAATGTGGAGCGAAGCCCAAGAATTCGCACGTTTAAGATCTCCCCAGGGGTTTCCCACGTATCACCAGGCCTGGATACTACCAATCTACTTAAGGTTTCCAAATCACCCCTGAGATGTCACCCAGGGGTTGGCGGTGGAGACAGGGAGCTGTCAAACCTGCCTTCCTCTTTAGTCAGAGCCACGGGCATCTCCTTCTTAAACAGGATCTCTCTCTGTGGATACAGACAATCCCTTAATCCTCAATTTTGAAAGCCACCTGTATTAGTCAGCATTTGATCCAAGAAGCAAACCTACAAGAATGGATCTGAACATACAGGTATATGTACCTGTGTATCTATGGGTCTATTCCAAGTATTTGACCTTTTGCAACAGCAATTGCTATTTAAAAGGCCTCTATAAGGCTGTTGCTTTTGCATCTAATGATGGAGTGTGAAGTCCACAGGGCAGGCATTGGGAAGAAAAGAGGACAGAAAGTGACAGAGATCAAGAACAATTTGGAACTCATAAGCTTTAACTGGAACCCCACGAGGATGAACTGAAACTTCTGTCCATTCTTTATACCTTTGATTTCCATGTTATGCATGTTCCCACAGAAGCCAGAGGCCTTCAAGAAACTAAACACACAGACTTGGCCCTGGAGTCGGACAGGCTGAATGAGGATCCGGGGAAGGTGGAGCAACTGCAGGTCTGGCCTCTGCCCACCAGCGAGGTGAGCGGCCAACTGGCAACAGCGCATGTGGTACAAAATGGCTGCTGCTGTGCCTTCCTCCTCCAGGTCTCCATGGCCCAGTCAGTGAGCAGCCCACAGCATAGGGACTTCTGGGAAATGTAGTTTAATCCAGCCAGGTCTGTATAGTCAAAGCTATGGTTTTTCCTGTAGTCATGTATAGATATGAGAGTTGGACCGTAAAAAAGGCTGAGGGCCTAAGAATTGATGCTTTTGAACTGTGGTGTTAGAAAAGACTCTTGAGAGTCCCTTGGACTGCAAGGAGACCAAACTAGTCCATCCTAAAGGAAATCAACCCTGAACATTCATTGGAAGGACTGATGCTAAAGCTGAAGCTGTGATACTTTGGCCATCTGTTGTGAAGAGCTGACTCACTAGAAAAGACCCTGATGCTGGGAAAGACTGAAAGCAGGAGGAGAGGGGACGACAGAGGACGAGATGGTTGGATGGCACCACCGACTCAGTGCACATGGTTTAAGCAAGCTCTGGGAGATGGGAAGGACAGGGAAGCCTGGCGTGCTACAGTCCACGGGGTTGCAAAGGGTCGGATATGACTGAGCGACTCAACAACAACAACCAGCCAGGTCAACACCTGAAAAGCCACTACCACCCATCTGATCACTGGTTCTCAAGCTTGGCTGCACACTGAAACCAAGGTGGAGTTTTAAAAAACTGATGCCAGTTTTCAAACCTGCCAACAGGATATGTGAATGCTGCCCAGGTTGCCCTAACATGCAGTCAAGGCTGACAGACTGATGTGAACCTCAGTGCTATCCCCAAGCCAGGATAACAGAAGGCAAATTTTACTCTTGTTTTGCCCTAAGAGAAGCATTAAAAGACCTGGTTATTTTTCTGAAGATCCTAAAATGTTTTTCTCCTTATCCTGCCTTCTGGCATCTGTCTGCCCTCCCTTCTTGAACCTAGCCACAATCGTCCTCAGCACATTGGCTGCGTGTGTCTTGGACAAAGCCCTTCTTAGTTATCTTCCCAGTCTAAGTGGATCAGGAGCATGGTGGGCAGATCCTGAGATCATCCCAAAGTAATCATAGTGAACTGCAGTCTCAGAGGTTTTCACTGGTAAGCTTCTAAATAAAGTATCTCTTCCTCCTAGGCACAGACTAATTAAATGATTATAACACTGCAAAGTGGTCAGTGAACGCTTAACCACTGTAACATGAGCCAGTGTTGGCAAGAGCCAGTGCGATGAGCACGTGAGTCACTAAGCTGCCACTGCGAGACCAGGGACTGAACCTGGGCCACGGCAATGAAAGCCTGGAGTCCTAACACTAGGCCACCAGGGAATTCCTGCTGGGTCCTTCTTAAGGATGGCTGAAAAAGGAGCCCAAGAGGGGTCACCGCAGGAAAGGAAGTAGGAAAAGGGTGGGGGCTGAGAAGAGCATGGGTTCACATTCCTCCTATACCACTAACTAGTGGAGGAGCCCTGGGCAAGTCACCGACTTAGAAGTCAATGCTTCTAAGCCCCAGGACCAGCCCTGCCTCTCTCATGCAGTCACAGAGAGAGTCTCAGAAGAGATGTAAGAGAAGCTAGAGGGAAGAAAGTCCCACAACACGGACATTTGTCTGTGCAAGGCAGTAGTGTTAACTCTGCTACAACACTGTGTCATGGAACAGTTCTCTAGATTATGGATTATTTAGATCCTTGTTTTCCTTCTTCTGTCTATGATGCGGTTATTTCTAAGGAGATCCACTGAACTGTGAGAATGACACCATTGGTTAGATGAGGTCTTTGGGATTTCCTTTGGGTTTCTATTATTTATGGTCTCCCCCTCCTTCCCATAGCAGACAGTGAAGACTGCTGGGCCACCACAGTCTATACTCGGTAAGTTTGCACAGAGAGAACCTTTCTAAGACATAACAGTGAAATAACCTTTTCCAGCATCTTTGTGAAGTGAAACTGAAACTGGAGAAGGATCAAGCAGTGCTACATATTTTTACTGAACCATGTTTATTATTTAAGGTAGATATTTCTGTGCCGGAATTAGGCTTTAAGCTCCTTGAGGGCAAGGGCTGACTCCAGATCCCACGTCATGTGGATCTGCACCAGAGCCAAGGGCAGTGCAGCAGAAAAGACACTGGGGGCGGGGAGCCCGAGCTCCAGGTTCTGGGCGTAGTCCTGCCGCTCAAAAGTCATCAGTCACCCTCTCAGCCTCAGTTCTTCCTCTATAAAGTGGAAGTTACCTATTTCATGGGATTTTAGACAACGTGAATTTAGACAGTGTGTGGGAAAATACTTCTGTGACCCCCAAAGTGCTGAGCCAGTGGGAGAAATGTGCTAAGAGCTGTCACTTCTCAGAAACGAGATACTGGCCGATTTTCTTGTTGAAGACAGGGAGGCTCAGAGCGGAGGGGGTCAACCTCAGGCCTCAGATGAGGAGATGCTCGGGGTGGAGGGGACCAGGAGAGCGATGTCCCCAGAAGTCTGCAGTGACCAGAGCAACAGCAGTGGCTTTCTCATCGCCCACCTGTGCTCCCCCTGCTGCTGCAAGCTGTTTGTTGGCCTGGTTCCTTGTTTATTCATTTGCTCATCAAGTGTGCTTTGTTTTTTAATTTTTAAAATATTTATTTAAATATTTTAAAATATTTATTTACTTTCATCTGTTTTGGGTATTCGTTGCTTCGTGGACTTTCTCTAGTTGGGGTGAGCAGGGGCTACTCTTGCAGGGCACTGGCTTCTCGTTGCAGCGGCTCCTCTTGCTGCGGAGCATAGGCTCTGGCGCGCCAGGCTTCAGCAGTTGTGGCTCTCGGGCCATAGAGCACAGGCTCGATAGTTGTAGCGCACGGACTAGGGTCCGCCTCACACCTCACGGCATGTGGAATCTTCTGGAGTCAAATATCGAACCCATGTCTCCTGCACTGGCAGGTGGATTCTTTACCACTGAGCCACCAGGGAAGCCCAGCTCATCAGGTTTTTATTGAGCATCTACTCTGTGCCATGCCCTGTGCTGGAGGCTGAGAATTGAATGGTTAGCAAACCAGGATGAAGCCCCTGCCCTCAAGGAGCTGACCTACCCTACTGACTCCCAACAGGCTGGACTCAGGCTTCCGCACTGACAGAGTTGGACAACTAGCTTCACGAAGCTGCCCCAGAGACAGGTGTAAATGTTTTAGTGAGATTCTAGACTGAAGCTAAAAAATATCAATATGTTGAGGCCAGATCTGCTGAGAAGAGAAAGAAGAAAAGGTAAACTCCCAACTCCCTTTCAGGTCTTCCCTTACTGGGCTCCTACCTCAGGTTTCCAGAGTCCTGTTCTTTATGACTTCACCCTCTATTGAAGTGAACTCTCATCTAACTCATTCAAACCAAGATGGCAAATGCCTTGGTGAAAGCCTTGAGGTAAAGGAATGACATCCCAACTGGAGGAACAGGTCTTTCAGAGGTCACCCTAAAATCACATTAGGGTGGCCACTTCAGACTGGCACCTGCAGGGACCACAGAGAGGGAGAAAGTGGGAGACTAACGGCCGGGATGAGTAAAGTAAGCAAACCCCCATGATCTTTATTTATTGGCTACTATGGTGAGGCTTGTGGGATCTTAGTTCCCCAACCAAGGATTGAACCCAGATCCTGAGCAGTGAAAGTCTAGAGTCCTTACCACTCTGGACCACCAGGGAATTTCCCCCTGCGGTCTTTAAAGGTGACCCCAGGTCAGCGAGGTGTGAGGGCGGGAGCAACGTGGCTGTCGTCAGAGTTCTAGGCTTTGTTTTAGGTGAGGAAGGCTTGTGGGTGTGTAACCCATGACAGCTTAGACGGTAAAGCATCCGCCTGCAATGTGGGAGACCTGGGTTCGATTCCTTGGTTGGGAAGATCCCCTGGAGGAGGGGATGGCAGCCAACTCCGGCATACTTGCCTGGAGACTCCCCATGGACAGAGGAGCCTGGGGGGCTACAGTCCATGGGGTCGCAAAGAGTGGGACACAACTGAACAACTAAGCACAGCACAGCCCATGATGAAAAGCAAAGAACTAGATCCTTGACTATAGAAAAAAAGGAGGGAAAAAAGAAAGACCAGGAGGTCTTCAGCAGCCAGAACCCATGAAATCTCCACCAATCGATCTTCTTTTCCTTTTCGATTTTGACAGAACTGCCAGGCAACTCCACTGGTGCCCTTCCAGCTGGAATTGCGGTATTCCTCTTTGTGAGAAAGTAAGACATATTTTAGTACAAGCCAAACTCAAATTCCTTAAAGACTATAGGTAATGTGAACCCCAAGCAGACTCATTAAATGAAAACTTTGTTCTGTAAAATAACGTACAAACACTCAAACCTGCACAAAACAAATGGGCAAACATCCTCTGGACACCAGGTGCAGGAAGAGAACCTCGCCAGCCCCCAGGGCCCCTCCACACATCTATCCTATCCCTATCCCAATCACAGCTCCTCCCCGCTTCCAAAGCAGCCACGCTCTTGACTTACGTGTTTGTTTCCATGTGTTTATTTACGGTTTTATCACCCTAGTGTGTATCCTTAGACACTGTCACTTAGTTTTACCCATTTTTTAGACATCTTTTATGCTACTTTTAAGTGACCACTTCCTTCCATCTATTTCCCTTATCATTTATCTGTTGAAAACTCAGGCCATCTAATCTGCAGTTTCCTACTGTCTGGGTTTTGCCCTTAGTGCTTGCCAACACATCCAAGGGCATGATTTCTTAATACAAATAACTTCCCATTAAAAAAAACAACTGGTACACAAGCCATGTTTTTAAGGAGGGCACAAACCACCATAATCGCTTTCTCAGGAGTATGTGGGCAAAGGGAGCTCTCACAATAGAGGTAATGAAGCAAGGAGAAAAAAAATGTGATCTGGGGGGAGCTCTCTGTGGAACTAGTGATTTATGAAGTTTTTTTTGCAATTGGAAGTGACCAGGGAATGTTTCTCTTTAATGTTTTCCACTATAGTTTGCTTTAGTAGGAAACATATTTGCAGTGGGGTCTGGCCTCACGTTATGCTCCAGGGTCCAGGGTTGTATCCCATTAGGTTTTATCAGAGACGACTGCATAATAGGAATCTGGATGTAGTAAAAACCTAAGGAATCTAAACCACTAACCAGACTCACCAAATGTAATAAATATAAATGATAGATGAAAGGAAGATAGATCTGGCCATTTACTTACGG
Organism: Bison bison bison; assembly: GCF_000754665.1. Lineage (NCBI taxonomy): Eukaryota > Metazoa > Chordata > Mammalia > Artiodactyla > Bovidae > Bison > Bison bison. The sequence goes on from NW_011494734.1 coordinate 1,195,329, forward strand.
TTTGGAGCAATAAAAGCAAGCTTTAAATTTTTTTCTTTTTTCTCATCTTAGCAGGCAGTCCCATGAACATACTTATTAGCATTTTCAAAAGGCTTTATCAAATATTGACTTAATAAAGAAGTGTATCCACTTAACGGTGACCTCCAGACACCCCCATTAAGTTCAGGACCCTAAATTATATGCTCCAGGGCTATGGCACCCACACAATTGAGAAAAGAAATGAATGGGGTCATACATGGAGATGGGAGGATTTTTAACGCTTAAAATTAAATATGTATGTGGACTGTTTTGATTTGCACAGGAAAAAAAAGCTCCCAAACTGATGGATATAATAAAAAATTAAAAAGTCAAGGCACTCTTAAAATACACATACTATAGATAAAATAGATAACCAACAAGGACCCATGGTACAGCACAGGGAATTAAACTCAATGTCTTATAATAATCTTTAACAGAATAGAATGTAAAAATAAAAAGAATATATATGTGTGTGTATAACTGAATCACTTTACTGTATACCTGAAACTAACACAGCATTGTAAATTGACTATACTTCAACAATTTTTTTTTAAAAGACAAGAGATAACAATAACAACAAAAAAAGTCAAAGTACTCTTCAAACCCAGTTGGCCTTTGAAACTTCACTACAGCGTTGCTTGTAAAACCATAAAAGGGGCCTAAATAACAGCGGGTTGGGGGGGTGGTTGACAAAAGAAATTAGGCAGAGGACTTAACTGATCCCATTCTGGTTCTATATTCTCCGTGCTTCCTCTGGTTCTTTTAGGGACTGTATTTGTGAAAGAAATCAGGAATGTGTATCCTTCTTCCTGCCAACAGTGCAGAGAAGGAGCCAGAGGGTGGCGGGGGGTGGGAGGAGATAATCAGGAGCAGGACTTAGTGTAGATTTGACAGCCAGGTTGATTTCTGTCCCGGGCTCAGGAGTTTTTAAAATCTGCTTGCAAGATTGATTTCTACTCTTAGCATGTAGAGGGTAAAGTGATTTCCAACCCTGGTTTTTACAACGCTCTAGGGTATTTCCAATGATTACAATGTGTGTCTTTAAAATTCCCCAAACTAAATTAATCTGAATTCATTGAAAAGGCAAATATGATTCAAAAACTTTTTTTGCTTAGTTATTGTCTCGTTTACCTTTCTAAAGTGTTTGATACTCCCTGGAATTCCTTCCTGCTTGGGCTCTGTGACAGTGTTACTCAGATGTTTCAGGTCTAACTACTTGCCTTCCTGGCTGGCCTCTGCTTCTTTCCTTTCCGTAGTCCTCGT
>NW_011494734.1:1196709-1199317 GCF_000754665.1 Bison bison bison
GGCTGGCCTCTGCTTCTCTTCCAGGCCTCATCTTGGATCACTAGGAATTCCACAGAGTTCTTTTCTTGGCCCTGCCCCATTCCCACCCCAGCCCCCACCCCAAAAGCCCTTTATGAACTCCTCAAGATTTCCAATTCCAGCCTCTAAGAGCTATTTGCTGTATGAAATACCCACCATGGGAAATTCCTCAAGGGTAGCCAGGCTGGGGCTCAGCAGCGATGCTCAAAGATAGAGGAGATCTTGGAAAAGGGGTTAAATCTATCATGACTTCTGGGTTTCTATTAACTCACTTCTAAGTCTGGGTTGGGCTCAACCTAAGCATGTTACATGCATTATGGCATTTAATCTTCACACCACCTCTCCGAGGAAGCATGATTATAGGCATCTTCTACACTTGAGATCTAAGCTAGGCGACAGCGGGCTCTAGATGAAGCAGCTGGGCTGTGAGCCATCACACTCTTCTGTCTGAAGCACTGGCGATCTTATCCTTTATTTCTGGACAAACAGACTGGCTGGATCAGGGCCTGGCCGGAAGGTGAGCCCAAGCCCTACCACGATGCAGAAGCAGCCAATCAAAAGGACAGGAACTCAGCCAGTTAGTGTGTGTGTGTGTGTGTGTGTTTTACAGTGACTTACTCTGCATGGATGGTTGTGGTAAAAGTGAGGTGTCATCACAGGGACAGAAAAACGCACAGAGTAATGAGCAATTGCCATCAGAGCTCACACCACTGGTCCCTGCCTACACATACGGCCCTATTCTGACTGGAAGGCAGGGAGTAAAAAGTGAAACAACCCTTGAAACTGAAACCAGATTATCCATGGCAATTAATTAAATATCAATGTTTTCTAGGCCTTATTAAAGTAAGTGTTTAGTGTATTTTCTTATCCTCTGACGTTCACTTCTTCACTTGTCAGCACCTGCTGGCAGCAGCTGGAGTAATCCGGCCAGCTCTGCTGTATATGCGAATCAATTTGATTTCCCCCCAAAAGATTAAAAATCAGTAGAGTGATTTGCAAATAAGGCATGTCACTGAAAACACCAACAATAAGACAGGGTTGAGGAGGACATGCCCTCAGGTCATCACTGACTTCCTTCTACTCAAAGTAAATGATTTCTTCCCTACCTCATTCTTCTTGCCTGCTCTACTTACTGTATGTGATATTCTGGGTGATCAAAAGACTCCTCCTACTTTTTGAAAAATTCGCTCCTCTTTTGGCTTCCAGCATGCTGTCCTTACGCCAGGTTCCCTTCTTGGCTCTTGTGCTGGTTCTATAACTGATAATCTGTTCACCCATCCATCCATCCATCCATCTTACAGATGTTTAATGACCCAATATACCACGCATGAGCAAAATGATAGGACATCTTTATGCCTGGTTTTACAGCTGAAAATGTTTTTATATTATTTTATTAATTTCTTGCTACAACCATGTGAGGTGGCTGTTAGTACCACCACTTTAGAGGAAGAAACAGGCTCTGAAAAGATCTGGGATTTATTCATACCAGCATAGCCAGCAGGTGGCAGAGTATGGACATGAATTCAGGTTTTTCTTGCCAGTAATTCACAATGGTACTCTCTTACATACTGACTGGTCAAGTAGAATTTTTAAACTAGTCTCATTATTCCTAATGAAATGTCATGATACCTATTCAATGCCTAGTTATTAAAACTGTGATAGACCCTGGGGAATTCAAAGTCTGGGTTCCTACTCTCACAGAGCTTGTGGCCCTGTTGTTATTATTGAGTTGCTATGTCGTGTCCGACTCTTTTGCAACTCCATGGACTGCAGCCTTCCAGGCTCCCCTGTCCATGGGATTTCCCGGGCAAGAATACTGGAGTGGGTTGCCATTTCCTTCTCCATGGGGTCTTCTCGATCCAGGGATCATACCCGCGTCTCCTGCATTGGCAGGTGGATTCTTTACCACTGAGCTACTGGAGAAGCTCATTGTGGCCTAGTAGGGGAGACATGAATTATAAGTTCATACCACAAACATTTGTTTTTAAGGTATGAGGGAGAGTGGACTAAGTTACGACAATCAGGAAGTCTTCTAAGAGGAGGTAATCATTAAAATGCATTCTGAAAGATGAGTCAGTTTCAGGAAGAGGGGATGAAAGAAAATCATACACAGAGAAGGAAAAGCATGTGCAAGGGCCCCCTGGCAGGAATACCCAGTGTGCTGAGATTTTGAAGGCCAGTTTGACTGGCACAGAGAGACTGAAAGGGAGCCCGGCACAGGATGTAGTTCAGACCACACAAGACTTTGTAGCCATGATAATGATTTTTACTTTTAGCTTCAGAGCAATGGGAAGACACAAGGCAGGAGAATGACATGATTAACTTTTCTGGTTCTCACTTCTGTGTGCAGAATGAATTGCAGAGGAACAAGAGTGGAAGCAGGGAAAAACAGCTGGCGGGCTTTTGCAGTTGTCCAGGCGAGAGGTGATGATAGCTTGGACCAGGGTGGTGGTGGTGGTGGACATGGAGAGAGGAATCCCACGGGTGCCCCCTGTTCTGCTCCAGCCCATTTTCTCCCTAAACCCTGTCACCAGAATGTGCTCACGAATTTGCAGTACATGGAAGCTTGTCCACACTTTGGGGCTCGGCG
>NW_011494734.1:1199417-1233740 GCF_000754665.1 Bison bison bison
GAGTCTCCTCTTCCAGGAAGCCTTCTCCAGACAATGCCAGTTCTCTGAGTTCTTTCAGAAGTTGAGTCTATCTTCTGTATCATTCATTTCACATCTGCTTCTTCTCTATGGCTTGGATGTCCTCTGGTCCATTCCTGAAGATGCCTTCATTTCTCTTGTCTTGCTTTCTCCCTTTAGAAAGTAAATGCTTTGTTGGCATTTGCTGAATGGTATCAACAGGGCTCCTTTGGAAATTACATTTGTAAATGATTATTCATGCCAATTGCCTTTTTTCCCCCTAAATTAAACACTGGTTACTTTAAATCTGTCTTCGTGATCTCGTTCTATCAAAATGTATGTCCCATTTTTCTATTCTTTCCTTTCAACTCTTTTCCATATATCTCCTACTAGAAAGCAGCTTCAGGGGAATGAAGTAGGGGTGGGGGGCAGGAGTGTAATTAAACAGGGGCTATCTGACCAGAATTCCTATACCTTTTAATGGGGTATTTGATTAATTCTTTCCACAGGCACCATTATTCATGCCTTGATGGAATCTCATTTTATAGCCCTTAATACATGGACCCAATTTATCCACATCACATTGTATTCTAATACTTGTCATCCAAGTTATTAGCTATCTCCTTCTCAGTGTAAAATCATCAGCAAGTTTGATTAGCTTATTCCCTGGGGATGATGGGGGAGATAAGAAGAGACATAGTACAATATGACCACCAACAGTTTGGCATCCTCAAGAGCAGACAGCTAAACAGAATCCACTTACGGAGCTGGGGTGGCTACGTAAGCATCTGTCCTCGCCCCCGTGGGAGGTCATCTGTGTGGTACCCAGGAGCCATAGCCACAGAGGGCTGGCCGCTGTCATGCCTGGTGGTACTGAGCCATTATCCTGAGTGGGATCACTTCAATAAAAAGGAACAAGGTTTTTCCCCCTCCTGCTACATAACACCCCCTGCCCCCCAAATATCATTCCTGAGAGGCACAGCTCGGAAGCTCCTCTTTATTCCAGAACACCACTGCAGCCTGCGACCCCTGTTCTTCCCCTTCTGGGGACCTGGCGGGCAGACCATCTGCCCTCCAGGAGACAAGGAGACACACCGTGCTGTGTAGCGCTCTCTCATCAGTGCAGAGTTGGTTCTAAGCAGCTAGCCTCCCCTTCCTCTTCTTTGGAACCAAGCCTGAGCCTTGGGACTCAGAGGTGGCTTCATTCCTTTCTAAGCGAGACAGAAGGGGCCTGCATGGCACCTACAGGACAGTGGGATCAAAGCCCACAGAGAGTTTCGAATGCCTCTTCCCATCCCCCTCAACCTGTCCTCAACTCAGTCAGGCAAAACCGCCAGAGCCAGCTCGAGGGTCCTTTGAAAAGCTCCCACCGCCTTTCAGCAAAGGCCCTTCAGCAATCACCCTGGTGTTCTCCTGACCCAGCAAGAGGAGGATGAATGGCGCTTTCTCTTTGTGGTGGCACTCCTTCAGGAGGTGGCACCTCACCACCCTCCCTTCACATGTGGGCTGGGCATCGTGACTCGTTCTTAAAGGACAGAATCAGGCAGGGGTGACTGACAGTGAGTCACTTCTGAGATGAGCTCATCAATGGCATTTTGACTCCCCTTCCTGGTTCTCAGGTTGTTGGTTCTGAGGGCAGTGAGCCTCTGCAGTGTCAGCAGCCCGAGGGGGAGGCCTAAGGTACTGAGACTGAGGGACCAAGGCCTCTGGCCAAGAGCCAGGCGACTGAACCACCTGGGAAGTGGGTCTGCTCACACCACCAAGCCTTCAGACGACAGCAATTCTGAACAACAGCTTGGTGGCGACCTCATGAGAGACTCTGAGCCAGAACCACCCAATTAAGCCACTTCCACATCTTGACCATAAATATTGTTTGTTTTGAGATGCTAAATGTTGGGGTCATTTGTTATGTAGCAATAGACCACTAAACGCTCTCACTATGTCAAGCTCAAGGGAGGCCTTGGTCCCCTCCCTTCCCTCAACTGCCCTCTCAGGTTCCATCTCGATGTTCTCTGAATTCAGGGAGCCTGGTATCCCTCTGGTGCCTCTACTGGCCCATCCCTGGCCTTTACTGTGTGTCCTCACGGTCTCGAAAACTCTTTCCCCACAAAAGCGGATACAAGGGAGGAGCCCCCCCAAGGCTGGGTTTGGAATTCTAGCTCCTGGCCTGCCATCCAAAGTGACACCTGGAACTAGAAGAATGACTCTCTGCAGAGAGCAGCCTTCCTCAGGCCATGAAACTCCCTCTTGTTTCTGAACCCAGTGGGGCTTAATGACTTCACTCAGGCTGACAGGCAGCAGGAAAAGACTTTGCAAAATAACGTGTTCCCTTATGTATCATAGGCACCTCTCCTGTACCCTTTCTGCTCAACTGCAGCTTCTGCAAAAGGTCACATCTCATTTCAACTTTACAGTTAAGCGCATCTGACACTAAGTGTGGATTCCAGAACTGGACGGAGATGCAACGTGGCTTAAATGTTGCAAGGTGCGCCTCTCTACCCCTACCCTGGCTGGCTGTGTCCTGTTACAGCCATGAAGGAGGAGGCAATTCAATTCTTGCTTCTCTCATAATTGTACAAGGGACAGAATGTAGTTTTTGATTAAGAAAAAGATTCAGGTAGCTCTTCTATCTGATCAAATCCTATCAATTTTATATCTCAGTTCTACAGGGCAAGATCAAACAGTTATAAATATCAATCTTTTGGAAGACTTGGAAAAGTGGGGCATGCATGCTAAGTCGCTTCAGTCATGTTCGACTCCTTGTGACCCTATAGACTGTAGCCCACCAGGCTCCTCTGTCCATGGGATTCTCCAGGCAAGAATACTGGCATGGGTTGCCGTGCCCTCCTCCATGGGATCTTCCCAACCCAGAGATCAAACCCATGTCTCTTATGTCTCTTCATTGGTAGGCGGGTTCTTTACTACTAGCACCACCAGAAAAGTAGAATGGCCCTCAAAGCAGTGGTTCTCAAAGTATAGCCCCTTGGGCAACAGCATTAGCATCACCTGCAGGCTTGGTGGAAATACAAGATCTCGGGCCCCACCTCAGATCCACTGAGTCAAAAAGCTCTGGGGGTGAGCCCAGGCACCTGTATTTTAACAACCCCCTCTCACCTCCCCACCCCGAGTGAACAATTCTGATGGCTAAAGGCTGGATATCAATGATTTAAAGGATTAAATATCTCAATCATTCATTCATTCATAAGACACTGATTGAGTGCCTACTATTTGCCAGATACTCTGAGGCAACAAAGAGGAGTTAGAAGGGACTCCTTCCTCAAGGAGTTTGCAGCCCTCCCTTCCCTGGCTTTGTGACGTAGCTTGAGAAGAAAGCAGAACTCAAAGACACTGATTCAAGGAATGGAAACCACTCTTTACATGTATAGAGCCTTTTCAATGGACAGGAGGCACACCAAAATTGTTTTTTTTTCCCCCAGGAATGATCATCTCAAAATAGGAACTTTTCTAAAGTAAGTAAATGTGTGGGTTTAATATATCATGTACAGCTGGCTCAGCCTTTTTTAGCTTAAAAAAAAAAAATTCTGTGATTTCACCATGAATGAAATGCAGAATTACCTTAAAGATTCACTTAGTTTTGTGCCTGTCTTTTAATGAGAAAGCTATTCTGTTCTATCATCTTCCATGAAATCACACTTCCTTCCCTTTTTCTGTAAGTGTAAGTAAGATGCCTTACTCAGCCTTAGAGCTAAGATGTGTCTATTGTGCTTCCAACATTTAATTCGTTTGTTCCTCCCCAACTTTATCGAGTAGATGCAGCAAACACAGAGTCTGTAAATGAAGAACAGAAGCTGGAAGAGGCAGGGAACAGGAACCCAGATCCATCTTTTAACCCCAATGTGCTGTAGTCTAAGCCCCACGGAGTTCTATAAGACAGCTAGTATGAACCACTGGCTAAAACTCAATTGGCTGGTCCAGGGCAGGCCTTGTGCTTGTACCAAGGGGCTGACTGTGTTGCTGGTCTGCCAAACAGCTTTGATTTCTTCTGTGGATGAAAGTTTAAATGTTACAGTTCATGCTAGTTTCTCCTTCAGAACAATAAACTCCTTTTGGTCACCAGCATCAGTGGCCTGTGTGAGAATCTGTTCCACACTGAGCAGATCCAGCTTTGAGAAGATGCTCCACATCTGCTCCTGTCTCAGGCTGCTTCAGTGATGCTCAAGGATTCAGTGAAACGCTATTGGGGCAGATATCCTCCCTGTGGTTAGGGATGAACTTGAGCTAATCCAGCCAAGCCTGGGCTCAGATACTCTGGCTCCTGCAGGGATGAAGGGTGTGGCCACAGAAGAAATCAAAGCTGTCTGGCAGGACCAGCAACACAGTCAGCCCCTTGATACAAGCACAGGGCCTTCCCTGGCCAGCCAAATTCACTCACCACACTGGCCCAGCCTTCATCTACTGGGTGTCACAGCTCACCCATGAGGCACCCAGAGGCATCAGGAGACCTTTTCTGCCTACTGTATTCTTGGGAATAACCTGGTGACTTTAGTTTCATGCAACTGAGAAAATCTAAAGTCCATGTGGGCTGTGTAGAAAACTATGTGGGTATCTTTCAAGTCACATACAGAGCATGCATCTCAAGGTGAACCCAAATGCAACCTCCATTCCCATTGGCTTTCTTTAATCAAGGCTTTTTAGAACGTCAAGCCCAACCCTTAGTTCTAATTCAGGGGTGCCTGTTGCTTCTGCTGAGGCACTGATTTGATTAGTGGCATTCAGTGGAACTACAGACATGAGATGTTGAGCTTACAAATGTGTGATTTATTTCAGGATTCTGAAATGAAGAACTCATCTATCGATGGCACACTGGAGGCTGAGGGATTCTGAGAAAGCATTTCATGCATATAAACGGCACATGGAGGGGAAGAACAATGTGCTTGTGGTCACAACCCAGAAACTGGGGACCACCCCACTGTGTTCTCCACCCTCACGGAGTGCTGGCTCTGTAGGAAACCACTGGGATTAGATGATCCTGCGTTTGGACACCCATATGCCACCTCATTTATCTACCTGTGACAGGGACAGTGCTGGAAGAGAATCAAAAGATGACAAATTGCTTTTGGTTTTAAAGGAGCTGTTCAGGCTGGGTGTACGCCCAGGGGGAACCAGGTTTCATGCCAGCAGCCATCACTTCAACCCGTTATGAGGCCACATCTTGGCAAACACCAACCGGCAGATGACTGCTGTCTCCTTTCACCAGTGGATTTAAAGACACTTGCTCTGAACACCTGAAATCTAGTCATTCTGAAGATGTGTGCGGCACAGAGCAGACCTGCCCACGCGCTGCTGGGAGGCAGGATGGCAGACATTAGACAAGAGTTCCAGATGAGAGGGGTTTTTTTTCCCCATGCTGAGGCAGACAGATAACAGGGGAATAATTTTGCAGGATTCCAGAGCAGAGATACAGTATCAGCAAATGACTGGGAAAGACTGACACTGATAAGGAGATAAAAATTTCTGGGATAGTGGCCACTGGAATTTGTTTTTGTGGATACAGACCCCTCCTACCCCAACCCCTACCAAGCTTCCATCTTCCCTGGGAGCAGGGAAGAGGTGCATTGGGGTTTCAAGACCTGAGTAAAACGAGTCCTCCACTACCTGCTCAGCATATAGCCAGTGGTCCAGCCAAGGTGGGACATCGTTCTGGCTGTGACCCTTCTTCCTCTGTTCTAGCAGATGCTTCCGCTCTGAGAATGACCACATAATTCATGGTTGACATACTCAGTTCTCTGGAGGTGAATATTCTTCAACCCATCTAGTTTGTGTTTCTTCTCTGCCATTCGCAAGGCTGGAGAAGTGCCTTGCTATGCTTATGTATACAGACCTTAGGTGTCCTCCTGATAATCTCTGAGACAGGTACTAATATTACTTGCACTCTGTAGATGGGGAAACCAAGACACGGTGAGACTGAGGCGTCAGCTGAAGGTCACCTAGCTGGTCAGTGGTAGAGCCACAGTCATGCCCATACAGCCTGGCTGCAGGGTCTGGCTGTTTCTAACCCCTCCCTGCATCTGCAACACAACCAGCCTTCAAACATAGCAGCTGAACCCCACATGGGGACTGGTTAGATAAGGCCTCTGGAGTTCAGTGTGTGCCAAAGCAGGAGCACAGAGCCTGCAAGGTGAAAAGACAGAGGCTCATCTCCAACCCCCTGACTGCTTTCAAAATCCAGGCCAGACGTCCAAACATCTATATTGCGTTTGTTTGTTTGAACATTCCACCACATTGCCCCAGATGCTTCACGCTTCTCTCTGTTCTCCTTCTTTAGGCAAGCATCTGCCTCATTCCCGCACACCTCCTGCTTCTGGCAATCCTCCTGCTACCAGTGACTGATACCCTCTGCCTCACCCCATTATACATTTCAGCTAAAAACTCCTATTTTCCACATGGCAGCAAGGTGTATTTATAGCATGAGTCACATGCCAAGATGTTCTCAAGATTATCATCTTGAATAATAATCCTGGTGCATAGCCCATTTCACAGATGGGCAAGAAGAGGTGGGAGGTCACAGCAAGGTTGCCAAGGAGTCCTAAACTGCCAGGTCTCTTAAGCCACTTACGTATCATCCTCTCTCCAGACTGCTTCCTCTCATCTCCCTGTTTAACAAACTTATCGAAGGCCAGGAGATGAGAGAGGCCCTCAAGATCAAGTTGTACTGTATCTGTGTCTGCACTCTGGTTCCCAGAATACTAACAAGCAATTCTGAGGTCCAGTGGCAGGAACATCAATGCTCAGATTTTTGCCAAAACCCATTCTCATTAGTAGGTTTACATGCATGAAACAAGTATGTGGAGTTTTGGGTCTGTACAATTCTCTTATCACCCATTATAACTAATCAGAATGCTGAGTGGATTTATTCGCATGCAGATCACAACTAACTAACTGCCTTCAATGTCTGCTGAAATGACTGTGACTTTATTCTGAAGGAATCTTCAGGCCAAGAAATGAAAAGGCATATCATAACCTATAGGCAGGCTGAATAACATTTCTTCAGAGTCAACACTGTTAAGATTGTTTTTCAAATAATTATTAGAGAAAGCTCAGATCTCAAGTGAAAGAGATATAAGAGAGTCAGAAGATGTGTTCACTGCCTGGAGCTGGGAATTAGAAATACAAAGACTGTCAGGTTCATAAAAGGTGAATTTGTCTCCAATTGTGGACATACTATTTGGTGGCCTCTGTGTATTTTCTCACTGGGGTCTCTGTTCATGGCAAATGCACTGAGGTGAGATATGTGATGTTAGGAAAGTTGCTAAACTTCTTTGAGCTTCCAAACCTGGGAAGCCAGCCCCTACCAGTCCACCTTACTGAGCTGTTACTCAAATCAAAATGAACACGCTAGGAGAGGGTGCTTCGTAAATGGCAAGATGCTGTAGCTGTTTCTAAAGATACATGATCACCCTCAAAAGGCGGTAGTGAGAACAGAAGCCTCTCATCTCTGTTTTCAAAGGAATCACCTTCTAGAGATACTGCTGAGAAGTGGCATTTGGGAATGTGACTGCGGAAGACAGTCTCCATCACAGGATTCAGAAGCAGGCAAGAGCGCACCATTTCACTCGTTCACCATCTCTGCTCACGTTCGCCCTTGAGTCCTTATCTCACCATCCAGTGCGATACTTGGAGTACTTGTAAGGACCCAGTGGAGACTCAGACACATGAGACACACCAAAGGATGCCAATCTAAAGATTTCAGTTCCTCCAATGCAGAAAGTTTGTCCACAGGAAAGAAATTGGGGGGATTTCTGGGAGCCCAAGTCTAGGGTAACCAGTTGACTTGGACTTGAACTTCTGGGTCAAGCTGGTCAGTGGACCTGAGCATCGTATTTGAATATACATTTTGCTTCCTCCCAGCTGGCAGGGAACACAGCATCCAAACTAAGGGAGGTCTGGAGGAAGGCATATGTGTCTCTGTGTTCCTAAAGAGTTTATCCCTAGAGATTTATAACCTGGGCATTCCCCATCTCCTTTTGCTCCTATTAGTTTCAATTTCCCTAGCTAACACCATCTTCTCACCATCAGGAATCCAACAGAATCACACCCCTTCTATTTTCCCTGCGCCAGATTATCACCTCTAAGATATCTCCCTGATCCCTGTTGGTGGCTTCCTGCCACTAGCTAAATCTTCTACCTAACAGCTCGAGGCATTCAGTGCAAAACTGCAGCCTTCAGCAGGACTGGGGCCCGTAGCTGCTGGGCGTGCCCTGTGTGACATTCACCAGGAACAACATGTGTGCCGCAGAACTGCGGTCCGAATCGAGCACTGACTAGTGCACACAGCAGGGAAATGGCATTTGGGGCCACTGAGGAGATGTGACCGGTGGGGATTTCCCCTTTAAAAACTTACAGCAGAAGCCTGCCTGAGACCATTCAATATTCATAAGTGGAAAGCAGAGATGGCGTTTCTGTTCCGCCAAGAGCAATAGCTATTTATCACAGCAAATGACTGAAATAGTTGTACGTACAATGCTTTACTCAGTGCTGTAAATTACGGCATACAGAAGATTAAACTTAAGCCTAATGCTACCCTTGAGCTTCAACAGCTGAGTCCTATAAATGGATACCAGTTAAAAAGAGAGAATCTTTTTCCTGGTTACTGTTTAAAAGTGTATCTCTATTAAAAGCTTGTCTTAGACATAAATTACCAGGAAGCCTGCCCCTGGCCCCAGGCAGGCTCTTCCTCAGGGCACTGACTCACAGAGTCACACCTAAATGACACAGTGACAAGCCTGAGAGCATGTGCTGTGCTGACCTCCAGAGGGATGGAGTTAAGGCGGACTTTACACGGGCCTGAAAGAACTCTGGGCCAGGGCAGTAGGCAGGGCTCTGCAGGGCCTTAAGATGATCATTATGATTAAAATGATCCTGAATCCTACCACTTCATAGAAAATGCTTCTGAAATCTGCTGTTCTGTCAAGTATCAAGGAACACAGACCTGGAGCCAAAGCCCCCTTTTACTAACTACATTTCATTCTCCAAGTACTCGCTCCTCAAAGTGTGGTCCGTGTACCAAAAGCATCAGCATCACCTGGGAGCATGTTAGAAACACAAATTCGAATCTGCATGGTAGCAAGAAACCCCCAGTGGGCTCACATGCACATTAAATTTTGGGCATCAAGGGATAAGTAAGCAGGTGTTAACAAGGAGGAACCCCTAGATTTTCACACTGGAAATCATTACATGTGACAAATGGGATTTATGGGAACAGGTACTAACACTGGGCTGTAGGATTCTGAGCTCTCTTTGGTCTAATCCTACTTCAGAACATTTTCAGGAACTTGAGAGATTTTTATGAGCTGGGAATGAACGTATCACTCTGAACTAGACAGATGACCCAAAACACCCCAGGGTATAAAACAGAGTGAATTAGCAAAAATTCATGCTTTATTAATCAGTCAGGATGCCTCTAATCCTCTTGTGAGTCAGGAGGCTGAGAACACATGGCAGTGTTTTGAGCCAGGATTTCAATTCTTTGTTGTAATTACCAGTTGACTGGTATGTAAAAATTTGTGTTGTGTGAGAAGACACAGATCCTGAACAACTGTATGAGAAAAAAGTTATCATTTGGTGTGCATGTTAAATACTTAATGGTAGTCACTAAATAGATTTAAATAGACTAAGAGATAAAATAAAATCTATTGTGACCAAGCTAGCAGAGGGGAAAATGTTGAGTGTTAAGAAAACTTCTCTAATCTAATGGAAGGCAAGAAAGGAGAACAAAAGCTAATAAAATGCAAGGTACACAGAACACAAACTGAAAGACAGAGATAAGTCCAAATATATAAAGTACTCACAATAAATGTAAATGGATAAAACTCATCTATTAAAAGACACTATCAGATTGGATTTTTTAAAAAGCCACCTATATACTGCTTACAAGACAGACACCTAAAACAAAATGAAAAGTTGAAAATAAAAGACTGGAAAGAGATAAGGCAAATACGTATTGACTAAAAGAAAATTAGGTAACAATGTTAATCAGATAAAAATAGGACCTAAGGCAAAAGCATTAATAGGGATGAATACTACATCACTAAAAAGACTTGAGTCATAAACTTATACATATCCTTGGACAGCAAGGAGATCAAACCAGTCAATCCTAAAATAAATTAACCCTGAATATTCACTGGAAGGACAGATACTGAAATTGAAGCTCCAATACTTTGGCCACCTGATGCAAAGAGCTGACTCACTGGAAAAGACCCTGATGCTGGGAAAGATTGAGGGCAGGAGAAAGAGGGTGACAGAGAATGAGATGGTTGGATGGCATCACTGACTCGATGGACATGAGTCTGAGCAAGCTCCAGGAGATAGTGAAAAAGAGGAAAGCCTAGCGTGCTGACGTCCATGGGGTTGCAAAGAGTCAGACATGACTTAGAGACTAACAACAACATCCAACAGCACAGCCTCACAATTGTATAGCAAAAGTGTTAGCATTTCAGGAGAGACTGACATACAAGCATCATAAGAGACTTAAAACTCCCTTCCCAGAAGTTACAGACCACGCAGACAAGAATGCAGAGGATATACAAGATCTGAATAACAAAATAAACAATGAATATATGGAACCCTGCACATAAAAGTGAGATTATACAAATTTTCCAATCACGTATGACATTAAAAAAAATGCTAGTGTAATCACAAAGGAGGTATCCTAAGTTATAAAGCTTACTTTTTTAAATAAGTTTAACATATGTTAAACTTACCCTTATGCCTTACCCTGCCTTACTCTTATAAGGATAACATAACTTTCCTTGGTTATCACAAATTAAACTAGAAATCAAAAATAAAAATAGTAAGGCCCCCTGACCAAACTTTACATTTGGAAACTAAAACCTCACTCCTCAATTACTACTTGGCATAGGTGTGATTTTTTTCTACATGTGGCCTAGTTGATCTGGGACCAGGTTAATTTATATGAGATTTGTCAGGGGTATCACCAGAAACAGGAAACTCCCCAAGCCATTAGAGCTTCATTATTTTGTACTTTGAACTAAATTCTAAACCAAAGGGAAGGTAAAGTACCTGACTCCAGGAAGAAAAGAAGGGATGTGCCTGGGTTAATTATGACCTAGTCATACGGCCCCAGAAGCTGCTGTTGGCTCGTTCCCCAGACTGTGCCCTGTTCCACCACACTATGCCCACTAGCCCAGTTAGCTGCTACTGGCTGGATGCAAAGACTGTCCTAGAAGGGCTCCAGTCACCTTGGAAAAGGTGCTGTTCCATCGATGTGGCATCTTACAATTAAGAGGGTCCTGGAACTGAATAAATTCCTAGTTAACAGTGGGTATGGGACCTTCTGTCTGCCAGGAACTTCTGCGAAATGATGGGGAAATGCTGCATAGGAGACACACACAAAACAGACAAGTCTGTGTGCCCCTGGGATAGAAAGTGCTCTGAAACCAACCCCAAAACAACCATTTCCTCTGGTCTGTGTGGCCAGTTCAACCCAATGCCAGCACTGACTGAATGATGAAAGAAATATTAGAAAGAAAAACACCAAACAACCTAAAAAGAACAGAATGTGGGATGGGGTGATACTGGTCAAGTCACACTGACCACAGGTCTGCAAGGTCTGTGGGCTGATGGGGGTTGGGGAGTTGGAACAATAAGAAAATAAAAGAGAGGACCACAGCTCTTCTGCCTGTGTTAGGGGCACCTGTGGTGATCAAAATAGCTCAGTGGTTTCCTGGCTCACAAATATGACCAGTCAGAGTGGGGGCAGCTCTCAGGGGAACTCCCCCTCCTGTCCTGGGCCTCCTCACTGGTCTCCCAGCCCCTCTCAAACATCATCCACACCACCTCACTTTACAGAGGACTTGAGGCAAAGGCTCTCTGTCAGGGCGGAGGCTACCCACACCTAGGGTGAGTGTCACAGTGGTAAGAGTATGACAGGGGAAGCTGAAAAAGTGGCACAAGAATTTTCCAAGCTGCTATCCAGGTCCTGCCTCTTTTAATGCACCAATAACTTGATTCACAAGCACCGAGAGAGAGTGCCACCATCAGACGACGCCTCAGAGCTGACAGGCGGGTCCTTGACTTAGCCGGTCAGTCAGGGCTAGTGTCAAAGCACTCTCACTACTTGGGGAGGCGCAGCAGGGCTCTCGGGGGAGGCAGGCACATTTGAGAGGACGGCATATGGGGTGGGGACAGCCACCTAGCGAGACAAGCAGAAAATCACAGCCACCACACGAGGGAAGCCACATTCACCTTAGAAAGAGGCCTCAGGACTTTGAAGAAATAATTCCTGTGAGAGAAAAGCAAAGCATCTATGACGCTAATAAACAAACAAATAACAGGGTTAGTTAGGAAGCAAACCTTAGACAGAAATCGGTAGTTCCAGTTTTCTAAAATAAAGACTAGAGTTACTTTCTCTGGGGGGAAAAAAAACCAAACACGATTATTCATTCCACGTGAAGTAAGATTCATCACAGTGAACTGTTTACTTAATCTTTCATCATTTACTCCCTTCAATTTACATTTTCTCCCGGACGCATTTATTTCCCATGTGCCTTCCATGCAGCATTCCCCAAAGTGCACTTGTTTTCCAGAGGTGCCCGGCCCCGTGAAAGAGCAGTCCTGGGCAGACTCTCCACTACAGTATTTCCTTGATTCCAGGGTGCCATCGATTGTAAGAGGCCACATCAACTTAACAGCACCTTTTCCAGAAGAGAAGAAAACCTGCCATAGTAAATATACACAAGCCACGGGAAGAAGCACTTTGACTTCAGAGACAATAGAGCTTGGAACCTTCTGTAGACACACCCCCAACCCGGCCCCAGCGTCCCCAAGGCAAGCCCATACACTCCTATATGTGACACTTTGGGTGGGACCTCACAGTGACCCCAGGCAAAGCACTCAGAGTCAACTCCTTGAGCGAATACTCCTGATGCTCTTCCAAAAGGAAAACTGAGGGTGGAGTGGCAGTTGGACGGGAACTGGGTTCTAGCATCAGGGAGAGAGGTGAAAATGAAGGATAGTCAAAACCACCTTTGAAAACCCTTCCACTCATAAAGTACAGTAGACACAGTTTCGGGATGGGAGACTTTCCACAGCCAATTTCTCCTGCAGGATCGGAAAAGATGTTTGTTTTTCTGCTTGGGGCACGGATGAAGGAGTGGGCTTGTATCTGGAACCACATTACTAACAAAAACGTTCATTATTGTTATTATTATTGTCATTCAGTACATGTTGGTGAATTCAGATAAATTAAGAGCGATGGGACTCCAAAGCAAAAGGGATGCATTTTTGTTTTTACTGCGAGACCTCTGAGTGCTCTGACGGGCTAACAGGCGCTGAGAACCTCCAGAGAGGAATCTGGCACATAGTCTTTCCCAGGCGTGTGTGTGCACCCAAGCCCCAGCTCTCAGTGAACGGAGGGACTACTCCAGGGAGGAAACACTGATGCTCTGCTCACTGCCCCAGATGGGGGCAATTCCAAAATGACCTTTGGAATCAGCGCTGCCAACATTCTTTACTTGGATTTAAATAAAGCGATGGCTGTTCCCCTAATTTTCCTCGGTTGATACAGCTCTGAGGAATGGAATGGAGCAGCCCATATAACAGCGAGGACAAGCCAGAGATGAGTCAGAAGCCCGGGGTCATGTTACAGTGAAAGCCTTCCAGACCTCAGCTGTGGTCAGGGATCAAAGTAGCAGCCTCTCCAGTGCAAAGTGAGGCAGGACAGTTCCCCTGCATCAGCTGCATCTGAACAGTGACAGTACTTCTCTTTCAAGGAGCAACATCTTCTAAACGAATGTGTTCGCTTACCTGTGGAATTTGGCTCATTCCCAACCTGGAAGTAAGTTTTCCTTCCAGTCTTGCTTTTTCCCTCCTTCCTTCCAAAATGCATTTTTAAAATAGTGTTTTGAGCACCAGCTGTAGATCCAGCATTCATCGTGTTAACTTTGGGAACACAATGGTGAGCACTAGGAAAGGGCTCCTCAAAACTCCTAGCTTGTGCCTCTGTCTGTGCGTGCAATGGGGGTGGATGAGTAAACAGGCATTTGCAGTAGCTGTCATATATGCTAATGCTGGTGAAGTGGGGAGTGCCAAGAGCACTTGAGTTGGGATTAGAGGAGTCCTTCCTTCTTGCTCTCTGTGCACCAAGTCAGGAAAGGTCTCCAGGCTGGGACGCAAGGATGCAGAAGACACAGTCTCAGCCCTCGAGAGCTGAGTACCTAGAGCTCACAGGTGACTGTGGCACAGTGACAGGTGGGATGCAAAGGGCACAGGGATCAGCTGACAATTTAGTTGGGTAGTAGCTGAGCTCAGCAGAAATGTGGAAAAACACTTGGGGTGTCACTAGCTTAAAAAGAGGTTTATCAGTGATATAAAAATAAAATCACCTATACTTGGAAAAAAGAAATCCCAAGATATTGAAATGGCTATTGTCGAGGTCAACAGCATCCTTTGGTGGAAATCTAGTGACCTTTTCTCTTCCCGCTCAACCACTTGGCATTTGATTGGCTCTACAAACACTTTCTGCTCTTGGCTCCCATGTTGTCATCCTCTGTTGCTTTTCCTATAGGTCACTGGCCATTCCCCTTCTAACTAACTCTAAATGTGGACCTTCCCTTTTACAATGTAATCCATCAGCAGATGCTGTCAGTTACATTTCCAAAATAGATTTCACGTTTACCCTTCACTATCCACCTGCACAGCTATGCCTCAGTCCCTTCAAGGTCTCCCAGACTCCAAGCAGCCAGAGTGACCTTCTGAAAACAGAAGTCAGACTATGTCTTTCCCTCCTGCAGGGTCCTCCCATGTCTTCTCACCACACCCAGAATGAAGCCCAAACTCTGGGCTCTGCCCTACAGGGCTCTGCAGTACTGCTCCCACCACCTCTCTGAAGCCCTCAAAACACCTCACCTGATGTGCTCTTCCTATGGCTTGATCTCATCTTCATCTACGTTATTTAAACTATCAGAATGCAGGCTTCAAGAAAGTCACACCCTAGTCTTGTTCACCACTATTTGTCTGCAGCACTAGAACAATGCCTGGCATATAGTAGGTGCTCAATAAATATTTTTCAAATAAATGAATGAATCAAAGCTATGTGACTCTGAAGAAGGTAACCCAAGAGATTCAGCCTTCAAGAAACAGGCTTGAATGAGATATAAGAAGAGGGGTTTTTTCTTTCAAGTAAAAATGAATTCAGTAATGCTAAAATTATGAACATCCTCTTAATCTATCTCTAAATTTGAGCTGAATCATTACTTCTGCTATTTGTCTACTTGTAAAATTTACCTGATTCACAGAAACGTGCAAGAAAAGGGAATTCCACTGAATTTAGAGGAAATTATCTACTGTTTTGGTGGTAGGGGTGGGGCTCTTACGGATCTGCTCATTTGTTGGGGATGAACAAGAAACTGCAGGCAGAACTGATGGTGGTACCCGTTCCACCTCTCCCACAAGTTTGCCTCTTTTTACTTTTTGATATTTAAAGGTCTATCCAAATGCCATGACTCTCAACACATGACTGTAATCAGTTTATTCTTCCATTCTGATTTCCCTCAAAATCGTGCCCAAGTTTTTCACCTATGCCAACAAGCAGACAATCAGAAGCGTAAGTTAGAAAAATGAGGGTTAGGGAACTCAGGTGCCCCCAAGCGCCCGCATTTAGGCTCCAGCATCCTACAGGGGACCAAAACAACCTTTCTGTATGGAAGTTCAGTTACGCTATTGCAGGGAGTTTGAGACCCAAAACATTAAATCAGTAAAGTCATCAAGAGTCAGACATAGGCTGGAATCCTAGTTCTGCCACTTACATCAGCGAGATCTTGAGGAAATTTATGAAATCCTCTGAGTCGCCCTGTCCTTGGGTGTGAGACAGGAATAATGGGACTAGAGCACCTTAGCACCTTAGAGTGGCAGTAGGATTAAATTAAAAAAAATATCTTAGCATATATAAGTGCTCAATAATTGTTATTGGTACTTTCTGTCTTCCATTAACAGATAAGAAAAGCTAGGGTTTGGGACCAGGTCAACCTGCTATATTCTAGATACATTTTTAATTCTAATTTGAGCAGCAGCAAGTTCAAAAATATAAACATTTGAAGGGATGCAAAATGTGGTGCTACTTTGTTGTAGGTTTTTTCAGTTGTAATTCTTGATATAAGGTATCACCATTTGTTAGTCCATGATTAGTTTTGCTTTGGGATCTTCTTAGAATCAACTGTAGGAATTTCCTTAGTATCTGTCCTATGGTTACACTTTACCAGGGAGTATGGAAAGATGACATAAGAAGAAACAACCACAGACATTGTTTCTGACTGTAAGGAACCCCAATGATACATCAAGCCAGGAGTTAATTTTAGATCAGGGATACATTCATCAAATTAAGGTTAAAAAAAGAATCTCACTAACAAAATCAAGTTTGCACAGATTCACCTGATCTTGTCAAGTCTTATTAGTTAATACTGCCGGACTTGACAAAGAATATGTTCAATCTGACCAATTTCCTTTAATTATTTTGTCTCTGGTGTAAATAATCTAGTTCATAAAAAACAACTCACAATAACAACAGAAATTTAATCTCAACAAACAAATCCCATTTAATTGACCAAAAACTTCAGTCCTGCTCTGTGGCAATCTACACCTTCGGAAAGGAAGTTCTGGCAGGATAATTAGCCAGTGATGATACCCTGGAAGCCCAGGGGCACTGACATTAGGAGGGACTCCCTTTCTCTAGGGCTCAAAAGCACAAATGGTTTGTTTCCTCCTCAACTAGAGGTCACCCGGAGATAGACAAAATAAAGAGAACAATTGCAGGAAACCCTGAAACCTCATTAATGAGGCTTCCATGTGTGGCACTGCTGGGCTCTGCTGCTCTCGGTCCCCACCCAGCAGCAGCATCTGCTTGTGCACGCAAGGGATGGAGGTGCCAGCTTCCAGGAGCCAGTTGCTGCCACTCATTTATTTTGTGGCTCAGCCCCTCTGCTTTAGCTCACAGTTCATTAAATTCTACTGCATCACCATCAACATGCAAAACAGATACTTGAAGGGCATTCAAAAATATAATCAGAAAAAGGGACTAAAAGGTCCTCTCTAAGAAGGGAAAAAACTAATCCTATCTTGTCTTTTGAATGACATCTAGGTTCTTTGGTTCTAATATATATTTAAGTAGCAGTGACATCCAAGGAATATCTGTCTGATGGTTGGGGTGTAGGGTGCTGTATGGTTCTCTGCTTGGAGAGTGAGCACCAAAAGTGGCTGAAAAATTCTGAAGGATCTTCGTATACGAATGTTTTATTTCTTTTGCCACTTTTTCCCCATTTTTTTTTATTTTGAGGTGGGAAGGGCTGCAATTTTATGGACTTCAGCAATCTATCTTGTTTTATGCTTTGAATATGACCGTGATGGGGAAATTATCCTGATGACCAGCTCATTGGAGGCTGAACTAGTAAACTTTCCACATGCTACTGTGTGGTTCCAGAGAACTGATCTCAGGGCTTAGTGTGCCCACGCACACACACGTATTTGAATGGGGAGGAAAACCTGGATACAGAAAAGCACAGAATATTACACGACAAATGGAGATGTCATAATTCACAGCAGTGGCTTTCAGCTGGGGGTCATTTTTGTCCCCTAGTGGACAGCTTTCACTGTCATGCCTGGGGGTGGGGGTAGCTACTGGCATCTAGTGGATAAAAGCTAGGGAAGTTGTTCAATATCCTACAATAAAGAGGATGCCCCCATAACAGAATTTTCCAGCCCCAGATGTTAACTGTGCTGCTGTTGAGAAACTATTCTTTATGGTAGTTTATTATGTAAATATATTAGGAGAAAAGGACAGAAAAAATCATACTCCTTTCATTTAGGCAAATCATACAATTTCATAAATGTCCAACCCAATTACAAAACCACAGCTAGAATCTACTTACTATTTTTCCCTTTACTTACAATATTTCAAACTGATTAAACATATATAACTTCTAAATGTAATAAAAATATTTTTTCATTGTAGGTACCTTGAACCTTCTAGTTTTGAGCTTATATACAGGCTTACGCACACAAATGGGACCCCATACACACACACACACACACACACACACACACACAACATACACAGAGGGCTCTTCGGAAGAAATGGCACTTTCTCCGCACTGAGGCTGGGATCCACAATACCGACAAAGTCACCAAGGTCAGCCTCACACTGCATAGTAATCATAAATGAATATCCTTTGGACAAGACTTCATTACAAATCTCTGTAGCTTATCACTTGGTTAATGAAAGCATAACTTTTTTTTTAAAAGCAAACTTTGTTCCACCACTGTGCTAAAAGTACTTTCCACATGTGAGCTCCTTTAATCATCAAAACGATCTTAGGAGAAAAACTACAATCCCATTTTAAGAATAGGAGACTGAAGCACAGAGAGGCAAAGCAACCTGCCCAAGGTCACACAGCTAACAAGTGGTAGAGCTGGAACTTGAACCTAAGAAGACTCACCCTAGAGAGGCAATTCCCAACCACGCAGCTCCCACATCGTGTCAGTGCATCAAGTCATAACTTGGGCTGGACAGCTATGAAGGGTAAGGATGTTGGCTGAGTGAGATCAGTTCACCTAAGGAGAGGCTTTTTCTGTTTCCCTCTTTTCTATCTTAATGCCTAAATAACATCATCAACTCACCTAAGAGACTTTAGAAACAAACCAATCCCTCAAAATCGTAATCTCCTGGGCAGAGGTCTAAAAAGCATCTAAAGGGCTGCTATATAGAGGAAACAGACCTGAGGGGCCCACACAGGTGGAGTGGCACAGCCCCTGGCACAGCCCCAGTGGCCTGGAGAGCCCCCCGCCCCAGGCCAGGCAGAGGTTCTCCTGAGCAATGGGCACATGCCTGCTTTTTACATCTGGACACAAGCTTGGGGCACAAAGTCAGGAATAACAGGAAAGCAGCCAGTCTTGGGAGTCGGGGGGGAGGTGGCCAAGGCTGGCTCGACCTGGGCAGGGACCCCAGAGATACTGGGAGCTTCATGGTGTTTCCAAAGGAGGACACTGGAGCCCAATGTGAATGTAAACCATATTCGTAAAGGTGGATCCTCAGGACTCCTGGCAATGTAATCATCTTTAGGCCAACAAGTCTTGCCTCCAAGAGTGTGGGAAGCCGAAGATGAATCACAGGCCAGAGTCCGCAGGCTGACCTCCATGCGTGTATCCCCCGAGACAGGGTGAGAAACGAAGGCAGGAAACACTTGACTGAATTGGTTTTCCCATTTTTCATAAGAAACATTCAACATAATAAAAAATAGCCACACTTTATTGACAATAATAGCTACCCTTTCTTTATTTCCTTACTATGTGCCAGGAAACTACTTTATCTCTGTTCCTCATAGTAACTCTGCAAGGCAGGAACTATCCCTTCATTTCAGAGGAAAATGAGGCCCAGAAAGGTCATGTAATTAGCCTGAGGTCTCACAGCTAGGAACCCAGGTCTGTTTGACTCCAAAATTTACGATTTTTTCCATAATCGCTTTCACTGTTTCACATTATCATCAACCTCCAAAGTCCTCAGAACCAACTGCCTAAATACACACACACACACACACACACACACATTCTTCCATTTAACTTAACGAGGCCACTGAAATCTTGAAGGCTGCTATGCACCCGTCCCTCTGATTATGCTGTGATCCTTAAAATCAGGCACCAAATCCCAGGCACTGAGAATGAGCAAGTTTCCAAGAGAACACATAGCCCAGTCCCCTGTCACTTAAAAAGGTGAAGAGTCTGGGGTCTTAGGGCTGGGTAAGGCCGAACTGGGACCTGGCCCCCGAGCTGTGTCCCTTCCACTGCCCACCTCAACTCTGCTTCCCAGGGCCAGGGCCAGTGATGATGAATTCATTTCTGGGTGCTGGGAATACAGAGCTGAAAAGGTATTATTAATACATCCCTGGTCCCGAAAGGATCCTCGAAGCTGGTGGATACAGCTGAGACAGCCCACGGGTAACTGAAGTGCAAGGCAGGAGCTGGGGAGGCGTTCTGTGAATATGAAGAGGGACAAGCTGTGTCCAGCTGGAGGCCACGTGGAGATGCCATGGGGAGAAGAGAAATGAACCCATGCTCTGGGTATACCGCAGGAAAGCGCCTCTCACCAGTCCTTTCATACCAAACCCCCCTGTGGCAGGCAGGGCACTCATTTTATAGACCAGGTGGAGGCCACCAGCCTGAGATCATGTAGTTAATAGGGGAGTCATGTGAAATGCTCTGTCTGCCTCCAAAGCCCACACTCTCTCCATTATAACAAACTTCAAATGCTGCTTTGAGGAACCCTGGTGGCTTAGTAGGCCAGGAGAGTGGCACTTGAGCCCACACCCCAATTTCAACCTCCGTGGCTCTGCTGGGCATCTGTATTCATACTGGGGTTCTATAGACGAGATTCCATTTGAGAGAAAACTCTGCAGCTAACATGATCGAATCTGAAGCCAGGTATTATGATGTGCTCCCTGGCAGGCAAGGGTTTTGGGCTAGGAGTTTGGGCCTTGGAGTTTGCGCTAGGACAAAAGGGGACTAGGAGCCACACTCAGAGGTTCAGGCCCCGGAGTTTGGGCTAGGACAAGAGGGGCCTGGGAGCCACACCGGGAGGAAGTGAGGGACAATGGCTATGCAAGCCAGGGAATCACGCACTTCCCTCACTCAGGAGCTATGCTGCCTGCATTCAAAATCAGGCTCTACACCTGCTCAGTTTTGAGACCCTGGGCAAAGCAATCCTAAGCCTTTGCTTCTTCAAGTTCAAACTGGAAGTCATATTGGTACCTACTTAGTGGGGGTGTTGAGAGGATTACATGTTCAAAGATAAGGAAAGCATCTAGTACAGTCCCTCGTACCTCATGCAAAGCCATTCTCATTAACTTGTTGATTACAGCAAGGCTAGTCATAGGAGGTAAAAGAGCAAGAAAACAAATACTGTGATACTACAGGAGGAATTCTTAGGGCAGCTAAGAAATCCTCCTTGCCCCTTAAGTGTTGCCCTGGTTCTGAGCTCTGCCTTGCGTTCTCCTGCCCTTGATAGATGCGGGTGGGAACCTGTGGGACATGTACCTGGCAGACGAGGGAGGCTTAAAGGCCTCCGTTTGCTGAGCTGTGGTCGTGTCCTACCACTGCTTGTCTGCTGCTTCAGCAAGAAGCTCAGGAAGACCGGGTTTCAGGTGATGAGATCTGTAACCCCAAACCCCCAAACTAATTTACTGCCATTGCTCAGAGCATATGGCTACAAAACCCTCGGCTGTGCCCCTAAGCTAGACTTGCTCTTGAACCAAAAGGCTCAGGATAGAGGGAGGCATGTGTCAAGGGAGCCAAGCCCTAGCCCTAGAGATTTCCTTCACTGGCTATATGGGGTCTTGCCTTAGGAGGAATTCTGCAGGGCACAGTGGGGGTCCTGGGTCCCATTTAGGTTCTTTCCATCAGAAACCCTGCCAGTGAATTAAGTTCCCAGAGAAGGTTTTGATGACTTATGGGATTTTTCCTTGTCTCGTTCACTGCTGTACCCCAGCACCCAGAACAGCAGCACATCCTAGGAATGAATGAATGATGATCCCTTCCTGCATCTTCATGAGACAAACAGGAGCAGGGACCACAGAGTTTCCATGGTTGCTCCCTGACCTGCCAGCTGTGTGGGATCTTCTTGCCACTGCTCTGCTACTGACTCCCCTACTTGTCACTTCAGCTGGTAGCATCAGCACCGCGCCTCTGACAATCTGCCTGGGAGAGGTTTGGCCTTTTCTCTCCTCCCAGTGGAAGGGAGGGTCATTTGCTACAGGGCATCTAGCAAGAAGGTCAGTGAGTGCCCAGCACACGACTTGCCCCTTTCATACTCTATCTGCCAGAAATGAAAACGTTAGAGCGGGAAGCGCCCACGGAAGTCATCACTCATGGAAGAGACGAGGAAACCAAACCCTGAGACATTTAGCAAGTAGCCCCAGGTCACAGAGGTGGCTGCCACGAGGGGCAGAAGACCTGGCCTCTCAATGGAGCTCTTTGTACAGCATTTGCTAGGAGCCTCTGTGCCCATGCAGGTCAAAAAGTCTCAGAAGCCTGGATTCTTCTTTCTACATATTATAAACACGAAACACAGCTACAGTACACACACAGACGCAGGTTATATAAAGAAACACACCGCTATGTAAATGTCATATACATATATACATATATGTAACTGATATTATGATATATACACTATTCAATAGTCCCAAGTACCTTTACTGGTGAGATTAGACAAGCTCATCTCCTTTTATTTTATATCTATTTATTACAGAATGGTGATAACTGAAGGGCTAGGGGAAAAGAAGAAACCCTGAGTGTGAGAAAGGAGAAATATGTAATTTGCCAAAGTGTATTTGATATGATAATTGCTTTGACTTTTTTTAGGTACAATGTTTAATGCACTTTGAAATTTTACACTAAAGAAGGGCATTCGGATTTTATGTTCAACAAAAGAGAGGAGACTTTAAACCGAAAGATTGGGAACTACTGTTCTGGAACTCAGAGCACATTGCAGCTTTGGAAATTGGCTGGTCCAACAACATCCTGTTTGAAGAGAGGGAAACCTGCACTCAGGTTAAGTCACTTCCTATCCTCAGGTTAGTAGCTCTTTTTCTGCTCTGAGGGGAGCAGCTGTGTGGATGTTTGTTGTGTGTGCCCAAGACACCGGCAGTGAAGGAGGCCAGCATTTGCTGTGGAACTACTGAAGGGTTTCACACCAAGGATGTAAAAGATAGAGGGAAAGCAAGTTCCCAAACATGACTGTTTTTTTCCTTTTTTTTTTTAAACAAGCAGGATTCTTGGAAGAGGAGAAGCTGAACTCGTGGCTTGGTTTACATTTCCTGGGGGTTGGCACCCCAGTGGCCTCCACGGTGGGCTGCCCTGGCCCTCCTGTCTCTCAGAAGAACCGAACATCTGGCTGCAGGAGTGGCTCCTTGAGCCACTGCTGTCCCTCCCCTTTGTCCCCTGCAAAGACCACCACCCATCTACCTAAACAACGGGATGTTTTCTGTCTGGTGCCCCCACAGCACCGAACATTTTGGCAAGAGGACTACCCCTGACTACCCCTAAGGCAGTCGGCCTGGAAGCCGAGGCAGAACCCAGGGGGATTCACCCAGGGCCTTGGGCTCAGACAGACCCAGGGCCAGACCACAGGGCAGGGCTCCTCTCGAGTGTTGGACATCGGCCAGTGCAGGAGTCCACTTACCGCAGTGGGACTGGAAGACCTGCGGCTTGACGACCTGGTTACAGGCGCTGCACACCACGAGGTAGAAGTCGTCGTGTGCTGGGTAGTGGCCAAACAAGTGCATATCTGTGGGGGGAAAGGAAAACAGGTTGTTTTGAAAAAGCAACCAAGTCTTAGAAGGTGGATGGTTTCTTCTTGGAATGTCCTCCAGGGCAGGTTTTCAAACAAGACTGGCAGAAAGGCAATCATCTTTAGAAAAGGGAACACAGCTTGTCCAAATGCAGCTCCTCACTCTCAGAGAAGCCCATGCCTCCAAGAATCCCTCCTCATTTCCCTTGCCAATGGATGGCTACCACTGATGGCTTAGTCTGCGGCATTTGGGCTACCCAGAATCTCATGCCACAGTCACTCTGTCCTGAAAGAGGGCCCCAGGGTTCACTGGGACCCAGTGAGGCTCCAGTTATTTTAGGATGAGGGGAAGTTCACCCAAACCCATTTCAGCATAAGCAGAGGCCTCTCTAGTGATGGCAGGGTGAGAAGGGCTGGAGAGAGAAAAAGGAGTCATCCTGGTTTCGGCAGCTGCCTGAGTCCCCCCATCACCTGCAGAAGACGCCAGGGTAAAAGGAAGCGTCCAGACAAGTGGCTTGCTGGCTGCCATCATTACCCATTCTTTACTTGGCAAATATTTGCTGCTGCTGCTAAGTCGCTTCAGTCGTGTCCGACTCTGTGCGACTCCATAGACGGCAGCCCACCAGGGATTCTCCAGGCAAGAACACTGGAGTGGGTTGCCATTTCCTTCTCCAATGCATGGAAGTGAAAAGTGAAAGTGAAGTCGCTCAGTCGTGTCCGACTCTTTGAGACCCCATGGACTGCAGCCTACCAGGCTCCTCTGCCCATGAGATTTTCCAGGCAAGAGTACTGGAGTGGGTTGCCATTGCCTTCTCCAGCAAATATTTATCGAGTGCCTAAGTGTGCTGGGCACCAACCGTGCTGGGTGCCAGGGCTGACTGGTGAACAAGAACAAGGGCCCTACTCTGCTGGAGCAGAAAAGAGAAGCATTGACCAGATTCACACAGGTCATCATGTGGGTGTAACTGTGGTACCCACTGAGGAGGGGAGGAACAGGGTCCCATGAAAGCATGTGGCAGGCTGACCTAACCTTGACTAAAGCATTGGACAGGCTTTCCCGAGGAGGGATTAGAGAAAGAAAAGGTCAGGGGAGAGAGGGGGAACTTTCAGGTCCACCATGGAAGGAGATTGTGTGTGTAGGAGGAAGCTCTTGGCTGAAACAGAAGAACAAGAGGGGAGCCCGGAAGGTGTAAGCTTTGTGGATCAACATGGAGAATACCCATGGACAGAGGAGCCTGGCGGACTACAGTCCATAGGATTGCAAAGAGTCACATATGACTGAGCGACTAACACACACACACACACATAGATTTTGAACCTGACTTTAGGAACAATGGGAAGCTATTGAAGGTTTTTAAGCAAAGTGGTGACAGAATCAAATACATACTGTTGGAACATCGGTTAGGTGGCCTATGAGACACAACAGCATACATACGTCCACACAAAAACCTGTTCATGCATGGTCACTGTAGCATTACTCTTAAAAGCTAAGGGTGGAAGCAACCCAGTTCAGTCGCTCAGTCGTGTCCAACTCTTCGCGATCCCACGGACCACAGCACGCCAGGCCTCCCTGTCCATCACCAACTCCCGGAGTCTACTCAAACTCATCTCCATTGAGTTGGTGATGCCATCCAACCATCTCATCTCATCCCATCTCATCTCATCTCATCTCTGTCATCTCCTTCTCCTCCTGCCTTCAATCTTTCCCAGCATCAGGGTCTTTTCAAATGAGTCAGCTCTTTGCATGAGGTGGCCAAAGTATTGGAGTTTTGGCTTCAACATCAGTCCTTCCGATGAACACTCAGGACTGATCTCCTTTAGGATGGACTGGTTGGATCTCTTTGCAGTCCATGGGACTCTCAAGAGTCTTCTCCAACACCACAGGTCAAAAGCGTCAATTCTTCGGGGCTCGGCTTTCTTTATAGTCCAACTCTCACATCCATACATGACTAATGGAAAAGCCATAGCCTTGACTAGACGGACCTTTGTTGGTAAAGTAATGTCTCTGCTTCTTAATATGCTGCCTAGGTGGGTCATAACTCTTTCCAAGGAGTAAGCGTCTTTTAATTTCATGGCTGCAGTCACCATCTACAGTGATTTTGGAGCCCCCCAAAATAAAGTCTGACACTGTTTCCACCGTTTCCCATCTATTTGCCATGAAGTGATGGGACCAGATGCCATGATCTTAGTTTTCTGAATGTTGAGTTTTAAGCCAACTTTTTCACTCTCCTCTTTCACTTTCATCAAGAGGCTCTTTAGTTCCTCTTCATTTTCTGCCATAGGGTGACATCATCTGCATATCTGAGGGTATTGATATTTCTCCTGGCAATCTTGATTTGAGATTGTGCTTCATCCAGCCCAGAGTTTCTCACGATGTACTATGCATATAAGTTAAATAAGCAGAGTGACAATACAACCTTAACACACTCCTTTTCCTATTTGGAACCAGTCTGTCGTTCCATGTCCAGTTCTAACTGTTGCTTCCTGATCTGCATACAGATTTCTCAAAAGGCAGGTCAGGTGGTCTGGTATTCCCATCTCTTTCAGAATTTTTCACAGTTTGTTGTGATCCACACAGTCAAAGGCTTTGGCAGAGTCAATAAAGCAGAAATAGATGTTTTTCTGGAACTCTCTTGCTTTATCAATGATCCAGCAGATGTTGGCAATTTGATCTCTGGTTCCTCTGCCTTTTCTAAAAACAGCTTGAACATCTGGAAGTTCATGGTTCACGTATTGCTGAAGCCTGGCTTGGAGAATTTTGAGCATTACTTTACTAGCGTGTGAGAAGAGTGCAATTGTGAGGTAGTTTGAGCATTCTTTGGCATTGCCTTTCTTTGGGATTGGAATAAAAACTGATCTTTTCCAGTCCTGTGGCTGCTGCTGAGTTTTCCAAATTTGCTGGCATATTGCGTGCAGCACTTTCACAGCATCATCTTTCAGGATTTGAAATAGCTCAACTGGAATTCTATCACCTCCACTAGCTTTGTTCATAGTGATGCTTCCTAAGGCCCACCTGACTTCATGTTCCAGGATGTCTGGCTCTAGGTGAGTGATCACACCATCGTGATCATCTGGGTCATGAAGATCTTTTTTGTACAGTTCTTCTGTATATTCTTGCCGCCTCTTCTTAATATCTTCTGCTTCTGTTAGGTGCATACAATTTCTGTCCTTTATCGAGCCCATCTTTGCATGAAATATTTCCTTGGTATCTCTAATTTTCCTGAAGAGATCTCTAGTCTTTCCCATTCTATTGTTTTCCTCTATTTCTTTACACTGATCACTGAGGAAGGTTTTCTTATCTCTCCTTGCTATTCTTTGGAACTCTGCATTCAAATGGGTATATCTTTCCTTTTCTCCTTTGCTTTTCACTTCTTTTCATAGGTATTTGTAAGGCCTCCTCAGACAGCCATTTTGCCTTTTTGCATTTCTTTTTCTTGGGGATGGTCTTGATCCCTGTCTCCTGTACAAGGTCATGAACCTCCGTCCATAGTTCATCAGGTACTCTATCAGATCTAGTCCCTTGAATCTATTTCTCACTTCCACTGTATCATTGTAAGGGATTTGATTTAGGTCATACCTGAATGGTCTAGTGGCTTTCCCTACTTTCTTCAATTTAAGTTTGAATTTGGCAATAAGGAGTTCATGATCACAGCCATAGTCAGCTCCCAGTCTTGTTTTTTGCTGACTGTATAGAGCTACTCTATCTTTGGCTGCAAAGAATATAGTGAATCTGATTTCAGTATTGACTACCTGGTGATGTCCACGTGTAGAATCTTCTCTTGTGTTGTTGGAAGAGGGTGTTTGCTATGACCAGTGCATTCTCTTGGCAAAACTCTATTAGCCTTTGCCCTGCTTCCTTCTGTACTCCAGGGCCAAATTTGCCTGTTACTGCAGGTATTTCTTGACTTCCTACTGTTGCATTCCAGTCCCCTATAATGAAAACGACAGCTTTTTTGGGTGATAGTTGTAAAAGGTCTTGCAGGTCTTCATAGAACCGTTCAGCTTCTTCAGCATTACTGGTCGGAACATAGACTTGGATTACTGTGATATTGAATGGTTTGCCTTGGAAACGAACAGAGACCATTCTGTCATTTTTGAGATTGCATCCTAGTACTGCATTTTGGACTCTTTTGTTGACTATGATGGCTACTCCATTTCTCCCAAGGGATTCTTGCCCACAGTAGTAGATATAATGGTCATCTGAGTCAAATTCACTCATTCCTGTCCATTTTAGTTTGCTGATTCCTAAAATGTCAAATCAACCCTGATACCCATCAACTGTTGAATGCATAGATGAAATGTGATATATTCATACAATGGGATATTATTTGGCCATAAAAAGACATGAGTGCTAATGCCTGCTATAATATGCGTGCTGCTGCTGCTGCTGCTAAGTCACTTCAGTCGTGTCCAACTCTGTGTGACCCCATAGACAGCAGTCCACCAGGCTCCCCCATCCCTGGGATTCTCCAGGCAAGAACACTGGAGTGGGTTGCCATTTCCTTCTCCAATGCATGAAAGTGAAAAGTGAAAGGGAAGTCACTCAGTCATGTCCGACCCTCAGCAACCCCATGGACTGCAGCCCTCCAGGCTCCTCCATCCATGGGATTTTCCAGGCAGGAGTACTGGAGTGGGGTGCCATTGCCTTCTTCATATTCAATTACATCAGTCCTGTCCCACTCTCTGCGACTCTGGACTGAGCCTGCCAGGCTGCTCTGTCCACGGGATTCTCCAGGCAAGAATACTGGAGTGGGTTGCCATGCCCTCCTCAAGGGGATCTTCCCAACCAGAGATCAAATTCACATCTCCTGTGTCTTTTGCATTGGCAGGCTGATTCTTTACCCACTGAACCACCTGGGAAACCCCACTACAAATATGGATGAACCTTAAAAACATATGCTAAGTGAAAGGAGCCAGTCACAAAAGGCCACATATTATATGATCCTCTTTATATGAACCGTCCAAAAGAGGCAAGGCCACAGACAGAGAGAGGAGATTAGTGCTTGCCTTGGCCTGGGAGTCCTGGAGGGAACTGGAGAACTGCTAAAGGTTTACAGGTTTCTTTTGCAGATGATACAAACATTGCCAGATTGATAGTGGTGATGGTTGCACAAAGCTGTGAATATATTACAAACCACTGAATTATATGCTTTAAATGGGTAAATTGTATGATACACGAAGCGCATCTCAGTAAAGATGGGGTGGGAGGTAGGGAGATCAGTTTTGAGGAAACCAGCGGTCAGAGCCTCCTCGTGGGCCGCTGGGTGGAGATAGAGCCCTGAAGGGCACTCTGCCTGCCTCTCCTTACCTGACCGGCTCCAGGACCACTGAGAGCAGGGTGGACAGGTGGAAATAAAAGACACAGCCTTCATGAAAGTGCTTTGCCTCACACATCTGAGTTTCCTCTCCCCCCACCCCCCACGCCCTCATTTTCTAGACGCAACCTATGTTTTTATCGAAAACCATCAGACACACCATGGTTCTACTAGCTGCAGGGGGAGGCCACAGAGAAGCTGAGTTCCTCCTGATGTCAGGACGGCTCATTTATAACCCAACACATGCTTCCAGTGCAGCCCGGATACTTGGAAGGAAATGGAATTGACACATTGGTCACATGGCCAAGAGCCAAGGCCCCTGCTCCAGGGGAGGCTGGATGGGGAGGGTGAGATGGGCCCTCACTGGGGCGAGGACCCCATGCTCCCGTGGCGGGATGCAGGCCAGGCTGGGGGCACAGGCGCACTGAATCTCTGCAGCATTTGTGGCTCCAGGCGCGGCTGGTCATTTCCCCTCTAGGACTCACCTCTGTTTCCACTCTGACTAAGACGTTACCGGAGGGGAGCGTTATTAGTCAGTGCCTGGTAGGCGGGGGCCTGTGACAAGGGAGGCTGAGAGAGAACCCAGCTGTGACAGAGGCCCAGGCGGGGCCCACACAGCATCCGGTACCCTAGCTTCAGAGCCTCCCAGCACATGGAGGACACTCCCAGTCCCACACTGCTGACACCACTCTTGCTTTACTTTCAACTTACAGAATATTTTTATATTATATATTCTTTTTTAAAAAATAACAAAAGTGATACGTGTGTTTTGAAGATACATTTGAAAAATACAGAAAAGCCAGAAGAAATTAAAAAAAAAAACCACTGGCAGCCTTTATTAACACTTTGCATCTCATTTAGATTTAGTCACATTTTCTATCCAGGAACATGTGAAACCAGGAGCTGGCAAGGGCTAAAACATTTATTTATTCAACAGCATTTCCTGGGCTGCCTTACAGTCTTTCTGCAATAGATCAGGCTATAAGGGAATGAAAGAAATGCATTAATTTAAAAAACAAAAAAAGCATTCGCACACTTGCCTGAGCACCTACTCTGTGCCAGAAACTGAGTGCAGTAAGGGAGGCTGAGAGGTAGGGGGTGGGGAACATGGCTCTTGACCTTTGTCATGGGCCCTGATGACCTGTCCAAGGTCCGTCAGGCCTCTGGCTGCTGTCCCGCTTCAGCATTCCGTCAGGAAGCTGTGGAGCCCCCGCTCCCCTGCCACTCTCCCACACCTGTGGGTCGAGAGTTGAAGGTAAATGTCAGGCTGGGCAAAGCCTGGCCACGCTGAGGGTGTCCTACTCTGGGCCCTTCGCGTCACTGGGGCTGATCTTGGTTCCCTGCAGGGCAGTTTCAATTGTGTCTGCTTAGAGTATGTCTCCCGTGGAAACTGAGAGGACCTGCTGGCCTGTTTGTATATTCCTTAGTGATCAGACCTCAGAATCTCAACAGGCTTCCTGGGTTCTGAGAGTCTGCCAGATGGGAGCTTCTCAGAAGACCACCACTTCCAGAGGCCAGGCCGTTTTGATCAGTGTATCGTCTGCTTGGGGATGAGGGAGGAAGGCCAGGGAGCACTGGAAATCACTATGCCTGGCATCATGTTGGATATACTATTAATTAATAACTCTCCCTCTCAATTTACCACCCAAACAGAACTTTTAGTACACAGTTAAAAATGGTGGTGTGTTGATGTGGGCTTGTACCAGCTTTTGAGAGCCAACTGTGCAAGTCTCCCAACGTGTTCCGTGAGATCAAGGCGGTAGCTTGAAATCAGACCTCATGGAGTATTTACACCATGGAAAGGGGCACTACAGATCAGGTTTTTTCTTTTCTTCAGCAAGCCACATTGTTAAACATTTACCAGCATACCACTGAACAAAGATGGGGAAAAAAAGGCAAAAGTGAAACCACCTGTAATGACACCCCCTCGGGATAACCACTGTTAGCATGTTAAGATACATCCTTCTAGACTTTGCTATCTGATAACATTATCTTAGGTAATCCTCATAATTAACCCACAAAGTTGCCATCATTCCACTTTCCAGGCAAGGAAACAAAGCTAAGAGATCCCATGAGTGATCTGTAAAGCAGGATGAGACCCCTGCTCTGGAGTCCATACTCCCATCTTAGCCAAAGGTCTTTCATAAGAGCAAGATCCCATTTTAAAAATGAAGGAAACAGTTTGATGAATGGAAGCCTTGCATAGAGGACCAAGGCTCTGAGGAACCTTTGGCATTTGCACAGGCCTGGGGTCAGAAGGAGGGATTTTGAGCACAGTGCCCTTTGCTGTGTAACCTCAGGGAAGGTGCCCAACCTTTCTGAGCAACTGTTTCCTCATCCATAAAATGGGGCTTGCATTTCTTGCCTCACGGAGTTGCTGTGAAGGCTTATAAAATTTTCCTGGCCTTTTATTTTCTTCCTCCAGGGATTTAGGAAAGCGTGTAGAGAAAGCTTTACTCAAGGTCTTCTCCCCTATCTTTCAAAACTAATTCCTTCTCCCTCCAGTGGGAGAATCTTTGCTCCAGGCAGCACATTCTTTGACCCTTCTTCAGGACCATTCACAGCTGACCTCCTGGGGAAACTGCAAGGTTCCTCTGACCTGTAGAATTCCCTCTATGTGCACGGCACCATCACACACAAGTGTGGACAGATGAGGGTTGCAAGCCACTGGCAGGGCTCTCTCTAGGCAGTGGTCAGGCCCCAAGAAAACATGCACAAAGATGATGGGACTTTGCCCATCACAGTGTTCAGTTATTCCCCCATGTTCAATTATTTCCCTACCACAAATCCATGCCTGTCTGTTTTGTTCCATTTTGTCCCTACAAACGAATTAACTGTTGATCAGATACATCAGATAGCACCACCATGGCACTGTCACAGAAGTGATCTTAATTATCCTCCTGTCTGATCATTGGCAGGGTGAGAGCAAGATCCATAGCTTCATTTTGCAGATGGGGAAACAGGTATACTCTTGATTCTAGGTAAGTATTTTTTGGTTTTTCACCCCAACCCATTATACACATACGTGCTGTGCTAAGTTACTTTAGTCATGTCTGACTCTTTGCAACCCCATGGACTGTAGCCCGCCAGGCTTCTCTGTCCATGGGACTTTCCAGGCAAGAATACTGGAGTGGGTTGACATTTCCTCCTTCAGGGGATCTTCTTGACCCAGGGATCGAACCAGCGACTCTTAGTTCTCCTGCATTGGCAGGTGGGTTCTTTACCACCAGCGCCACCTGGGAGACCCCCCATACACATATACATACCTGTTTTATCTATCCATCCACCCATCATCTATCAAACACATATATCACACTCTCATATGTCCTGGTCTACTCATTTCTTTTTATTTTATTCTATTCTATTTCATTAAAAAAACATGCTGAACTCTTGAAATTAATTTCATAATCCTTCAATGGGTCACAACTCAAAGTTTGAAAATTACTCTTCAAGGCAATCCAGTGAGTTAGGGGTTGAGCTGAACCTGAGAGATAACTGGGGGTTTACAGAGGTCAGAGATGGTCCTCAGTGCTTACCTGGGAGTCTGAGGCCATGAACTGAATCATTAGTGCCAGTTATACACTGCAGCTCACAGGAGCTGTACTGTATTTCTTCCCGAGTCTGCATTCAGTGAGGCATGTCTGTGGCCTGAATCAGCCAAGGTGGGAGTATTTACACCATGGGAATCAGCATCCATTATAAACCAGGGCTGCTTCTCTTGGAGAGCTGGCTGTGAAAACACTCACCAGCACACCACTGACCAGCATCTACTCTGGCTTCACTCTTTCCTGGATCAATTTCCCTAGTTATCAAAATGGAGAAGTTTATATTTGTTATCTACCACATCGGATGCTGAAAGGCTTCTGTGAACTTGAGAGGAAATTAATATGTTAATATAAACTTATGATAATGGTATTGATCATTAGCCCCAAAACATATGCACAATAGAGACAGGTAAACATACTGATCATTTTGTGTATCAAATGAGCACAAAAAGGCTACAACTTGTTCAGCTCTGGTGATGATAAGGGGGCTGGGGATGGGGGAGTGGTGATGAGGGAGTGGAGAATTAAGTTCTTTTCAATGTCTGACAATATAATGCTTACTCTTTAAGGGTTATTCCTGGAGCTTATTCACAGATGAGGCTCAGACTATCAAATTAATGCAACTTATATATGGATCACACACAGGTTATTCTCAGTGGCTTCCCTGGTGGCTGAGACGGTAAAGAATCCACCTGCTATGTGGGAGACCTGGGTTTGACCTCTGGGCTAGGAAGATCCCCTGGAGAAGGGAATGGCTACCCACTCCAGAATTCTTGCCTGGAGAATTCCATGGACAGAGGAACCCGCAGGCCCTAGTCCATGGGGTCGCAAAGAGCTCGACACAACTGAGCAACTTTCACTTTCACTTACAGCAAGCAGTCCTTTACTTTTCCTCTTCCTTAACTTCTGGTGGAATTCTCATCTGTGGAAGTCGATTGACAATGGCATTCATGTTACCAACTTCCTGGCATCCTGGGTCTGCCTCCCGACAGCACTTAGGTTCCCCACAGGTCTTTTCTGGCTCTCACAGCTTCACCTCCCCCAAACAGCCACCCACTCCTCACCTTCTGCCCCTTCTCACTCCCAGATGGCAGAGGAGGGATGGAAGGGACAGAGCCCAGCTCGGCAGGAAGAAGAGACGCAGTTTAGGACACCAGCACAGTTGCTACAAAGGTAGAAAAGTAACTGATTTCCGGGTGTAGTTAATGACCCATTTCTTAAGTCAATACTGAAAAAGAAATTGGCAGGACTTGCCTGGTGGTCCAGTGCCTAAGACTCCGTGCTCCCAATGCAGGAGGCCCGGGTTACATCCCTGGTCAGAAAATTAGATCCCACACACAGCCACTAAGAGTTTGCATGCCACAACTAAAGATCCTGCATGTCGCAACAAAGACCTGGTACAGCCAAATAAATAAACAAATAAATTTAAAAAAAGAAAGAAAGAAATTGGCAGACTAGGAGGAGCTGCATTTTATAAATGGCCTTCTGAGGGAACACTTCAGACAAGCAAAGTTGTGTATAAATTTTCCTTTATACCCAATATTCACTTAGTGAAAATGGCTGAAGTAAAGGAAAAGGCAGGGTGACATGTCCAATTAGCTATTTGTACAGGATTTGTTTCTATGATGGGAAGACAACTGGTTTTGTGGCTGCAGGATCACACTAGATTCTGTGCACTTTTGAATTTGCCCCTGGAACCTTCCAAAGCTCAAGACCTGGGTATTACCAAGCAACAACTGGTGAGAGTTCAAAAGATAAAACGCTTAAGAAAGAGGGATTCCTTCCTTTTGCAAGTGGGAAGGCCAAGTTAAGCAAAGGCTGCACACAGAAGCAGCTGGAAGCAGACTGCCTTTGAAGGCCGGGGGCTGGGGGGTGGGCAGCTTCAGCAGTGATGCCTGCACTCGCTCAGAAGATCCCACAGTAGGGAAAAGGAAGACAGCAAAGTAGACAATATTGAATTTTAATTTCTTGAAAAAAAAAAACAAAAAAAGCCCCAGAAAATGGCCTCAGGTTCCCCCAAAGTCTTTTTCAGGGTTCTGAAACCACCCCGGTTGCTATAGAAATCATGAAAATGTCAAGGTAGCATATGACTCTAGTATAACAATAGTTTCATATACTTTTAAAATTGAGTTTCCCTTTTGAACTGACTCTAAAA
>NW_011494734.1:1233840-1239277 GCF_000754665.1 Bison bison bison
TCTAAAAAAACACAACATAATGGAAAAAACAGATTATGTGATTTCACCACACTGAATCTTTTGCAGGAAGGTAAGTGTGAGCCTCTGCCCGTGGTGGGTAACGGAATGGATCCACAGACTGTGATGGGAACTCTGGATGTGACAACCGTGTGATGGTGGCTGGAGAGCCAGTGCCACTGGACTCCCTTGGAAAGCTACCAAAAAGATGAACTCGGCTGGCAGTGGTTTTGATTTGTGGGCTTCCAATTACATAAACTCAGGACAGGGGAGATTATCGGGAAGAACGGCAACTGTGATTCAAGGACACACATGGCTGCCTCCAAGTGGATTCACATTTAGACAGAGATGCCACTCAGGAGAAGTACCTTTCATGGTGGGAGAAGCTGGTCCTAAATGCCTTCCTTTCTCCCATTAATCTTAATATGCTCATTATCCAGTTTTTATTAATGTGTCTTTTCTCTCTGCTAGTAGACTTTTCAGCTGCATTTTAATCACTTGTGTCAAATAGAAAGTGTGAGGTGGGGGGAACTTTTCTCCTTTGCTCTCATGGCTGTGTGATTCTGTGTGTCCCCCAACTCCAAACTCTCCTTAAAGTCACAGAACAAAATAATTTGGGGGCCTTCAAAGCAGTGACCTCTGACCTGACACCTGCCACTCCCCCAGCAGAGTATTGAACTTCCCTTAAGGAAAATTCAACAACAACAAAAAATGCATTCACTTTCCATTTTTCAGATTTCTGAAAACTCATGGCCTGACTGAAGGCTTCAAAAACAATGAAATCTGGAAAGGGAAACTGAAACAGGAGGACTAGAAAAGCAAGCAGTGCGCAGTGCCGGCCAGCTTTCAGGGTGGGTGAGGAGGGTGGGTGCAGGTGGCAGGCACAGGGCCTTCTCTTACAAACCAAGGACTCAAAAGCCCCAGTCTGTTCTCACTGAGGCTGGGCCACAAGGCACATCCTGGCAAGGCTGAGCCAGGAACGGGCCCCACAGCAGGTAGAAGCTGCCCAGTCTGCTGCCTGAACTGACCCCTCCCAATCCCAGCCCCAAACTCCACCCCTGCTCCTGCTTCTCTCACCTCCGACCCACCCCGCAAACCCCAGCCAGCCCACATGGCCATGAAAGACAGCCCATCCCTCCCTCCGCAGGAGGAGGGCCTTTACAGACACGCTCTCATGGGGTATCAAGGCCAGCAGACTGCACAGGGTCCCGGAGCTGGGGGGATCCCCCAGACCAGACCCTCCCCCAGGCTCCCCTTCAGCTCCCAGTCATACCCTGAAGCAAAACGAAGGAAGGGAGACAGTATGAGGCTGGACCTGGGAGGTGATCTGAACCCAGACTTGAGAATGAAAACCACGAGAGGTGAGCCTGCTCAAATGTGGTGCCTGAGAGCAGGGCTCTGGAGTCAGGCAGCCTTGTGTTCAAGTCCTGACCCTGCTGTTTGGCTCGATAACCCCCTCTAAGCTTTTGTTTTCTCATCAGGGGTAAAATGACATGTTTGTGAAGAGGCTGGCACAAAGTAAGTATGTAGAGTCTCCAACTCACCATCCACTCCTCGGGGAAGATTCCTTTGATGTGCCTGGAGGGGAGGCAGGGTCTCCCTCCTCCCCTTCCTCCTGGCCCTCAGCAATATGACCAGAGTTTTCTTAAGGCTGTACTGGAGTCACTGGATTACACCCCTCTCACCAGACTGCGATCTTCTTACAGAAATCATGACTTAAAAACGTCCTTAGCCAAACAGTCTGATGCATGGTGGCCACTTAATAAACATTAATAAGCTAACAAGGCTAACGTTCCCAAGAAGTTGATTTACTTTCCATAATCCTTCATTTTCTCTTCTGACAAAGGGGCAAGTTGTAAATGACAATAAGTTGTCCTAATATCCATGCTGCTAACTAAGATCATGAGGTTAACAGTTACATCTCTTTGTTCATTCTTGGAGCTCTTTTGAAGACAAGTACTGAAGCTAAGGAGGAGGCATGCGCGGGCTGGCCACTCTTGTGTTGTTGTTCGGTTGCCAAGCCATGCCCCACTCTTCGTGACTCCATGGACTGCACCCCACCAGGCTCCTCTGTCCTTCACTACCGCCCGGAGTTTGCTCACTGAGTTGATGATGTCATCCAACCATCGCATCCTCTACATTGTGTAGAGTGGTTGATACCTGTCCCCACCATCCTGGCTCCTTCCTTCTCCAACAAACCATGGCTACTCCCCACCCCACCCACAGCGATGCCCCCCGCCCAAGACAGAGTTTGGGATGGGCATAGGGGTGCTCCCTCACCCTGGGGACATCAGGAAAGTAGGTGATACAGGACCTCAAAGCTCCAGACTTCTCCCACCCTCCCCGTTTCAGGTCTGGATCAGCGCAGCAGCCAGGCTCAGCCCAAGGCACAAGGAGCCATCTAAGTCCAGCCTGGTAGAGGATCTGAGTGGCTGCTGGGCAGTGAAGACGTTAGTGGCCAAGAGAACCACAGCACAAAGGGCTCCCCTGTGCCTGCTCCTGGCTTAGGCTTCAATGACGACAATCGCAGCCCCTAAAAATGTTCCCAGGGATGGCAAGTCAGCCCTAGTTCTCTCTCTTGAGCAGCTGCAGGACACCTAGGCTCCTCCCTGTCCAGCAAACTTGTCTGTTGTTTCAGCCTGGCAGGCTGCTGGTTTCTGGCCTGACCACCCCACCTCTGGTCCAAAAGACAGATGAGGAACATGTAACCATTTTGGTGGGATGCTGAGTCCTGAAACAGTAACCTGGCTAAAGCACTTCTTATAGCAAGGGGTGCTTGGGCTTACAGATAAGCTGCATGGAGAGGACACCCCCATTAGTCCCTCACGAAGTCAGCCCCCATGCCCTGGCCTGGCCAGGGAGAAGTTCTGTATCAGGGACAGGATGGGTACAGCATGTTCAACAAGGACCTGGAAGTAAAGACTGTTTACAGGTGAGCCAAGTCACTTCAGTCATGTCTGACTCTTTGTGACCCTATATAGGCTGTGGCCTGCCAGGCTCCTCTGTCCATGGGAGACATTCTCCTCCAGGCATGAATACTGGAGTGGGTTGCTGTGCCCTCCTCCAGGGGATCTTCCTGACCCAGGGATCGAACCTGTATCTCTTATGTCTCCTGCTCTGGCAGGCAGGTTCTTTACCACTAGCACCACCTGGGAAGCCCCAGAGACTGTTTAGTTCACTACAATTCAATTAGAGAGAGAAGAGAAGCATCAACACATTGGGGAAGATTCTAGTCCCTCCCTGGGCTTTCCTGCCTAGTTACACTTAAAAGACCAGACAAGTGGAGGGGCATACGATGCTCTGGAAAGGCCACATGTCACCACAGGCTCCCTTCCCTCCCAGGTTCTCCTGTCTGAGTCACTTACAAGCTTAAATGCTCACTTAAATCTTTATGCCCATGTTATTGTCCACTTGAGAACTACAGTTAAGATATTTGTTTTCATAAAATCAGGAGGCCTCCCTGGGCTTTTTCCCTCAAGACTTCTTCAGCAGGCCTTGCTTTGTTTCTGTGGAATAGGCTTTTCCTCTCCTGGGCCTCCCTCACCAGAGAACGTTAACAGCTTGAGCGTGTAAGCTGGTTTCCAGAGGATTTAGGGGTGACTCCTTCCACCTCCATCCCGGGGCCTCTCCAGGGTCCAGGTAGGGTCTCCGGCCACAGTCTGTAATGTCTTCCCTCTTCCCATGCCTATCCAAGAGAGATGTGAGTGACGGGGAAGTAGGTACCATATTTCAGGGAAGAAACAGTGGGTTTGAGGATGAGGAAGTGATGCTGTTCCTTTTAAGACATG
The DNA here is from genome assembly GCF_000754665.1 of Bison bison bison. Lineage (NCBI taxonomy): Eukaryota > Metazoa > Chordata > Mammalia > Artiodactyla > Bovidae > Bison > Bison bison. Next base: position 1,237,626 of record NW_011494734.1, read on the forward strand.
TTATGGTCAAAGAGAATTTCCAGATTGACTAGAACAATGCTGTGAAGAACAACTTAAATGGGTCAAGGGAAATCAATGAAAACACTTCCTTTCCTGTCTTTTAGAATAGGATGGTCCACTTCCTTGTTGTGGCAAGCTGAGTCTGCAGGATGGACTAACTCATCCCTTAGTTTCCTTCCAGCTCCTCAGTTATGATGGCTGGTCCATCAGGGAGTGTTTCAGGAGATGCCACACCCACATTACAAGGAAAATCCCTGGAAGAGGTAAATAGAGCATAAAATCTGAGTGGTTTATTTTTAGGAGGAGTTAGTGAAGGCTGACTATCTATCTTACTACCCACCTACTCGCAGAGATGGTATCTATACAGATGATAGCATCTATCACTTCTATCAATCATCAAGAACCTACTGTATAGCACAGGGAACTCTACTCAATATTCCATAATAACTCACGTGAGAAAAGAATCTGAAAAAGAATGAATATACATATAACTGAACCACTTTGCTGTATGTACACCTGAAGCTAACACAACATTGTAATTCAACTATTCCTCAATATAAAGTAAAAATGAAGTTGAAATAATCATCTATCTTGATCTATCATAGTTGTCCTATCCCTGTCTCTCATCTCACCTACCTCTGTGTCATACCTGTCTATCATATCTACCTCTATCTGTCTACCATCTCTATGTTTTTATCTCTATCATCTCTCCTCCTATCTTAGAAAGCATTCTAGTTGTGAGCACTGCGGGGCTCTGAGGTGGACTTAACTCAGTCTCAGCCTGTTTGATGGTTTTGAAGGCTACATTTTTGAGTGACAAGGGTGAGACATGGCTTTACAAAACTAAATGAAAAGAAGAAAAAAAGAACTTAGACAATAGCGAAAAACATCAGCTGGTTTTCAGGGGCTGCACTGTGAACTGCATGAGGACAAGGACTATGGTTCGCACACAGCCCCGTGTCTCCCTCCTTCAGCACAGTTCTGTTCATGTGGCAGGAGCAAAGTGGAAGTATGAATCGAAGCGCTCCTTGAATTCAGCTTTCTCTCTGAAATCTGAATAGACTGTAGACTTCAAAAGAGGCTGCTCTGAGGCACACCCACGTCCACCATCTTGTTTCTTGAGATTCATGGGCCCAGAGGCTTTCATTCCATCTTGAGGAAAACAAGACCAAGAGCTCAGGGCAAAGGGACAGGATGCGGCCGGGGTCCTTAGCTGTCTGTGGGAGTCAAACCATGCACACCAGGGGCTTTCACAGCCCTGCTAAACCCAGAACAATGATGCAAGCAGCACTTCCCATTAGGCTTTCCATCACTTTTTGGAGATTAATTTAAAAATCAACTGGGTAGGGCCAGGCACATCCCCCACAGAGATGCTCCACCCTTCCCAGCACAGTGACCTGGGTGATTTCTTAGATGACATGTTGTGGCCCTCGAGTCTATGAAGTAGCCTACCAGCAGCGCCTCGTGAACGCAGGAACCGTAACATTTGAAGAGACACAGACAGAGGCCTCCATGAGACTGCCCCCAGGGCAGGCCTCAGCTATTTAGGTATTGCTACAAATGCCATCTGAACATGCAGTTAGGGGCGCAGGGTCAAGAAGACTCTCACCCCAGACATGCCAGCTCCTGCTCCGCTCTGGGGGTAGGGTTCC
>NW_011494734.1:1239377-1267328 GCF_000754665.1 Bison bison bison
ATCAATTCTGCTTGAAGATTTGGGAATGAAGAAGAGGGACCAACTCAGAATCTGTGAGACTGTGGCCAGGAACGTGAGGCCATCCCAGTGCCTGGGGAGCTCGGTGAGTCCCACAGCAGTGCTGAGTTGACTCCTATTCAGAGGGTCTATGGTGAGACCCCCCCTGGATCCTGTGGCACTTGTCAGTGGCTCTGAGTGCAAAGGAGAATTGGCTCTGATCATGGTTTATCTGTAACTGGCAGAGAGATGGCGACATTTTTTTCCCTGAGGCCATTTTTCAAGGCTATGGAGTCCTGCATACGCCCTCCAATGATTACAACCACCACCCAGATGATGCCGCCAGAGCTCTGAGGTAAACGTGCCATTTGGCTCTGTTATGAGATGCGTCCACTTGGCATAGCCAGAGGGCAGTGGCAGGAATTGCTTAATGCCCCCAGGAGTCAGTGTCCAAAGCACTCAGGCCACTGGGACGGCCAGGCTGCAGGAAGCTGTTGACAGATATCCCAAGGCATTCCCTTGTGAAAGGGGGGCAAACAGGAGAGCCAGAGTCACTCCAGCTGGAACCGCCACTCATGTACCAGTGCTAGTGAGGGACAGAAAGGACCTTCGCTCTCAGAAAACTTAAAGAGGTGTTTGTGCTTCCACCAAATCCAGGCTTCTACAACCAGTCATACACACCTGGCAACTCCTCAGATGGGCTGGTGCTGAAAGCTGGCAGCCTTCTGAGCCCAGAGGTCCAGGAAGAAAAAAATCCACCATGGAGAGGATTACAGAAAGCTATTTTAATGTAATGGAAAATAGGATCAATCAGCCGGAGGAGAAAAGTCACAACATCTTCAATCACAAATCAAGCATGAAGTTAGTTCTGTGCCCGAGGAGAAAAGGCAGATTCTCAGGGAGCTTCCTGAGGCTCTGGGATCCAGCCCCACCACCCCTGAGTCCCAGGTTCAGCTTCCACCACATCCTCTTCCAGCACTGCCCGTCCTTTATCCCTCCCTCCAAACTCACCAACGTCCTACTCATCCTTCCAGGCCGGCGTTAGTGCAACCTCCTCCAGGGAGCCTTCTCCGGTTCCCGTAGTCACAATAACCCTTTCTCTGTATCTGCAGAGTCCTTTGCATTTAAGGCCACACTTAGCCCAGTCTACCTGGAGCTGACAGATACATCTGTCTTGTCCCATTTACATGCTAACATTTTATATACTATCTCAGATATTTAAATGTTAAATATTAAGGCTGTCAGAAACATGCTCAAATACTTAAAAGAGTGCCAGTGCCTCAACTGCCTCACTTTAGACTAAGGAGTCACCTAGTAGGCAGCTGGGGTGGCTGCGGGGCTGGGGCATGAGCCACTAACTCCTGCTCCACCTCGAGCTTGCTGTGCAACACTGAGCAAGCCACAGAGGCTCTCTGGGTTTGTCTTTCCTTATCTGGAATATGGTAGTCACAGCTTCCTCACAAGGTTGCTGGGAGGATTAAATGAGGTAACTTATGCCAGTGCCAGCATCTGATAGGCACTCAGATGCCCAAGGTGGTGCCAGTGGTAAAGACCTGCCTGCCAATGCAGTAGAGGCAAGAGACGTGGCTTCCATCCCTCAGTCAGGAAGATCCCCTGGAGAAGGGCATGGTAACCCACTCCAGGATTCTTGCTTGGAGAATCCCATGAACAGAGGAGCCTGGCAGGCTACAGTCAATAGGGTCACAAAGAGCTGGACACAACTGAAGCAACTTAGCAAGCACGCACAAGACAATGGCAGAATCTTATAGGCACACAAATGCCCAAGAAATTGAACTGAACTTCAGCTTGAACTAGTTAGGTCAAAAGACAAAGACTTGCAGAGGAACATTATTTTACATACAAATCAGTGTCATGTTTACAAGGTAGGTTCTAAAGTCAGCTTGTCTGGACTTTTCACCTTGGAAGATTCCTCTGGGTGTCAGTTTCCTCATCTGAAAATGGGGATGGTAATAATAAGATGACTGTCAGTATGAGATGGGCAACACACATCTGATGTCTGGTGCTTGGAGGGCTCTCAAAAAGTGTTAGCTGTTACTATGATCTAGAATCTAATTTTGCATAGCAGGACTTGAAGAAAACAACCCTGTTTGGCTGGAGCAAAACAGTGAGGGTCAAGAATGAAATCATTATGTTGAAAGCCACCAGACCTTGAGCTTTCAGTCATCGAAGCCACAGGGTGAGTAAACAGCAGTGATTATTGTGTAGTTACTAAATTGTGTCTGACTCCGCTGCAACACCATGGACTGCAGCCCACCAGGCTCCTCTGTCCATGGGATTTCCCTGGCAAGAATACTGGAGTGGGTTGCCATTTCCTTCTCCAAGGTATCCTCCTGACCCAGGGACTGAACCTGCAACTCTTGCATTGGCAGGCAGATTCTTACTGAGCCACCAGGGAAGCCCAAAGAGTAGCTGAGGGTTTTTTAAAGTGTGAATATTACATGCAATCTGGCCCCTGAATGTAGATGACTGGACCCTATGACAGGTCTATGGAGTGAGATTCTCTAGGGGTGGAGCTCAGAAGGATGCACTTAAAAGAAAACAAAAAAGAAAGAAAGAAACTTATTTATCTTTTGGCTACTGCAGGTGGGATCTTAGTTCTCCCACTAGGGACTGAACCCATATACCCTGCACTGGCATGAAAAAGCTGGCTTAAAACTCAACATTCAAAAAACTAAGATCATGGCATCCAGTCCTATCACTTCATGCAAATAGATGGGAAAACAATGGCCAACAATGGCAGATTTTATTTTCTTGGGCTCCAAAATCACTGTGGATGGTGACTGCAACCATGAAATTAAAATGCTTGCTCCTTAGAAAAAAAGCTATGACAAACCTAAACATGATATTAAAAAGCAGAGACATCACTTTGCCAACAAAGGTCCATATAGTTAAAGCTATGGTTTTTCCAGTAGTTATGTATGGATGTGAGAGTTGGGGCATAAAGAAGCCTAAGCGCCAAAGAACTGATGCTTTTGAACTGTGCTGTTGGAGAAGACTGTTGAGAGTCCTTTGGACAGCAAGGAGATCAAACCAGTCAATCCTAAAGGAAATCAATCCTGAATATTCATTGGAAGGACTGATGCTGAAACTGAAGCTCCAATACTTTGGCTATATGATGCAAAGAGCTGACTCATTGGAAAAGACCCTGATGCTGGGAAAAACTGAGAGCAGGAGGAGAAGGGGGCAACAAGAGGAGGAGATGGCTGGATAGCATCACCGATTCAATGGACACGAGTTTGAGCAGACTCTGGGACCTGTGAAGGACACGGAAGCCTGGCATGCTGCAGTTCATGAGGTCTCAAAGAGTTGGAGATGACTTAGCAACTGAACAGCTCCAGTACTGGCAGGGTAGGGCCTTAACCACTGGACCATCAGGGAAGTCCCAGGAGGATGCAGTTTTAACAGGCTCCTCAAGGGATGAGATAAAGCCAATAAATCCAAACAATGTGACCCATCACTGTTCTATCACAGAAACCACTAACAAATATGGAGCCACTCATCAGTAAATCTAGTGTCAGCCGGGTGATATGGATCCTCTTGCTGGTTAAAAGGTTCTGCTGGCCAAGGAGGAGGAGTTTTCTGTACACAGAGGGGTGGGGCCACTGCGATACCCCTGGCATGTGGTTCAGTGTACTCCTCTTAGGAATCTTTCCTTGTAAGCTTTTTGGATCTTCAAGTCAGAGACATAGTTCAGTAGTGGACTGCAGCCAACTGTGTGACTTTCTTCCCAACTCCATATTTAGTGACTTTACACTGGTCATCTGAAAGTCACTACAGTAAGAGTATAGTGTGGCAGAGTCAGACACAACTGAGCACAAAAAATAGTCTACATATCAGGGCTCTTAAATTTGCTCAGAAAGCCAGTACACCACTGGTTCTCACCCATAATAAAGTTCCATGCTGGAACCCAAACTCTATCCACTGTGGTCTAGGGCACTATATTTAGGTCCTTGAATGGTTTGGGGCCAGTTGAAGCCTGGTTTCTGAAAACCCATATAAGAAAGATGCTAATACTATTTTGGTGTCTTAGCTCTCATAGCTCGGCCCAGAAGAAAACCTGCTTTGCGCTCTGCGGTCATAGAGCAGTTAGCTGGCCATACAGCAGGTTGCAGTAGTAACATCCAAATGAAGTGGGGTCAGGGTGTGGCCACTTCAGGGTCAACCCCTCATCACCGCTGGAAAAACACCCTGTTCTCCTGAGGGCTGCCCAGTGCTCTGCATACCTGCAGGAAACCAATCTACAACACGCAGGCAGGGCAGAAGTTCTATGATAAAGCTACTTCTCATTCTGAGAGTAGGGGTTCAGGTATAGGGGTGGCTCAACTAAGCTTCAGCCCCAATCCCCAGCCTGCTATTCAGACACTCCCAGCTGTCTTTCAAAAGATCACCAGTTGAGAGCCGTAAGCCCTGCCATCGGCCCTATTTCAGCAGATATGGCTACAGGAAACACACATTTTCCCTCTGAATTCCTCTACTCAGCAGTCAGGTGAGTCAGGGAGAACTTAATCCAATTTCTCAGGAAATCCTACTATGCTCTGGAAGGACACGGTCTGAAAAAATCTATTTTTGTGCTTTTATTTACTTAAGGCCTGCATGCCTGGGGAAGCTTTTTCATAGTACCATTAAACTGCTTCTCACTTCCCAGAAAAAAATAGATCCTGCCTTCCTGGAACACTACCGGCCCCAGCGTGGCCGCGTGGCCTTCTCCTCCAGCCCCCGCAGGCCTGTGACCAGCCTCCCTGTCACAAATGCCAGGGAGAGCAGTTTTAAGAGGATGCTTTCTCAAAGGGCCTGCGGCTCTGGGTCCTCAATTCCTGGCGAAAGGAGGATCCCTCCAGCGCCCAGCACAGCCTGCCCCTCCCAATATGTCTAGAGCTCACAGAGCTCTGTTTTCCTGGCTTAAATGCTGCTTTCGATCTAGATGCACAGCCTGTTTCCATGGGGTTTGTGCCTGCTGTTCTAGAGGCTTCCTAGTGTAAACTTCCGGGGCAGAGCCAGGGCTCTTGAGACAATCTCATGTTTCCAGAAGGGCCAAACACTCGGATCAGAAGACAATGTTCTCAGTGTACCAGGGCTTGGTAAACTTAGACCTTCGTGCGAAGAGTTGACTCATTGGAAAAGACTCTGATGCTGGGAGGGATTGGGGGCAGGAGGAGAAGGGGATGACAGAGGATGAGATGGCTGGATGGCATCACTGACTCGATGGACGTGAGTCTGAGTGAACTCCGGGAGTTGGTGATGGACAGGGAGGCCTGGTGTGCTGCGATTCATGGGGTCACAAAGAGTCGGACACGACTGAGCGACTGAACTGAACTGAACTGGACTGTCCCAACTCTGCTTTTGAGTCAAATTGACCCAGTTGGGCTACCGTCCAGTCAACTTCCATGTGGACCCTTAACCAGACCCCAGTGCCAGCAATGGTGGGTTGTAGAGGTGCCCCAGACATTGTCCCAGGCAGCCAGGGACGGGGCTGATGGAGAGGTGAAGGTGTACATGCATTCAAACTGCAGGCCTTTTCTAGGAATGGTAGAACAGCCTCTCTTCTCTGCTTTGGCTCCTTCCTTACCTTCCCCAACACCATGGCCTGCTAGGGCCCCTAAGTCAGTGTCCCAGTGCGGGCTGTCACCCCAGTGACCCTGAGCCCATCCAGCCCAGGCCCTGACTACTGCTAAGAAGATGGCAGGGCTCAAGCAGTATCAGGGGCTTCAGACCTCCATTACTAGCTCATCATTGCATGAGACCTCTCTAGGTTCCCAGAGCACCCCCCAGCTCCTGCCCCAGCCAGTCATATGGTGGGACCAGGTATATGGTTTTACATCTCAGTGAATGGCAGAACCTTTCAGATTTTAAGGTACATTCCTGGTTTAAAGCTAGACTGAATTAGAAATTCTAGGAGTCCCAGGAATTTGTATTTTGGAACAAAGCTTCGCAAGTGATTCTGATGTAACTGTTCAACCTCATCCTGGGCGAGACTCCCCCAAAGTTTACATCCCATAAAAGAACCTATAATCTTATACACTTGCACCAGTTATGAACTGAGAGGGGCAAGGGAAAGCCTAGGGGTGAGAATTGTCTGCTGACTTGCCTCTCTAGAAAACAGAGAAGGGACCTGAATATCGTCCCCTCTCTGGCCCAGCGGAGTGGCCACCAGCCAACCACAGAAGGCAGCTCAGGGAGGAACCACCACAGCCAAGGGACGGGTGTTACCCTTTTTGGGTGTCAGCCCCGCCCTTATCCAGAACTCCGGGGGTTAAAGGAAGATAAGGAGGAATAAGGCAGCCCTCAGCCAGGGCACCTGGGTCCCACCATGGCCCTGGGGCTGGACTGGTGTGGCCTCAGCCTCCTGTAGCCCCTGGATGCCCTGTCAGGTCCCCAGGCTGCCTTCCCCTCAAGGATGTGCCAGGAAAAGCCCTTCAAGACAAGCGAGAGCCAACTCAAAACCAGGAAAAGGCAACCGTAAAGCCCTGATGTGAATGGCCAGGAAGGACCTGGCTATCTTATCTTGATAAAAGCCTGATGAAGGGGGTGGCTGCCCTCCTGTGCCTGGCTGTCCCAGGAGGCTGGGTGTCTGAGTAAAGAGCCAGCACACCCCATCTTGTACCAAGACAAGATGCAGAACAGCGCTAAGTTCAGAGAAGAGGGGAGTCCTTGTTGGAGAGGAGTGGAATTGCCCCCACTCCCTCCTCATTTCCAGAGGAAGTGAGCCTCCCATTCCAATGAGTAAGGGGTCGAACTTCCAGGACAGCCCTATGAAACCATCAGCATGCTAACCTGCTGTGCCATGTGCCAGCCAGGGTCTGGGCTATGCTAGAATCTTCAGGGAAAGATTTACTGATAAAATAATATTGAAAACAACATCCATCACAGCAGCCAACATTTACTATTATTTATTTATTCCCTGCTAGGCAATGCGCTAAGTGCTTTACACTGATTGTTTCATTTAATTCTCACAGTAGCCCTGCAGGGGCGATGGTCTCTCCATTGTCTAGATAAGGAAACAGAAGCTCAAAGAGGGGAAGCTATTTGCTGCCAGGCTCACAGCTTGGAAATGGTGGAGCTGACATGTGAACGTGGGTCTGCTGACTCTGCCCTCCTAGGCATTTCTGCCTTTGCAAAGAGGACGGTGGCTAGAAGGAAAGGAGACCAGCGTGGAAATGACAGGAACAGGTGGGTTATAAGCAAGGACCTGTGGAGCAGCAATTAACAAATGTCCAGAGACTGATTTAGTCAGAAGAAGTACCGTCCACACGAGGGTGCAGCTAGGACAACATATGCTCTCAAAACAATGAATGAGCCAGACAGTAGAATGTACTGGTATAATAAAGGGCTAAGCCATGCCAGACAATTAGAGAATAGGACAGCATGAAGTGATGTGAGAACCAAGCAGAACAGGCAGAAAGGGTAAAGGGAGCTGGCGGAGGGAGCAGTGAACTCGGGCTGAGGCTGCTTTCAGAGGGTGTTTTCTGTGGGCAGAGATCTTGGCAGGGGCCCCTGGTGCTGGAGGCAGGAAGGGGGACACCATACCTCCTGTGTGTATGCTGGGAGCTGATGGCACCTGTGGTGATTCAGTACAGGAAAGAGGACACTGTTGGGCCCACCAAAAACAACTGCCCTCATCAACTCACATACCCATTCATTCATTCATTCAACACTTATTTCTTGCCATTACTAAATGCCAGGCACAGGGATTCAGAGAAATGAATGAATTCCTGCCCTCAAGGAGCTCCTAGTCATGAAGGGAAGCTGGCCAATGATTCACTATGACACTTGGTAAACAGGCATGTACAGAGTACAAAGGAAGGAGAGCTGGGCTGCAGCGGGGGTGGAGTGTGGGAGGTGGGGATGGGGGTTTCTCAGGATGACAACAGAGGTGGGTCCTGACAGATGAGCAGGAGTGCCCAGGCAGGCTAGGGTGGATGAGCACCCCGTAGAGGGGAAGCAGAGGAGTGAGAGGGCATGGCCTGTTCAGGGAAACCCAGGTAAGTGAGGGTGGCAAAGACGAGGGTGCCAGGAAGAAGGGCAGGAGATGGGGCCACAGAGGTGGGGAGGTCAGATCTTCCTGTATGCGCATATGTGTGAGAAGAGTGGAGAGCAGAGATGGAATGGGTGTTTTGGAGGCAATACTGAGCTTGCTGGAACAAGCCTGCAGGTGAGGAGGCTGCTTTGAGGAGGGTGCTGGTATCTGACCTGGGGGCAGTGGCTGCAGGGAGAGAGAGGATGAAGGACCCAGGAGGTAGTTAGCACTGACCCACTGTGGAAATGACCTGCAGCTCTCTGGCCTAGAATACTGGGAAGAGGGGAAAGTGGATAAGAATATAAAAGGAAGGGACTTCCCTGGTGGTCCAGTGGTTAAGGATCTGCTTACCAATGCAGGGGACATGAGTTTGACCCCTGGACCAGGAAGATTCTACATACCGTGGAGTAACTAAGCCCATGCACCAGAACCACTGAAGCCCACATAACCTAGAGCCCATGTCCTGCAACAAGAGCAGCTACCACAATGAGAAGCCTGTGCACCACAACTGGAAGTAGCCCCTGCTCGCCACTAACGGAGAAAGCCCGTGCACAGCAATTAAGACCCAGCACAGCCAAAAACAAACAATAAAGTTACAATCACAAGTCAATTCATATTATTAATACAATAAAACTACTCTATTTATTTGTTTTTAAAAAATACAGCAGGAGGGCATGTATGCATGGTGATGCGGACTAAAAGATGTCCCCCCAAATTCACATACTGCAGGCCTAACCTCTCTCCATGTGATGGTATTTAGAGATGCGGCTTTTGGAAGAGAATTAGGTTTAGATAAGGTCATGAGGATGAGGCCCTTGTGACAGGATTAGTGCCTTTATAAGAAGAGGAAGAGACACCAGACTAGCTCTCTGTCTGCCATGTGAGGACACAGCTGTCTGCAAGCCAGGAAGAGCGCCTTGCTCCAACCATGCTGACATTCTGATCTTGGACTTCCAGCCTCTGGAACTGTGAGAAATATATATCTGCTGTTTGGACACTCAGTCTATGGTATTTTGTCTGGCAGTCTGAAGGATGAAGACAGATGGGGCGGTTATATTTATTTTGTAACCTATTGAGTTTGAGCAAGTGATTGGCAGGTTAATAGACAAGATGGGGCCAGAGAAAGACTAAGACAATCGTGAGCATGTAGATACAAGGGGACATGGTGGGGGTCAGCCTGTGAAATGATGCTGTCACAGCAGGACTAAAAATGGACCCTGGAGAACACTGACCAGAAAAAGAAAAGAGGAGGGGAAGTAGCTGGTGAAGGATGCTGAGAAGGGATGCTCCGAGGGGCAGGTGGTGAGCCACGACAAGACAGCGAGGATGCAGGCAACAGAGTCCAGTGCACAGAGATCTCAAGTAAGAAAATGCTGCAAAGTGTCTGACGCCTCTGATAATGAAAATCAAAAGCTATTTTGGGCACAAGGTGGGGTGTGGAAGCCAAGTGACCACTGCTGGGACATGATCAACCGAACAAGGGTGATAGGCTTGTTTTTATTTTAAACCACACATATTTGAATAAGGCTTGAGTCTGCAAGAGGCAAGGAGAGCCTTCTGTGTCCTTCCATGGTCTTTAACTGGCCTCCTACAGTTAACCACACAGCCACGCCTCCTGTTTATGGGAAGCCTCACCCCCTCTCTGCCCAACCTGCCACCATGAGTACCCAAAACTTCTCTCAGTGATAGCAGCTAGCACCAGATGCCAACTGTATGCCAGACACTGTGCTACTTCATAGACTGCCTCAGTCTTCTGAAGGAGCTGGTGAAGAGGGCTCATTCAGGCCCAGTTTATTGGTGAAGAAACTGAGCCTTTGAGAAGTGAAGTCACCACCAGCCTATAGTCACAGTGGGTCGAACTGACTAGTGGGTCAAACTCCACTATACACCTCCATTCGCGTCTTCCTTGAAACAGCCACCCCATACCAATCTTGCACACTCCATACAGGGACAGAAAAGGACACTCCTTTGACGGGCCACTCTTGGGGCAGATCCTTGCAGGAATGATCCCCAGTGGGTTTACTCTCCTGCAGATCCATGCCCCTGGGCATTCACCTCCCACCTTGATTCTGGAGTTGGTCATACAACTTGCCTTGGCCAAGGAGACAATGGCAAACGTGACACAAACAGAGATAAAGCATTGTGCACGGGGTTCATCTGCCCTCTTTTGCTGCTCTTTGGAGGCCAGACTGGCCTTCTGTAGAATAGGATGAGCTGGTCCCATCCAGGCTGCTCAAGATCAATCCACCACCTTAACACCAGACAGGTGAGTGAGGCCATCCTAGACCATCTAGCCCTAGCTAAGCTGTCCACACCAGGAGAAGCACCCTTTTGACACACAGAATCATGATAAATGATGTTTATTTTCTTAAGCTATCAAGTTTTAGGGTAGTTTGTTCCACAGCAAAAGCTGACTGATACAAGTCCTGAAAAAAGGTCCAAAGCAGCTTCTCCTTCCAGCTCTGAAGCAGTGGAGGTGAATTCTAGGATCTCTGCTGACTGCTTCAGCAATGGAAAAACCACTCAAAAATACACAATCCCCTTTGGCCTGGAGGGAGTGGGAAAAGGGGCAGTTTTTCTGTGTACTTTCCCTCTGGGATGCATGGTGGGCCCAGTCCCAATCAGCAGGCAGCTCCTGGCAGGTGCCAGGTTATTTGGGGACAAGGTGACACACTAGCATGCTTCTGCCATACAGTCCCCAACCTAGTGTTTTTCCACTGATGAGAAAAAAAAAAAGGAGATCATCTCTTTAGTGAGCGCTATTGCAAAGGCTTCGAGACAGCATTTCATCAAAATGCACTGAAGGAGCTCTTTTGGGAGACTCTGCAAAACCCCATCATCTCCAGCTCCGCTTAGCAAGGAGCCTGCTGTTTGTTTCTGGAAAGGCATAAAAACGAATGAGTAGCTAAGACAGCTAACCTGATCACTGACACTTTGATAAGGAGATCAAATCACTCCCTCCCCCAGTCTGAACCCACTCTGGTGGTAAACTATTATGGGGAGGAAGCATGGACTAATTAGAAGCACCACTAGGACATGAGAAAATCAGCACCTAAAATGCCCGAGAAGAGAGAATTCCTTGTTAAGAAGAGGAAAAATAAAACCCACCAACAACAGAGATGCTAGGATGTCACTTTGCCCAGGCACATTTATAAAGGAAGGAGGAGGCAAGAACGAATTAGGACAGGAGCTTCTGCCCAAGTGTCATGGAAGATGCGATTATTTTTGCTGCTTCTATAGACCAAGTGCCCCTTCCAGGTGGGGACAGATGCTGGGGGCCGCCCACCAATTTGAAAAATGACTTTGAGGCTTTGCTAGTTCTAACGATGCTTGAAACAAAGATGGTTCTTTTGTTTACTCCTCCTGTTTGTGAAGCCCTAGCCACCCATCGAGAACATCACTGACTGGATTATTTATTTCTCATTGCCCAATCTATGGGGCATAGAAGAACTTTTTGCGCTAAATGTGAGGCATTTTCTTCCAAGGGGGTGTGGACTGTAGAGCATGGCCCATTAATCTGCTGGGATTTGACAGATAGGGTTGATGCCTAACTTTGGGTGGGACAAAGACTCAGAGAGTCAGAGGCTGGATTTTTGTCCCTACCTGCCATAAACACGCTGGGAGGTCTTCCTTAACCTGGAGAAAATTCAATAACATGAAGAGTGGGTTAGTGACTAATGCCTTGTTCTTTTTATTGTGGCCAAATAAGTAAATTACATGAGACCTACTCTCTTAACAAATTTTTGTGTATACAGCAGCATTAACAATAAGCACAATATTGTACAGCTGACCTCTAGAACTTTTTTATCGTGTAGGACTGAACTCTATACCCACTGAATGGCAACTGGCTATTTCCTCCCTGTCCAGCCCCTGGAAAACATCACATTACTCTCTGTTTCTGAGAGTTTGACTATATTACATACCTCCCAGGAGTGGAATCATGCAGTGTGCATCCTTCTGTGGTTTATTTCACTTAGCATAATGTCCTCAAGGCTCAAACATATTACAGTCTTACAATAACGCTGACATGGTACTCACGGTTTGCATGGCAAGTACTTACATATATTAACTCATGTAATCTTTACAAAACTCCTGTGAACTACAGTATCACTGTGATCTCTTTCTGATGCACAGGGGGTGAAATAAGGTACCCAAGCTCACCTGGTGTGAACATAATAAACAAGGCATTATTTCTGTAACACTTTAAACTTTCTATGTTAGGCAAACAGGCTTACAGAGATACTGAAGTCCCTGAGGATGATAGCAATAGATGGAAGAGGAAGAATAAACGAGTGTCTAAAGGATTCATCCTTGTGTAGTTGGAAGTGGTCTTTCACAGATTGAAGAGAGGAGGTCTTGGAGCCAGAGGGATCTGGGTTCAATTCTGACTCTACACCCTGCTCCAGGCACTCAGCAAACAAAAGTGAACAAAACCAACTAGACCCTTACCTACCTCATGGAGATTATATCCCAGCGGGGGTGGGGGTGGGGACAAAGAATAAACAATAAATACTTCAAATAGCATACAGTATGTAGGAGGAGCTGGAGAAGAGAATGGCAACGCTCTCCAGTATTCTTGCCTGGAGAATTCCAGGACAGAAGAGGCTAGTGGGCTACAGTCCATGGGGTCACAAAGAGTCAGACATGACTGAGCGACTAACACACACACACATGCAGAAGGAGAGTAGTACAGAAAAATTCACTTGAGCAGATAGGGGATTAGGAATGCTGGTGGGAAGGTTAGTTGGAAGCTTAAAAAGCATGTCGTCGACATTTGAGTCAGTGCTAACAAGGAGGATGAATCAAGAGCCTGTTACATAAAGTGAAGTAAGTCAGAAAGAGAACAACAAACACTGTATACTACCTCATATATGCGGAATCTAGAAAGATGGCACTGATGAGCCCATCTGCAGAGCAGCAGTGGAGATGCAGACATAGAGAAGAGACTTATGGACATGGCGTTGGGCCAGCGAGAAAGAGAGGGTGGGACAAGGGAGAGAGTAGCATGGAAACACATACACTACCATATATGTAAAACAGCCAGTGGGCATTTGCTGCGTGACTCAGGGAACTCAAACCGGGGCTCTGTGACAACCTACGTGGGTGGGATGGGATGGGAGGTGGGAGGGACGGTCAAGAGGGAGGGGACATATGTATACCTGTGGCTGATTCATGTTGATATATGGCAGAAACCAACACAATATTTTAATTACCCTTCAATTAAAAAAAATTTTTTTTTAAAAAAGCATGTCATTGAGAAGATAATACTTGCACAAAGACTTGAAGACAGTGAAGGAGTCAATCATAAGGCAGGAAGAAATCTAGGAGCCCTTGATCCAGGCAGAGGGAAGAGTTAGTGCAAAGGTCCTGAAGTTGGGTGAACCTAGGATGTAAGACGGAGAAGGCAATGGCACCCTACTCCAGTACTCTTGCTTGGAAAATCCCATGGACAGAGGAGCCTGGTAGGCTGCAGTCCACGGGGTCGCTAAGAGTCGGACACGACTGAGCGACTTCACTTTCCCTTTTCACTTTCACGCACTGGAGAAGGAAATGGCAACCCACTCCAGTGTTCTTGACTGGAGAATCCCAGGGACGGGGGAGCCTGGTGGGCTGCCGTCTATGGGGTTGCACAGAGTTGGACACGACTGAAGCAACTTAGCAGCAGCAGCAGCAGCAGGATGTAAGAAGAGCAGGAAGGTCACTGTGGTTGGAGAAGAGCAAACAAGGGCCAGAATAGAAGGTGACGAAGCCAAGAATGGCACGGGAGACTGGCACTGGAAGTGGGTGGCACAGGGGTGCCAGTGGTGACTATGGGTGACGTGGAGCTACTGCAAGGTGTTGAGCAGAGGAGTGCCATGCTCTGAATGTCTGGATTTTGTAGTAACCTGGGTGATGTGGCTCAGGTGAGGGCAGCAGAAGTGGAGGTGGGAGAAGTGGATGGTTGGCTCTGGACCTAACCCTAAGGTAGGTAAACCCTAAGCAGTGTTTCCCGGTGGACTTGGGTGTTGGGTGAAAGAAGAAAACAAGAGCAAAGGATGACAGCAGCGATTTTATCCACAGCAACTAGAAGAGTGAAGTGGCTATCAGCTGAGGTGGGAAGGCTATAGATGTAGCAAGTCAGTGGTTGTTACAGGTTGAACTGTAGATCCCAAAGATATGTCAAAGTCCTAAACTCAGTATGTGTGAATGTGATCTTATTTGGAAATAGGGTCTTTACAGAAGTTAACAAGTTGAGATCATTAGGGAGGATGCTGGTTCATTATGACTAGTGTCTTTATGAGAAGAGACAGATGGGCACAGAGGGAAGATGACATGAAGACACAGAGAGAAGGTCAAGTGACAAAGGAGTCAGAGATTAGAGCAGTGTATCTGCAAGAAAGCCAAGGATCGTTGGTAACACTCGAAGCTTAAGAGACAAGCCTGAGACAGTTTCTACCCTAAAACCTTCAGAGAGAGTCTAGTCCTGTCAACACCCTGGTTTCAGACTTATACCCAGAACTACGAGAGAACACATTTCCGCCGTTTTAAGCCATCCAGTTGCTGGAACTTTGTCATGGTAGCTCTAGAAAATTAATGGACAGGGGAAGGCTAGGAATTGTTTTATACGTTAAATGTGAAGGGGCCAAGCAGACATTGGGATACAATGAATCTCGAGCTCAGGAGAGAAGCCTGGGCTGTTGGTAGAAATCTGGGAGATATCTGCAAATGGAGTTCAAAGTCATGAGCCTGGATGAGATCACTAAGGGATAAAAGTAGACGGAGATGAGAAGACAGCTGAGGACTGAGCCTGGGGTAATCCAAAGTTGAGGGATTGGGCACGGGGACTTCCTTGGCGGCCCAGTGGTTAGGACTCTGTGCTTCCAAAGCAGGGGGTGTGTGTTTGATCCCTGGTTGGGGAACTAAGATCACACATGTCTCTTGGCTTAGCCAAAAAAAAAAAAAAAGAAAAAAAAAACTATAAAAATAAAACAAAACTAAGGGATCAGGGAGAAGTGGAAACTAGCAGAGGAATCTGAGATGGTGCAGCCAGTGAGGCGGGAGGGACTGCCAACGGGATGGGCTCCTGGAAGCCTATGCCAGTCTCTTGCCTGGGATTACAGGATTTACGAAACGTCTGTCTTTGCATGTGCAGCCTGCTCCTTGGCATAGCACCTGGCCCGGAGCAGATATTCAATAAACATTTGCTGAAATGAATGACTAAATAAACAGATTTTTGAAATGGGCCTCTTCTGGCAACCATGTCATAACCTTTATTAACACTAAGCTTAGAGTCAATTAAAACATATGAACTTTCAAATGTTTGTTAAGCTCTGTCTCCCCCACATATACACGTTCAGTTGATTTTTAAGTCTCATGAATAAGATTTTACCCATATTCCTGTTTAACTTGATTGATTCAACTCAGACCAGGAAGAATATTTGAGGTCTTAGTTCTGTCAGTTTAAATACTAGTTTTCCCAGAGAACAGGCAGGTGGTTGTGAGGCAAGAGTTGGAGGGTGGGCAAACTGGGTGAAGGTGGTCAAAAGACACAAACTTCCAGGAATAAGATGAATCAGTTCTGGGTGGCAATATACAGCAGGGTGATTACAGTCAACAAGACTATACTGTATATTTGAAAGTTGCTAGGACAGTAGATCTTAAACGTTCTCAACACACACAAAATTATAACTATATGAGGTGACAGATGTTAACTAAACTTATTGTGGTGTTGTCAAAGTATATACATAAGCCATTATACTGTACATCTTAAACTAATACAAAGTTACATATCAAGTATATCTCAATAAAACTTGGAAAAATATTCATTTGGAGGCTTTTCTTTCTGCTCTCTACAGACTTTCATGAGTACATTATCAATAGCTTTCCTATTGTTGTTGTTTAATTGCTAAATTGTGTCTGACTCGGTGACCCCATGAACTGTAGCTCTCCAAGCTCCTCTGTCCATGGGATTTCTACTCAAGCACAGTAGGTGCTTCTACAGAACACAGAGTAGGTATTCTGTGTTCTCAGTAGAGTGAACTCAGGAAAGAATCCTGTAACATTCCCTGGAGTGATCTCCCTGCCTTAGCAGGAGCCCATTTGTTCAACAGATATTTATTAAGCATTCATTATGTGACTGGCATTGTTCTAAGTATCAGAGAACAAAATAAACATCCCCACCCTCATCAACTTACAGACAGGTATGGCCTTTCATCTGCCACAAATCTATCTACTTGCATGATTTTTGAAACAAGATTGTTCTCTCATCCATATACATTCAGGAGAGACCTTGGTTAAAAGACTTGTTAAAAGCAGGGAGACTGTGTCTATAATATCCCTGATTTCTCAGTCCAGAAGCCTCTCAGTTGGGAAACGGTCTTTCTCTGGCGTGTGCAGTTTCTAGCAAACCCACGTTGGCTCCTGCTGATTACTGCCTTCTCTTCCAGTATTCACAGCCTGCCATTTAAACAGCACAGCCTAGAATCTCCCTCAGTCTATCGGTTCTGGGATTAATTTTCTTTTCTTTTCGGAAAACCAAAAAAATCAACTACTTTCAGTCTTCTGGGTCTTCTCCTTTTCTCTGATTCTGCCAAGTTCACCAAAAGCAATTCTATCTCATCTTTTTTTAGTATCCTAGAACATAATTTCTGGACCTCAAATCTGAACGTAAAAGAGCTGGGTCTTCTCTGATAATTTCTCCATCTATCTTGAACTCTAATTTCCTTTTACTAGTTATAAATCTCACCCTTCACAGTCTGCAAATATTAAAAAGAAACTTGTAAATTGCTTTATTAGGTTAAAGCAGCATACATTTCCCTAATAAAGCATTTCTCAGAAGATCTTACCAAGTTTTTTAAAGTTAACATGTATTTATAAGCCATAGTATGATACACTGTTAATGTCATAAAAATACCATTAAGTCAAATTTAACTTGGTTGACATTAATTTTGACTCAGTGAATGAGCATTTAAAGTGAGACAACAGGGTCCTAATGTATAGTACAGGGAACTATATTCAGTATCCTGTGATAACCATAATGGACGAGAATTAAAAAAAAAAAGAGCGTGTATATGTATATAACTGAGTTACTTTGCTACACAGCAGAGATTGGCACAACACTGCAAATCAACCACACTTCAATAAAGATTTTTTTAATTAAAACTATGGAGATATTAGTAAATTGTCCATTTAGAAAATCCTTCTTCTTAATGACTCTCTGGCCTCAATCTTCTCTTCCCTAATTTCATTTCATATAAAAGCTGTTCTTCCCAGACACTGTCCTCAGGAAATCTTCCTGAGGTAGACCGACTCCACAGCAGCCCTCGCCATATCCTGGAGTCTCCCGTGACCTCTGGGCGCTCACTTCCTGCCCTTCAGCGTACGCTTTCTGCCCAGGGGCCTTCCCTGTCTGTCTAGTGTTTATTCTTTCACTCAGCTTACAACCATCATCCACAGCAAGACCAAGAACCATGTTGACACCAGAAAACTTGAGAAAACTCAATAAACTTATTGTTGCCTCCACTGCACTTACTTGAGGTGGTGAGGGTGACTGTGATGATGATGCTGTTCTCAAAGGGGTCGGGGAGGAGAAACTATCAGTTCAGTGTTTTCTTGTAAGTTTTTTTCAGGGTCTAAATGTGAGGAATATGAGGAATACGAGGCTAAGATGCCCATATATATTTGGCTACCAGATTATATTTACATACACTTATAGGTTATTAATAAGTATTTTATTATTACTTTTATTATGACTTGACCTTCAGGTGCATTGCTTGTCTTTTCTCCTTGCTTCATCATTTCAGGGACTCATTGACTCCAGTGCTTAGAAATCCTTTCAAATCCTTATGAAGAAGGATTAAAAAAAAAAATGTATGAGAGAGGGAAATAGAAGAAGTAAGGGCCTGAGAGAGTTGCAGTTACTTGCATAGTTTAAAAGACATGTTTTAATTTGTCTCTCACATCCTCAAGGCTAGACATTCAGATAAGATACAGAAAGTGTGATATAAAAATAAATTCTTCTTTAAAAGAAGAAGAGAATGTTCTGAACTGCTGCTTCCTGGGGCTTTGTATTTGTTACTGTGTTTCACAGAAATTGCCAGTCCAGAACAATCAGTTCACAGGGCTGTTACTAAAGATCAATTTACTGGGGACAGACCAGGAACAGAACCCTTGTTGGGAGGGGTGCAGGGCCGTGGAAGGGGCCAGTCCTTGGGGGTGGCAGGGCCTGCATGTCTTCCCATGCTTCCATCCCCACCTCACTTTCCTCTCTTCAGGGAAGGAGAGAAACCATTCTTAGAGGTATGCAGTAGTGCCCATTCCCTTTCTCTCCAACATTCTGAAAACTGCTCATTTGTGCCTGGAGAACCAGGCATTATGGAGTAAAGAAAGGAAGAAGTGGCAGGTGTAAGACCATCTGGGAGTCATAAACTGCAGACATTGCACATCGGCACTTCATACCTGTGCACTTCAGCACGCTGCAGGCTGGTTGGAGGCCGAATAGAGAGGCTGGACTTGTTTCCTCCCCTAGAGGTTTCCTCTACCATTCCCCCATCTCTGCCTCAGCACCGTCAAGGAAATGTGAGCCTTATTCTCAGGAGAGACTGCTCCAGGCAGGTTCCTATTAGTGCAGGATGGTACTCGATGAAAACAAGGAATGAAGTGAAAGTTTGTGTCCTGAACAGCAGGAAAATCTGTGTCCTGAACACCACCCTCCGTGGCTTATGCTTCCCATGCAGGAAAAGAGAATGGTCCAGTGTCCTTTGGGGGAGATGAATTAACTCCCTGTTTCTAAGAATCACCAGACATTTGAGGAAAGCCTTCTCAAGTGAAAAAGTCAGACCAAAATCATCTGGAAAGTGGAACTCAAAGAAAACAACCAATTGAGGAAGAATAAGAAAACAGAGAAAGAGAGTGTGTATGTGTGTGATCCTACATTTAATGTCACCAGTGATGTAAGACACTGCATCCAGGAAGCAAAGGTACTCTGAAAAGAGAATCAGAACAGAAAAAACTCCTAGAAGTTAAAAACATGTCAACTGAAATAAAAAATCCTGCGGAAAATATTGGAGACTAAAGTCCAGCAGACAGTCCAGAAGGTAGAACAGACTCATAAAAGGACAGGGATTAAGAACAACAGGTAAAGGTAAAGGACTTAGAGGTCAGTCTAGGTTCAGTTCAGTTCAGTTCAGTCACTCAGTCGTGTCTGACTCTTTGCGACCCCATGAATCGCAGCACGCCAGGCCTCCCTGTCTATCATCCACTCCCAGAGTTCATTCAGACTCACGTCCATTGAGTCGGTGATGCCATCCAGCCATCTCATCCTCTGTCGTCCCCTTCTCCTCCTGCCCCCAATCCCTCCCAGCATCAGGGGCTTTTCCAATGAGTCAACTCTTCGCATGAGGTAGCCAAAGTACTGGAGTTTCAACTTCAGCATCAGTCCTTCCAATGAACACCCAGGACTGATCTCTTTTAGGATGGACTGGTTGGATCTCCTTGCAGTCCAAGGGACTCACAAGAGTCTTCCCCAACACCACAGTTCAAAAGCATCAATTCTAGGTTGGCCCACATTAACTAACAGGGAGTTCCAGAAGGAACAGGGAAACTATCAAAGGAATCATTTGGAATATAAACACATATTAGGTTCAAAGAAAGGCATCTTCAGACCGAAAGCTTCCAATGAATGGCCAACTCAAGGAATGGGCCAAAAGGAAAGGAAGAATAGGAGGGAGGGAGGGAAGGAGGGAGGAGGAAGTAAGAAGGGAAAGAGTTAGTTAATTGGGAGGAAAGTGAAAGTGAAAGTCACTCAGTCATGTCTGACTCTTTGCAACCCCATGGACTGTCCATGGAATTCTCTAGGCCAGAATACTGGAGTGGGTAGCCTTTCCCTTCTCCAGAAGATCTTCCCAACCCAGGAATCAAACCCAGGTCTCCCTCATTGCAGGCAGGATTCTTTACCAGCTGAGCCACAAGGGAAGCCCAAGAACACTGGAATGGGTAGCCTATCCCTTCTCCAG
The DNA here is from genome assembly GCF_000754665.1 of Bison bison bison. Lineage (NCBI taxonomy): Eukaryota > Metazoa > Chordata > Mammalia > Artiodactyla > Bovidae > Bison > Bison bison. Next base: position 1,259,403 of record NW_011494734.1, read on the forward strand.
GGGATCTTCCCAACCCAGGATCTCCTGTATTGCAGGTGGATTCTTTACCAACTGAGCTATCAGGGAAGCCCTAATTGGGAGAAAAGGAAATAAAAATCTAGGGCAGGTTACTGTGAAGCTAAACAGGAGATATCATAAACTTCCAAAGATAAGACTGGAAACATTAAGGATTCAGAATGGCACTAGACTTTTCATTAGCAACACCAGAAGCCGGGAGGCAGTGGAGGGTTGCCTTCAGAATTTGGAGGGGAAATCATTTCCAACTGAAAATTTTATACCCATGAACCATCATTCAGGTTGAAGGAGGAAAACGTCATTTTCAAATCTATGTAGCCTCAAAAAATTTTGCTTCCTGTGCACCCTTTCTCAGAAAGCTGCTGGAGGATGTGCTCTCCCCAAATAAAGATATAAAGAAAAAAGAGGTAGACATGATGTCTAAGAAAAACAAGAATCCAAGACACAGAGGCACAGTGAAGTCCCTGGAGAATGCCTAGATGGTAACAAGCATAGATGGAGCAGGAAGATGGAGATTTCAGGAGCAGCAGGATAGGGCTGAACTGAGAGATTATGCTGCTTGTGAGCATTTGGCAAATGGTACTGGTAGGCATTTGATAGCTCTACAAGGGCATTTGGGAAGAACATGCAGCAGGTATGCAGTAAACTAAGCAATTTTTAAAGGCAATTATTAGCTCTGAGGGGGGAAAAAACTATATAAGAAAAGCATAATTCCAGTATAGATGGTTCTCTAGTGAATAACACTGAAATAATCATAATACTGTAAAGTCTGACCACAGATTCCAACCCACTTTATGCATAACTCTCCTGGGAAGATGGGGAGGGGAAGCGAGGGTGGGTGATGCCAGGGGGCCTAATTCCTCTAAGAGGAAGTCAGTAAGCAACACGCAAAACCTATACATCAGGAAATCCGGCATCAGCATCTAATTTATGGAGGTCAAGAGAATTCCCTTATGATCTAGTGGTTAGGACTCTACACTTCCACTTCAGGGGGCATGGGTTGGATTCCCAGTCATGGAACTAAGATCCCGCAAGCTGTGCAGCATGACCAAAAAAGAAAAAAAAAATAACTTTATGGAGGTCAGTACCAGAAGAAATAGCTAAAACACTTTAAAGAGGTTGCACTGGGGAATGGGTCTCAGGGGGCTGGAAAGGGGCTGAAAAGAGGCACTTGCTGACTCTTAGAACGTGTTTTTTAATACAGCTCCGATTAAACTGAGTTTTAAAAAAGTAATGTATTCCCTTGAAATTTTTATATAAGAAAGCTTTTCAAAGGGAAAATGGAGTGACAAAGCAACTCAATATGAGGGAGATTAAGGTGGAGAAGAACAAAGAGGAAATACAACAAAATTCTTACTGTGAAATGGTTCTGATTCAGAACCCAGAAATGTGATTTTTCCAGCTGCAGGAAACTTCCAAGCACAGCACTCCTGTAAAGCCATGCTCCTTTCTCAGGCCTGGGGCACAGGGATGTTACATATCCCTCAGGGAGGGGTTCAAGCACTGGGTTTTTCCAAATCACTCTCATCCTCACATCTGTCCTCAGCCCAAGTGGAGGCCTCTGGTTGGGAAATAAGTCTGCTGAGACTTGCCTCCAGCTGTGAGCCAGAATGTTCAGGAATGTTTTGGAATGTCTGCTTCTTAGGCAGGAGAAGCCAAGAACTCTAGGAAACCCGCAGGGTGTGGGGAGCTGGGTGAGACGCAGCTGATGACAGGTGTCACAAACAGTGACCTCTGAGTTTAGAAAACAATCAAGGGAGAGCAGGCACCGGTCACTTATCAGTACTTTACCCCAGCTGCCAGAGTTCACGGTGAAAGTCAATCAGCAAGGGGAAGCTGGGCAAAGAGGGTGTGAATGACATTTCATTTAACTGAGAGCTCGGCCTCTTTAAGGGCTATAGACAGAAAAAAAGCACCATTTCCCCACCGAATCAGGAAAGTGTTAAATTATACTGGTGTTTACTCTTTCATTTCCAAGACTTGGGAATGGAGTATTTATTTTACTACTTCTCTGATGTAAATATAGAGACCCTAATGAAGGCCAAAAGTAAACAAACATTTGATTGGAAACAGAAATATCAATATGCACCTTCTACCTATTGTTGATACAGGAGAAGGCAATTTTAATAAGACTGAAACAATCAGATATGCAGATTGCTATTCACACACCACATGAGAATGGAAGTCTACTGCTCAGTGTGCAGAAGAGAAGAAACCACTGCTGTTTGGTGGTTTCTTCTGATTACGTTAAATGCTTGGATGTTGTGTTTTGAAGTTGATAACTGCACTGAGGCTACATAACAGAACAGTCCCCTTTTTAGACACAGTGATACTCTAGTCAGTAAAGTACTATGAAGAATTCACTTGCCCTCAAACAGTTCAGAAGAACATTTCCTGTGACTATATATTTCTGTCATTTATGTCTGTGTGTGTATATCTATTTATCCATCTTAAAAGAAAATAATAAAGCACATAAGGTAAAATGTGAACAATAGCTGGATTTCTGTAAAAGCTGTAGGGTATTCTTTGTACCATTGGAGAAGGAAATGGCAGCCCGCTCCAGTGTTCTTGCCTGGAGAATCCCAGGGACGGGGGAGCCTGGTGGGCTGCCGTCTATGGGGTCGCCCAGAGTCGGACACGACTGAAGTGACTTAGCATAGCATAGCATTCTTTGTACCATGATTCTTGAAATTTTTCTGCAATTTGAAATAGTTTCCAAATAAAAAGTTTAAATAACATAAAATAGAACGAACACTTGGTCTCTCAGGTGAAACCGTGAGAAAAGGACTGAAGCTTCATAGACATTTTAAAAGCATCCTAGGTGAGGGCCAGACGCCAGACCTGAAATCTCACAAGCTACCTGGGCTAAAATCCTTCTTTTGGAATTGCTTTAGAAGCAGCAAAAACAGTCTTAGAATGCTCAAGATGGAGGAAAACTCATCTCTGAGGGTTTGTTTGACTCTGTGTGTGTCAGTCACTCAATCGTGTCCGACTCCTTGTGACCTCATGGACTACAGCCCACCAAGCTCCTCTGTCCATGGAATTGTCCAGGCAAAAATACTGGAGTGAGTTGCCATTCCCTTCTCCAGGGTATCTTTCTGACCCAGGAATCAAACCTGGGTCTCCTGCATTGCACGTAGATTCTTTACTGTCTGAGCCACCAGGGAAGCCCTGGTTTGACTCTGGAATGGCCCAAATTCAAGGCTGCATAACACAGCTTTAGTTCAACAAAGGAACCATCCAATTGTCTTACCAACTTTCAGAAAAGGAGGATTTCCCAAAGGTTCAGTGCTTCTGAGTAAGTCTGCAGCATGCATCAAGGCCAGCATATATTAGGATAAAGCTGCATAAGATAACTCACACTGTGGTGGTAGTTTAGTTGCTAAGTCGTGCCGGACTCTTGCGACCCCATGGACTGTAACCTGCCAGGCTCCTCTGCCCATGTGATTCTCCAGGCAAGAATATTGGAGTGGGTTGCCATTTCCTCCTCCAAGGGATCTTCCCGACCTAGGAATTGAACCTGGGTCTCTCGCATTGCAGGCAGGTTCTTTACTGACTGAGCTATGAGGGAAGCCCAATATACTATACCCAAGGGTAAATGTTTTACCCCCAAACTGGGGTACTGGAGCCAATTAGGATCTCAAAACATTGCAGCTGGAAAAGACAATGTTTATATTCATCTCTTACCACTGAACACAAGGGTGGCCAACCTTGCACATTAAATTTAACTTGGTTTTTCAACTTTAGGATTGAGGTTACTCTTGTGGGGTGGGGAAGGCAAGTGGGGACACAAATGCATTTAAACGACTATAAAAGTTCTCACTCAACACAGGTGGTAGTGACACAAGCATTGGCCTAATATAAATTTGTGAATTTGTCTTATGAAGTTTCCTGCATTTGTGGTGGATATTTCACAATAAAAATAGTTTAAAATAAAAGTAAAAACATTAATTTGTTGTTGAAAATTTTAAAAAATAGTTATGTCCCATTCAAATGTCCTCTATCACATCTGATATTGACACAGATGTGATATTGTAGGTCACAGAAATAGAAACAAAGCCTTTCAAACTAATATTCAAGAAAATATATTACTTCCTGGCCCAAATGTACTGGGAAGTAATATACTGGCCTACAGTTCATAAGTGGGTATAGATGACTGATAGCTTAGAGTCTTCCTGAGGAGCAAAGCTTTTTGGAGAATGAAGCAAGAACATGAGTGGAGGGGTGTGAAGTGAGGGACCACCCTGGGCAGTGGGGGAAGGTGCTGGAATTGGAACCTTCAAGGCTCACCTGGCCCCTTGGTGGAGCTGGACCGCCACTCGGATGGATAACAGCTGTGGTTCTCAGTTTGCTAAAGCTCAGACATGTGGCTGCCTTCTGGTGGGCTGTGGATGTATAGGGCTAACACTTTCCCATTTGCTTTCCAGCTTTGGGTAAAAGAGGAGAGTTGGGTTTTTTATTGCAAATTTCACTCCATGACCTTGGAAGACTCAGCTATAATCTGCCAATACATTACCTGCTGCTGCTTTAAGATCCTGTACTGGGTGGTGGGAGCCTGGGGTTCTATCCCAGCTTCTATCTAGCCTAAGGAAGTGGCCAGACTGGAAGATCTCTAGGTCCTTTCTAGTTTTGGTCTTCTTATAATTCCATAAAAGATGGGTTACATGGATATCTGAGAGAGGTGAGTTGTTCTCAGTGGCAAAAATATATAACTTACTTACAGAGGAAGAATAGAGTGTTTAGGACATGGGCTCTAGAGACAGAAGGACCTGGGTATGAACTGTGGCTCCACCATGACTATGGACAGGTTATTTAATCCTGCTCACCTTCAGCTTCCCTATCTGCAAAATGGAAAAGCAGACTGAGGACTGGGTGAGATCACACATGTGCAGGCTGGGAGAGAGGAAGTCCGGGCTCAGAGTGGTTAACTGTCATCTCTGCCACAGTTCTCATGGTGCTTATATGAACTGGTACTCGAACATTCCATTGTCCCCCGGCATAATGAATCCTCTACTTTGCTTGAAGCCAGAAATTCAGTTTTGCTATGCTGTGGCATTGCACGTACTCCAAAGTGTAAGCCCCACAAACCTTCCCGTGACCCAGAGACTTGCCACTAGGCAGCTCACAGAGCCACCGGACTGAGGCCATGCAGCCCTTCTCTTTCCACTTGACCGGGACACACTGAAATTCTAGTCTCACGGACACTGCTGCTGCTTCTCAGTGACAGATTGACTTTTGCCAAATCTATAATGTCTACAGTAAGCAGACCATAACACCCTTGGAACTGCTGGGGAAAATGTGCTCTTTTTTGACTGGACAGGATGCCACTGACTCATTAGTACAGGATCTGGGCTTGGGGTTGCCTTTTGTTTTTGTCTTTTTTATTTTTTTTAATTAATTAATTAATTAATTTTTTGGGGGGTTGTCCTGGATTTTTGTTGCTGCGTGGGGGTCTTCTCTAGTTGTGGCAAGCAGGGGCTACCCTTCATTGTGGTGCACGGGCTTCTCACTGTGGTGCACGGGCTTCTCACTGTGGTGGCTTCTCTCATTGCAGAGCACAGGTTCTAGGCGCGCGGGCTTTAGCAGTTGTGATACACAAGCTCAGCAGTTGTGTGCATGGGCTCAGTTGCCCCACAGCATGTGGAATCTTCCCAGTTCAGGAATTGAACCCATGTCCCCTGCACTGGCAGGCTAATTCTTATCCCCCATACCACCATGGAAGTCCTATTTGTCTCTTTAAGTAAGAGTAGGACATTTTCACTGCTTCACTTGCCCCATTACTGCTTGTAACCAGCAGGAAGGCTTTCTGGATGGTGGAAAAGCACAGGTGGTGGTAGGAGGGGGTGGGGACATGTGGAAGCCAACTGGTCACATACCTGGGTTTGTATCTTGAGTACTCTACAGTTTACAGAATATCCTCAGATATGTCAGCCCATCACTTGTGGGCTAACAGCCCAGTCACCCTGTGAGGAAGACTGGGAAATTGCAGGACAATATTTTTTATTATATTTTTATTACTATTTCACAGAGGAGGAAATTGAGGCCCCAAATCAAGTGTACTGCCCAATATCCCCTGGCTAAGTAATGGTGGATGGATCACCAAGGCCTCATTGCCACCCTCTCGGCAGGTTATTTCTAAGTGAGAATCAGATGCCCACTGTGATCCACCAGGGAGGGGAAACTTCTAACTTTAATTTTTTTTTTCTTTTAAAAATTAATACTTGATTTTTTAAAGTGCAGTTTTAGGTTCACAGCAATTCTAGTTATTTTTAGCTCACACTTCTAAAATTTTTTTATCTGTCTGATAATACTCCTAATAAATTATGGATTATAATTATAGCATAATGAAAGCATATAATTTATAATTAAATACACATATGTTAGGGTGCTGGCTCCAAAAGTTTTAACTGATAAGAAGACTCCAGGATTAAAACAGTTTGGGGAAGAGTCTTACTAATACTGGGAATTAACAGATCATTCTGCTCCTATTTCTTTCTTTTACTAATATTAGTGACTTTTGGTCAGGAAGTTTTAATGGTGTGTATTCTTCACATTGCACCACAGCTTGTTGAAGCGATAACCATGATTTTATAAAGAGTCACAGAAAGTGTTTTCTATCTCCTACAAAGTCTAAGGCAGATACAAAACATCTTTCTGAAAGGATTCCTCTGATGTGCAAATAGGTGGTTTCCAGCTCAGCCAGGAGAGGCACCCCAAGTTTCCAGCATCATTTGTAACCAATTACAAACAACAAAGGGGTCCCCAGGTGGTTGCATGTGGGTTCTTAAAGCACAGCGCGCCCAAGCTTCTTAAAGTTTATGTCACTAAAATTGCTATTTGGGGCTACTTAAGAGTATGACATTTTCAATAAATACAGTATTGGAAGCTTAAGAAAGAGGGAATTTATGTTTTGCTCACTGCTCTATGTCTAGCGGTCCCAGAACCCAGTGGGCAGATGATCACTGTTTGCTAACTGACTGACTGAATGATGGGTAGATTACCCTTTATTCTATTCTCTCAACCAAGATTCTCCTAGCATGACTTCTAAAGTGAAGAAAAAAGACGAACACCAGATAGTGAAAATGGTAGATAGCAATACATTAGTAATGTTTTTGGAACAAAAGAAGTGGAGGAAGTAGTGTCCTAAATGTCTAGGAAGGGAGATGGAGACAAGGTGAGCGGGTCTGCCTGGGTCATAGCCCTTGGTAGGCTTGGGAGCTGGAGACTATACATCAGTGGCGAGGGGCGCTGATGGCAGCTATATGAGTCTAAGGGTGTGTTTTCTAGGGAAATGGACTGGAAGAGACTCCAGGCTAGGGGACAGGAGGCTTGGTGAAGGATCAGGGTAACAGATGGATGGAGAATGGCTACACTAAAAGGCATGATGCCTGAGACTTCCCTGGCTGTCCAGTGGTTAAGACTGGGCTTCCACTGCAGGGAGTACGGGTTTGATCCCTGGTTGGGCAACTTAGATCCTGTATGTCATGCAGGGTGGCCAAAAAAAAAGTTACAATGCGTTTGGTCCCAGTCCCCTGTCTGCTCTTGAAGCACCCTCTGGACAGGAAAGGGCAGGATTTACCTCTGAAAAAAACAGAATGGGCTTCAAGAAAAGGTTTCTACACATTGAAAACTGAAAATCCTCCAAAAACAGTGAGTTTGCAATGTACTCCCCCTACATAGCAGGCCACCAGTCAAAACCTCCACTGACACACACACCCAGAACATCTGAGCCACCATGCCTCACTCTTAAATACAAATGACCAAGGATTAGCAGACTTTTGAAGAAAACCACCAAAAGGAAAGAGACTGACATCTGCCAAGAGTAAGAGGAATGTGGAAACCACACAATGAGTAAAAGAAAAATCCAGAAAAGCTGTCATTAAGTAACATCAGAGATAAACCCAAACCAGG
>NW_011494734.1:1267428-1277911 GCF_000754665.1 Bison bison bison
TGTAATGAAGAGGGAACAAGTAGAGTATAACTTGTTCAAGAACTCTGGGAAATTAAAAATAAAATAAGTGAAAGACTGCAAGGAGATCAAATCAGTCAATTCTAAGGAAATCAACCCTGAATATTCATTGGAAGGACTGATGCTGAAGCTGAAGCTCTAACACTCTGGTCATCTGATGTGAAGAGCCGACTCACTGGAAAAGACCCTGATGCTGGGAAAGACTGAGGGCAGGAGGAGAAGGGCAGAAAACGAGATGGTTGGATGGCATCACCCACTCAATGGACATGAGTTTGAACAAGCTCTGGGAGATAGTGAAGGACAAGGAAGTCTGGCGTGCTGCAGTCCATGGGATCGCAAAGAGTCAGATGCGACTGAGAGACTGAACAACAAGTGAAAGAAAAATTTCAATGAATGGTTTGCAAGATAAAGTATAACAACTCTCCCGCAAGGAAAACAAAAGGCAAATATTTAATAGAAACTGATAGTCTTTGAATCACTATGGTCCAATCCCTGACAAACAGGAATTCCAGAAAAAGAAAACAAAGTGAATGGGGAAGAAGAAATGATCAAAAAACAAAACAAAAACATTTTCCAGAACTGAAGATCATACATTTCCAAATTAAAAGAGCTCACCCTCACAGCACCTGCTTAAGCAATGGAATTTTGAAGACTTTCACGGCACATTATCAAGAAATTTCAGATCAAATGACAAAGAGAAGATCCTAAAAACTTTCAGGGAGTAAAACAGGTCACACATGAAGGACTGGAACCTAATATTATGAATGACATGAGAACCGGAAGACAAAATAAAAATGGCCTTAAAATTTTGAGTAATGATTATTTCTAATTTCAAAAACCAAGTTTTTAATTAAGTACGAAGGCAGATTAAAGACATTTCCATATTTCAAGGACTCAAAAAACTTACCTTCCACGTGGAACATACCTAGAAGGGGTGTTCTAGCAAAGGGAGCAAATCAAGTAAGGGGACCAGATCAGTAGTGACTGGACTTGCCTCAATGATGGGGAAGGGAGTCCCCAGGAGTGCACAACAGGCCATGTGTCCAATGGGCTCCAAAAAAACACAGGGGAAATGATGGGTCATCATATGCGTCATCTGATGTCTGGCTATTTGGGGAAAAAATATTGATGGGACATGTCCAATCTCAGAGGCAAAACAAAGGATATGTACAGAAAAGAATGCAAGTAAAAACCTATAAAGCAATCATCAGGACAAGAAGAAACTTATCTATGACAGGAAGTGTAAACATCAATGTAAAACTGATAAATGAATATGTAGTAAATACACATACTTTAATAGACAGCATATTAAAAACCAGAGATATCACTTTGCCGACAAAGGTCTGTTTAGTCAAAGCTATGGTTTTTCCAGTAGTCATGTACAGATGTGAGAGTTGAGCCATAAAGAAGGCTGAGTGCTAAAGAATGATGTTTTCCAATTGTGGTACTGAAGGCTCTTGAGAGTCAGCAAGGAGATGAAACCAGTCAATACTAAAGGAAATAAATCCTGAATATTCACTGGAAAGACTGATGTTGAAGCTGAAACTCCAATCCTTTGGCCACCTGATGTGAAGAGCCGACTCACTGGAAAAGACCCTGATGCTGGGAAAGATTGAGAGCAGGAGGAGAAGGGGGCAACAGAGGATGGGGTGGTTGGATGGCACCATCAACACAATAGACATGTCTTTGAGCAAATTCCAGGAGACAGTGAAGGACAGGTAAGTCTGGCATGCTGCAGTCCATGGGGTCGTCACAAGGAGTTGGACATAACTTGACGACTGAACAACAACAATAACATCTACTTTAAAGATACAGGGAGGTATATACTCTTGAACTCTGCAGTGAAAAATACAGATGACCCTCACTCTCCACATCCTTACTCTCCATCCTCTGGAAGTAAACACATTTGGATATTTTTTGGGGGGGATCAGTTTCTCACTATCTGAACTCCCACTACTCACATCTGAAACTTGTGACTAAGGAACTAAATAGATTTAGATACTGGATATTTACATAAGCTTAATATAATCTCAGACCCTTAACTGTGGGCTGTGACAAAGCCATAGGGAAGGGATGGGGGAAGGAAAGTGGAGCGGAAGAATTTGGGGGCCAACCACCTCCTTTCTGTAACTGCAGGTTCACAGAAAATCTCTGAAATACCTAAAACTGATAAATAAAGAAGTACTCATGAGCGTGTTTCATAGAGATACAAGGCAGAAGAAACAGCTAAAAAGAGGGAAGAGTAGTTCCCGCCAGGGGGACAACAGTAGGAGTGGAGAGAGATGGGGCAAGAGACTGCTCTTTGACTAAGTTTTTTAGTGTTATTTGTGGTTGAAATTGTGCATGTATTACTTAGAAAAGAAAAAAGCACACTAAAACATTTAGTAAGAACATCAGCCTAGAGACCTGGGTTCTGGTTTGAGGTCTGTCACCAGCCAACTGTGTACTGTTGAGCATGACATCCGTTGATCTCTTGGCCTCAAATGATCCCCATAAAAGGAGGAGTTGGGTCCTTCCCAACTCTACACTTCCATGACTGCATAGTTCTAAGGTGCAAATTTAGGTTTCTTCCAATGTGGATGGTGTCATCCAAGCTTGAATTCCTGGACTGCAACTAATGTTAATTAGCACTGGTGTTAAGAAAATAGTATTTTATGAATGAAACAATGCCATTTGCATCAACATGATGGACATATAGAGTGTCATACTGAGTGAAGTATGTCAGACAGAGGAGGAGAAATATCATATGATATTCCTTATATGTGGAATCTAAAAAGAAATGATACAAATGAACTTACTTACCAAACAGAAAGAGACTCACAGACTTAGAAAACAAACTTACGGTTGCTTGGGGGAAGGGACAGTTAGGGAGTCTGGGAAGACCATGTACACACTGCTATATTCAAAATGGATAACCAAGAAAATGACATTTTATGACATTAAAAGAAAAAAAATACACCCAAAGTGGAAGCATTTGTGAAGAACTTGCAATAAGAGAGGCTTGTAGCTTACAGAAAAACAGGGGAATATCAACTGTAGCTATTTTGTAGAGGAATACAACATGCAAGAAAAAATAGGCTGGTCAAAGAAGAGAACACAACCTGATCACTAAGAAAAAACAAAGCCACAATAATCAAACAGACAAGAATCAAACGTAGACCAAACAAGGTCTAAGTCTGGAAGTGAAGGAACAGGACCCAGGGACTTATATGCATAAAGAAGTCTTAGCGGGTCAATGATTTTGGCAAAAACATGTCATTGGAGATAAAGAGATGAGAAAGATAGAAAGTGTAATGTTTTACCAACAGATTTAAAAGCCCTCTGCCTTTGGAAATAGAGAAGTAGGATGAGTTCCCAAAGTTTCAAAGAACTGACAGAGTCTGACATGGAAGACCAAGGTTAGAACAAGGGGACAAGGTAAGGATTTCCCAGAAACACAGCATCTCAGAGGGAGGCCACCCTGGACTCCATTCCAACCCATGCCAGATACATGCAGACAGAAGGAGAGATGGAAAAGGAAGATTGAGAACGCTGTTTCTGCCAGTGAAAGTAAACCCTGGTAATCAAGAGTACAGAGAAAAATCTGACAGTCATAGTGGCATCCATATTTGTTTAAACTGGCTTCTCGTGATGGATTCCAAATCTCTTTCCAAAATAAACAGTGTACTTTCTTCATGTCCAGGAGGTACAGTTCATTTTTACGTCATTCATTAAACATTGAACCATTCAATAAAAAATAAACATTTTTATGGAGGTAAAATAAACCATTCATACTTAAGGACATAGTGCTCTTTCATGTCTTTGATAATAGCTAATGTTTGAGTACTTCCAGTCCAGTGACCATCCTAAGAGCTTCATGCAAAATCCCTTGTTTAATGTTTCCAACAACCCCACAAAGTAGCTTCTATAGATTCTCAATACCTTATCCCAAACTCTTGGCTCACTGAGCTTCCTAAATCAGAATTTATCAGATTTTAGCAAAGTAATAGGTACATATTACTTAAGACCCTAGCAAAATCTGGGGTTACATTCTATCATCAAAACCAGCAGTATTTCTGCAGTGATAGGAACAATCATACTAATTTAGATAGTATAATAAATGGCCATATGTCAATTCTGGTCAGATTTTGATGCCATATGAGGGTGCCTCAAGCTTTGGGAAAAAACTTTCAGTTTTCAGAGTGTTGGGATTTCAGAAATGCAGACCTCTCATAATAAAGCAGTATTATCACTACTTGATAGATGAGGAAACAGGCACACAAAAAGTGTGTAACTTCTCCAAGATCAGTGAGTAGGTGGTGAGGTCAGTTCTGACCCCAAGGCAGTCTGACTTCAAACCCAGGCTCTTAAGTGCACTGTCATATGGCTTCTTTGTGCATGGCTTAGGACTGGGGCTGGCAGAGGGCATATGTTACATTGTCAACATACAAGCAGTCAAGGAACTTGGTACCAGATCCCAGCAGAGCCCTGCTGATATGTAAGAGAGTCAGGTAACATCAACACTTTCCATCCCTGGACAACAGGGAAGCTAACTTGTTTGAAGACCAAGGTTTGGAGTTACATAAGCTGACCATGAACTAGAAATACTCTGCACACAGAGCACCTTGGACAAGACTGCATTTGCTCTGAATTCCATGTAAAGACTTGGATATGGAGAATATAAAAAAGTCTCAGGTGTAAATATGGCCAGTGAGACTGGTGAATCTGTACATGAGATGTGAGAAAATACTGAAGAGAAAAAAACCACAAGAGCTGTGTATCACACACATCCTATGTGTCAGATGATGTGCTAAGCACTTGCAGTATCACATCTTATCCATTCAACAACCTTTTCAGGGAGGAACACTATTACTCCCATTTTATAGGACAGAAGGCTGAAGCCATCTCCACACACTTCACAGTTTATCAGAGGCAGAGCCCAGAGGGAAGAGGAAGCAGGTGGGAGGAAAAGCACAGGATGTAGAAGCTAGGACACTCACTGAGGGAGATGAGAGGTTGTGAACATCACCGATTTCTACCAGAGAAACACATGGGTTCTGCTGGCAAGGGTATTGGTGGCTTACACAATGAGAGTTACTTTCTATGAAGACTTTTCAAATTATGTCTTCATGGGAGAATGCTTTTGACACAGTAAACGAAAGAGAATTTAAATACTAAACAGTCTTATTTGCTTTTTCACAAGGAAAGATGAGCAAATATGTAGCTTCAGATCCCCAACTTGGAGAAAGCAATCAGTATCTTTGACAGGTTGGTCCTCGACTAGCAAAGTGAACACACAGAGACAAAGTTGCTATGGGCCCATGTGGAGGAGGGAAGAGAAACACCTGCAGGATTTTGTGACAATTTAATTATTTTAATGATCAGAGACAAAACACCCACAAATCCACACTCACTGAGAAATCCACACCACTGCCAGCTCTCCCTTCTTCAACACTGACCAAAATTGTAGACTTCATGCAAATGATCAAAATGCACTAACCAAAGTAAGACTGCTTCCTCTAGAGGGGAAAACACTCAAACTTCCTTTCAGATCAGGCCAAAGACAGCATGTTGTTTACATTCCAAGCAAAATCACAGGCACTTAACAACTGATGTTACAATGACCCTACAAGGACCTTCTCTGGAAAGAAGGGAATATCCAGTTATTACAAACTGCTGCATGAGGCTGGGACAGAGACAGCTTTTCTAAAACCTTCTTCTTGGGAAGGCTGTGGGGGAATGGAGGTACCCCCTCTCGTACATGGATTCTAAGGAGGAGTTCACTAGAAGAATTCTTGTTGCTGGGGTCCTCCCAAGAGCCTCAGTCTAGGCTGGTAGCTGCAGCCCCACCTTACAGATGAGGAAGGGGAGGCTCTGGGAGGTAGACTCACTCGTCTCAAATATCAGAGGCAGAAGTGACACCAGGGTCTGTCCCCACAGCTGGGATCTCTCTGTCAGAGCTAGAGGAGGGGATGGGGGGTTGCCATGGGGGTCTTCGGCCCTCCTCATCCCACCCGTCAACTTAAGCTGGGGCTCCATTTTATCAGTTTTATTGATCAGGCTTTTGCTTAAGATTGGTCTCAGAAAAACTGCCTTATTCTGCAAACAACATCACAAAGATGACGACTTTAAAAACCACAGCCCTATGCCTGAGACAAGCTTTGATTTGTGACTAGCATGGTTTTTACCTTCTTCTCCCCCACACCCCAGGTGGGGAAGTGGGGTGTAGGGTGTGACTGGTGATGACTGTGGAAGGGGATAAGATGTCACCGCGTGGGAAACGTTATACATACCTAATGTGTGATTTGGCAACAGAAGATAACATCTGAGTCATAAAGCAGCCCTACATCAAAACAGTAAATCAAAAGCAAACAATGTGGGAAAATAAATTCCTGTATTTTTACGGAGCCCGTGTTGGGAGGATTCCCATCCCAGGGCTCTTAGCCCATAAATCAACAAATCTGTGCCTTCTCTAAGAGACAGTGAGAACCAACATTCCCGCCTCCGCACAGGAAACAGAGATTAGGACAGCATATGCCATGCCCGACACGTCCACTGGCCACAGGGCCGGAGGGGGCTGCATGTCCTGTCCTCCCCACTTGCAAAGAGTGTTTCATCATAGACTATTGTAGGGTGAACATTTTAAAGGGCAAGGTTCACAGAGCTGTCCCACTGAGACTTCAGAGACGTCTTCAAGCCCAGTGCTTCTCTACCCAGGCTCCCAAGGAGCCCTGAGTTGCATCCGAAGTATTTTGGGGTTCACCCCAGGGCCATTCTCCTTCAACCAGAAAAGTTCCTTTTCCTGTGTTTTCTATGGAGGGCTCTAAGAAAGATCTGGGTAAGAAATGAGGTGCTCCATCCATTCTTATCATGTCATAGGGACAGAGAAGAGGATCAGAGAAGTTGAGCATTGTCACACAGCTGGACAGTGGTCAAGCTCCAGCCTGCCTACTCAATGCTTTGCTCCTTTCACCACCTTGGTAGCAGGAAGTTTTACTGTTTCCAAGTAACCGAATAATTGTGAATACCAAGTAGTCTCATTACTGCAAGGAGAAAGGCTGAAGGCACTGAGGTCTATTCAGAAGGTCTCCTAAACTGCTCAGGGGAAATCAGGAGGGGTTCAGAATGACTTCTAGGACTTCTCTGGTGGTCCAGTGGTTAAGAATGCTCTTACCAATGCAGGGAACATGGGTTCAGTCCTTGGTCTAGGAAGACTGCACGTGCTACCGGGCAGCCAAGCCTGTGCACCACAACTACTGAAGCCCACACGCTCTAGAGCCTGTGCTTTGCAACGAGAGGCCATTGTGAGAAGCTCACGACCACAACCAGAGAAAAGACCCTGCTCTCTGCAACTAGAGAAAAGCCCATGCAGCAGTCAAGACTCACTGCAGTCAAAAGTAAATAAATAACTAGAATGCTTTCTGGAAAGCAAGTGCTTGTGGTAATGGTGCATCCAAATTCCCAATGTCCAACTCTGTGGACTTAACTGAGCAACAGGTGGACAAAATCATTATGTAAGGAACATCTGCCAACATCTATCAAGGGAAGGTCGTGAGCCAGGAAGTATGAAAAATGTTCTGGGAGACATTTGGTTAAATGTGGCAGATTGATCACTACGCTTAACTCTACTCTCTCCTAAAGTCTTACTAAAATGACAGTAAATTTAATTTGAACAACGTGAGTAAGAGAGGAGACAACAGTAGTCCCAAGATACCAACAAAATTTTGGATGTAGCTGGAGAGCAGTTGGACAAATAGCAAAGGACTTAGTAAACCTCAGCCTCTGGGTTGGGTGGGGTGAAGTGGGAGGTAGACTCAGGCAGATTTAAGCTCCAAGGGCCCAGGAAGGCCCAGGATTGGAGGCACAGACTACACTGAAAACAGTGGTGAGGGGTGGACAGGAAGTTTGCTGGAAAGTCTGTGCAACCTCATAATCTGGCTAAAGACTACAGAAATCAAGGAGCTGTTTAAGAAAGGACATGAAATAATAGTACACTAGGTGACTCCTAGTACACTAGGAACCAGAGATCAAATTGCCAACATCTGTTGGATCATTGGAAAAGAGAGTTCCAGAAAAATATCTACTTCTGCTTTATTGACTATGCCAAAGCCTCTGACTGTGTGGATCACAACAAACTGTGTGATCTTCTTAAAGAGATGGGAATACCAGACCACCTTACCTTCCTCCTAAGAAATCTGTACGCAGATGAAGAAGCAACAGTTAGAACCGGACATGGAACAACAGACTAGTTCCAAATTGGGAGAGGAGTATATTGTCACCCTGCTTGTTTAACTTATATGCAGAGTACATCATGTGAAATGATGGGCTGCATGAAGCACAGGCTGGAATCAAGACAGCCGGGAGAAATATCAATTACCTCAGATATGCAGATGACACCACCCTAATGGCAGAAAGCAAAGAACTAAAGAGCCTCTTGATTAAAGCGAAAGAGAGTGAAAAAGTTGGCTTAAAACTCAACATTCAAAAAACTAAGATCGTGGTAGCTGGTTCCATCACTTCATGGCAAATAGATGGGGAAACAATGGAAACAGTGACATACATTGGAAACAGTGTCCGACTTTATTTTTTTGGGCTCCAAAATCACTGCAGATGGTGACTGCAGCCATGAAATTAAAAGATTCTTGTTCCTTGGAAGAAAAGCCATGACCAACCCAGACAGCATATTAAAAAGCAGAGACATTACTTTGCCAACAAAGGTCCGTCTAGTCAAAGCTACAGTTTTTCCAGTAGTCATGTATGGATGTGAGAGTTGGACTATAAAGAAAGCTGAGAACCAAAGAATCAATGTTTTTGAACTGTGGTGTTGGGGAAGACTCTTGAGAGTCCCTTGGACTGCAAGGAGATCCAAACAGTCCATCCTAAAGGACATTAGTCCTGGGGTGTTCATTGGAAGGACTGATATTGAAGCTGAAACTCCAATACTTTGGCCACCTGATTCGAAGAACTGACCCATTGGAAAAGACCCTGATGCTAGGAAAGATTAAAGGCAGGAGGAGGAGGGGACGACAAAGGATAAGATGGTTGGATTTGGATGGCATCTCCGACTTGATGAACACGAGTTTGAGCAAGCTCTGGGAGCGGAGCTGGTGATGGACAGGGAAACCTGGTGTGCTGCAGTCCGTGAGGTTACAAAGAGTCAGACATGACTGAGCGACTGAACTGAACTGAGGCAACTAAGCTGTGAGTTATATTTGTGTGTGTTGGTCACTCAGTCATATCCAACTCTTTGTGATCCCATGGACTATAGCCCACCAGGCTCCTCTGTCCATGGGATTCTGCAGGCAAGAATATTGGAGTGGATAGCCATTCCCTCCTCCCAGGGGACCTTCCAGACTCAGGTATGGAACCTGGGTCTCCTACACTGCAGGCAGATTCTTTACCGTCTGAGCCAGCAGGGAAGCCCAGACTTATATGATCATAATGATAGACGCCTCCATACCAATTTAGTGAAATATTGTCATGTAACTATATTGGAAGGATGGATGGAGAAGTGTTTATGTGCAGAATCTATTGAAATCTTCATCTCCCATTAAAGTTATTCAGTTCAGTTCAGTTCAGTCGCTCAGTCGTGTCCGACTCTTTGTGACCTCATGAATCGAAGCACGCCAGGCCTCCCTGTCCATCACCAACTCCCGGAGTTCACGCAAACTCACGTCCATTGAGTCGGTGATGCCATCCAGCCATCTCATCCTCTGTCGTACCCTTCTCCTCCTGTCCCCAATCCCTCCCAGCATCAGAGTCTTTTCCAATGAGTCAACTCTTCACATGAGGAGGCCAAAGTACTGGAGTTTCAGCCTTAGCATCATTCCTTCCAAAGAACACCCATGACTGATCTCCTTCAGAATGGACTGGTTGGATCTCCTTGCAGTCTAAGGGACTCTCAAGAGTCTTCTCCAACACCACAGTTCAAAAGCACCAATTCTTCGGCGCTCAGCTTTCTTCACAATCCAACTCTCGCATCCATACATGACCACTGGAAAAACCATAGCCTTGACTAGACGGGCCTTTGTTGGCGAAGTAATGTCTCTGCTTTTGAATATGCTATCTATATTAAACTTAAAAATATATAGAAATGGCAAGGAAAGCCAGTTATATATTTTAAATTATAGAAGAAAACATCACAAAAAGTAGTGAAAAGTATTCTGGAGGTATTTGCATCTGGGGAACAGAAATCAAGGAAAGGGAGGAGACTGCTGATTTTCCTTGCAAAATGTATAGCTTGGTTCTGATAAAAATAAAAATTTGTGATGCTAGGGCCAAGACTTGTTAATCAAAGGAAGAATTTTCACTGACAACACTGAATTGGATTTTTTTCTTTCTCTGCAATAACTTTTTAACTTGCTCCCCTGGCTGCAGGGCTAAATCTTGAGCATATTTAGCAAGTACTTTACCAGGGTTTTTCCTGGGGGCTTTCCTAGTGGCTCAGATGGTAAAGAATCTGCCTGTAATACAGGAGACCTGGGTT